>NW_016107417.1:5657990-5683092 GCF_001604975.1 Cebus imitator | reverse complement strand
AGATGGGGTTTCACCATGTTGACCAGGATGGTCTCGATCTCTTGACCTTGTGATCCACCCGCCTCGGCCTCCCAAAGTGCTGGGATTACAGGCTTGAGCCACCGCGCCCGGCCTGACCTGAGCCTTTAATGACTGCACTAGTATGTGCTTTTTCTTAATCTTGATCCTATTTAGGGGGAGAGAGCTGTTTTGAGATCCATATAGGCACACTTAAGGGTGGCCTCAGACCAAATGATGTATACCAGTAGTGTCCTGATGCCTGTTCACCTGCCTTTCAGCATTCCTTTGCCACTCTCCTCGAATCCCTACCCTCATGTTCTTTACTGTCAATCACTGAGCCACCATGGTGTTAAGTTAAAACCAATGCCCTCCCCTGATTGTATCCCTACCTCAGTACTCCTTTTGATATATTCTTGAAGTTCTTCAAGATGCCAGGATGAGGGTATGAAGATCAAGTGGTAGAGTTATGCCATGCAAGCAGGTCCCAGGAGTGATGGGGTTAAAAGGAGTGCCCACGGCCCAGCTCACATGAAGTAAGTCACTCTGTTGCGCACACACACCTAGACTCTCCCAGGTATGTGAGACATCAGCTGGTTAAACTAATGGGCTTATCCTGTCTTTCTAGGTGGTTTCATCAGTTTCAATGGCTCTTGGAGGGTGCAGGGAATCCTGGCCATGTCTCGGTCCCTGGGGGATTATCCGCTGAAAAATCTCAACGTGGTCATCCCAGACCCAGACATCCTGACCTTTGACCTGGACAAGCTTCAGCCTGAGTTCATGATCTTGGCATCAGATGGCCTCTGGGATGCTTTCAGCAATGAAGAAGCAGTTCGATTCATCAAGGAGCGCTTGGATGAACCTCACTTTGGGGCCAAGAGCATAGTTTTACAGTCATTTTACAGAGGCTGCCCTGACAATATAACAGTCATGGTGGTGAAGTTCAGGAATAGCAGCAAAACAGAAGAGCAGTGAACCCTTCAGGGGTCTCAGCTGCTTTAGACTAAAGGACTTTCAACACACTGGTCTCTTAATTTAGTGAAAAGTGTGGGAGTTGTAATTAGGATCATCCATCCCAGACATGGGATCCCCCCTCCCTGGTGGTCTTAGGTCTATAATCAGTGATGAACTGAGGGTGCCCTTGGCCAATGTAGTTAAGAAGCTGGAAAATGGTTTCTTTATGTTTTCCCAACTCTTTCATTCAGTGTCCAAAACATATAAATAAATAACTGTAGATTCATGTATATGAAATGAATAGCATATGTGCCATTTGGTCTCCCTCAGGATTCTTTTCAAGATCCTGTTCAGGGTCCTCCAGGCATCAGCTGTTATGTCCTCTCTTTGCAACAGTGGACAGGACAGGCCTCCCAGTGCTGCAGGAGACAGGCCACTGTGTCACCTGTGAGTGGTCAGGAGCTGACGTGGCAACGCCCTCTGCCAAGAGACAGAGCTGTCCTAAGAATGCTTTGTCCTTCTGAGCCCGTGTTTTCTGCTCAGAGGCAGCTTGGAAGCAGATTTGGAATGGCTTTTATTTTGGCTGCTCTTGGAGACTGAGAGAAGCAGAAAGGATGGGAGACCAGTGGCAGCTGCCTGCACAGCAGAAATGACCCTTTTCCCTTGCTTCCTTTATTAGTTAAACAGACTTTATATACCACCTGACCAGGCTTTGTGCATTTATCCTAATCATGCATGACCGAAATCTTTTGCTTAGTCCTTACCGTATGTAAAAGGCAGCTGTTAAATTCACCAAAAGACACCATGATTTTTCATCTTACATGACCAAGAAACCATGTTAGGGGAAATGACAAAAGCAAGCCAAAATGTTTCCTTCCATTTTCAATGGCAGATGAAGGAAACGATACTGAATGAGTCACAGTGTTCCCTGGCAGGTAAGCTGTTTGCATTGAAGTAGGAGTGTTCACTGAGCTCCAGCTGTCACTTTTGTGTGTTTTTCCTTGCCCCTTTCCTAGTGCAAAGTGTGTTTCAGGCAGTGTTCTGAGAAGCAGCAGCCTAGAAGCACACACAGTATGTGTGTTCCTTGAAGTCAGGTACAGAGATCACAGCTACTGCAGCTTGGAATTTGGTGGGAAACTACTTGGACGGGCTTCTCCTTGACAATGGAAAGGCAGCAGCCTTTATCATTTGGTTGCAAATATCCATCCACATCAGGTAGCTTTCCCCAGGCAAACACAAACCGCCCTTTGTGGCCTGCAGGGAAGGCAACAGAGGGACCCGGCAATGGCAACACAGCAAGTCGAGAATTCAGGCATGAACCCATATTGACAAGTGGGCCAGTATTATTTTGGGGCCTGGCTTGCTGCTCTCCATTTCCTCTATCACTAATGTATCATTTCTCCAAACACTGGATTTTATAAGTTAATTTAGAGAAAATTAACTTATAAAATACTTCCCAAGACCTGCATTTATTTTATATGACTGTCTTTGCCTGACTGCGTGACTCAAACAATCAAACAAAACTTTCGTTGCCTCCCACCCCTCTGTATCCACGTGGTTTTGTTCTTTCCCTGTGTGCATTTGTGGTTACAGCTTCCTATAGTCCTCATTCACCCGCCACCTCCTCCCCATGGAGGCCTGCCCTCCCCACTCCTGCTGTTGTAGAGCTTTTCCAAAGCAGTGTCCAGGAGAGAACTTAGAGAGTGAAGAGATTGCCTTGTGGTTGCAGAGGGCTGCAATCCGTCTTGATTCTTCCAAGCACTTACTGTTCTTTGACTGCACCAAGAATTACTAATGGTTTCCCATGAGATTTGCTTACTTTTGTATACTGTATGTCCCAGTGTTACGGTTAGAACCTTGGTTATTGTTTTTTAGCCATAGAATCTTCTAGTACAAAATATCTACCATTTGAGATTTAAGCATTTGCCTATGGAAAGACACTGAATATGTGGCTGCGTGTATCAATATTTGGGGTGGGGAAGGGGAAGGGAATGTGGAAAACAAATGCTGGCTGTGAGCAGTGCTGAGACGGCCAGGCCAGGCGGCTGAGTTTGCTTGGAGATTCAGGACGTTCTGATGCCTGAGAGTTGTCCCCACTCACCATCGAACTGAAATCAGTATAAATGGTGTCAGCACTTTACAGCCCATGGCCAACTTTCTTTATTTTTAATGTAGCACAAAAGTGTATAATAGCAAGGAAAAGACATTTTTTAATTCCAGTTATTCTTATTGTCTAAAATGAAAGCAGCAGTGTTTTGATAAAGATGAAAAAGAAAAGCTACTAAATTAGTAAATCAGTGTTTATGGGTCCTGCAAAATTTCTTAATAGATGGTGCTGGGTGCACGAATTACAAACTTTCTAACAGAGGTTCACAAGGCATCTTCTAAATTTTGCTTTGTACAATTATTTCATTTCTGACGTTAATCAAATCGAGTGTATATATCCTACTCCCTTTACTGCCTCTTTCCCCCCTACTGTGGCTTGTAGATTTTCAAAAGATATAAGTTCTAGGCAAAACTGTAACAGTTACATTAATAGTTATGATAGTTGTATCTAAAATCAGAATATTTTGTTCCCTTCCTCCTGGACCTCTCTCCCCCTAGCCCTTTTCCAGCTGTTGGGGATTTGTAGATATCACTCCTGGGGTGCCCTGTGGCACACTGGCTGCTCCCCAGGGACCCAGGAATGCTGAATTTAGCCATTAGGGAAATTGATTTGAGATGTTTGCATGTGAAGCTTCCCTAAGCTGCACTGCCAAAGCTTTGGAATTGTCACCCAAGGCTTCCTAGACTCCCTAGCTAGCTCGAGTTCAAATTGCCAATAGTCCCTTTGGTGCCAAATTTTGGGATGGTATTACAGTCTTTTAGAAGTTAAGATGGGAATGAACATGTGCTTATGGGACCCCAGCAGAATGCCAAGCCCAGGTCTCCACTAATGCAGTGCTCTGCTGCAGCTCCACTGGCAATTTGTACTCTTAACATGGGTTGTGGGAGGGGCAGCTAGGGAAAAAATTTTTTAATTAATTGTATTTGCAATTCTTTCATCATAGGAATAAACAATACTTACATAGAAAGCTCCAAAACTGTACCCAAGATCTGCATTTATTTTATATGACCAACTTGCCCCAAGGCAATTAGCTTTGAATCGCTGTTATATTGTGACATATCTGTGTGCATATATGTACATATTACTGGTAACCAGTGGCTGCATTTTATTCCCTGCTGTGGATTGAGGTATTGCCTTCTTGAATCTTGTATGTGTCATAAGAGTATTACACAGAGAGTGTTATAGTGAAGGATGCAAGCTGAATAATTTAGAACAGGCCTTATTTCATACAAGTGTAATTATTACATCATTTTGGGTAAATGGTAAACACGATTGCATGAGAGTGATGGCATCATCATTTCAATCTAATCGGAAATGATTCTAGGAAATTGATTCTACTATTGGATTCTAGGAACTTGATTCCTAGAATTTTTCCTTTGCCAGATGTATCTTGATTTTCCTGATTTTTTTTTTCTCTAAGGTTGTTGCCAGATCTCTCTTGGAACTGTGTCAATGAAAGGTCTGTGTTTTAAAAAGGCACCATATCATTGCATATTTGAAAGTATAGGAATATATACTTTGTATAAAACTTTTCCAATGATTTCAAAAATTCTTTTTTCCTCCTTTTGACCCACCACTGGACTGTTCATCCCTTAATTGTCCCTCAAAATTGCCTTAGCATGTCACACCAGCATTCGTCATCCAGCTCTGGAGAAATGACATGACTGTTAGATACCACACCTGTTTAATCGCCTCTGGACTAAATCATTGATACCTAGACTTTTGAGCTAGTTAGCTGTAGAAATAATAGAATCCAGTGTTTCCCAAAGTGTGTTCCAAAGAATACAAGTTCCAAAGATACTCTTCTAAATATAGGGTTCCAGGATCAAATAAGTTTGGAGAACACATACCATCTTAGAAAGTTAGTGAACATGAGCTCATCAAAGGCTCTAATTTAATGTCTTGCAGGGCAGAGAAAAACACAACAAATATCTACTGTCAGCCCAGTGTTTTCCAGATTAATTTGACCACAGAAACTTTTTTGAGTAACACCTAGTAACACTGCAAGGAACTGTGTTCTAAAGAACACCCTTTGGGAAATTCTGATATGTTGAAATATTGCTGTGTTTTCATTCACCATGACTCATAGTAGAAGCAGCACAATTTGCAACTTAGATGCATGAGGCTTTCATATAAAAAGCTGACTTGTTAATAAAAGCAATGTTAAGAAATAGTGTGATTTAATGTGACCAACAGCAGCCTCATATTGATAGCAGAACAATCCTACTTAAAGCTCTAAACATCGTCTCTTTCTTTTATGTGAATAACGAGCAAGAGCCCTGTCATAACTGGATAAGTCTCAGATTGATTCCAAGATCTTTCCATTGCTTTTTTGCAGTTACCTTTGCTTTTCAGATTGAATCAAAACGACTATTTTTCTGTTTCATCACTATGTGATATTTAAAAATATATAAAAAATAACAAAAGGAAAAACAAATATGATTTTAAGTCACTTTTGAAATTTTAACTCAATTTTTCAAATGATCTGTTGTACAGTAATCGAAATGTAAACTATTAACACTTACTTTCTTTCCTCTATTGTCCTCTCCAAATTCAGTGAAATAATTTGAAACCACTTAGAGCTCATACCTTCTAAAACTCGTGTCCCCTATCATCCTACCTTTCATATTTTCTGTCCATAGTTAAGTTTGGCAAGTTATCTTTCCTGTAGTTCCATAGTAGTTACTCTTGGCAGAAACAGGTTTGGGAAGCTATGAGAGATTACTCCAAAGTAATGGATGAAACAAATCTAGTCAAAAACATGGTACAAAGTGAATTAAGACTAAAGTCAATAACTTAAAATTACATCTAATATTTAGGAATAGCTCACCCTCTGCACATTATCTAAAACATTAAAAAAATTAAAAGTAAGATCTCTTAGGCTATGTGGCAGATTGCAGAGGGCAAGGGGCAGTTGATACCATGAGACTTTCATTAGATGTGTTTCTAAACATTTTTTTCTAATATGTAAATTTGTTTGCTGATCCTTCGTAATGTTAATGCTGCGCCTATTTGTTAGTTGTACCACTGTTAAGCAGCAAACTGTAGAAGCTAGTGTTGATTATTGATAATTTTTATATGTTTAGTAATAACCACAGTATCATATGTACAGTTGCTTTAATAAATCCAAGTTAAGGACTTTGAGGAGAGCAGATAGTAACTATTCATTTTAACAAATCATCACAGACAGTTTCACTGTTCAAAGCTCTACCAGAAAGTAAGCATGCAGCAAAGGTATAGATTATATTTAGAGATGTGGTTTCATTTATTCTAGAAGTCCTATAACCTGCCATTATTTAACCACAGAATCACACCTAACATTTTCCAAATCCAAATTAACCTCAAAAACCTCCAAGGACATTGAGCACAAGTAGATTGCAGTGAAAGCATGGGTAGCAGACTGTGGTGGACAGAGGGTTGACTGACCCAGAACAAAACCTGCCTGGGTACATTGCTGCCACTTCAGGAGAGGGACTGTGTCAGCTACACATTCTCTCATCACCTTTTGTCATGAGGCAGTTCATAAGTTAAATACAATACCATGCATTATCTCAAAATATTTCTATATTAATTAGGTAATTCATGAAAGGTGGATATAATAGTAAGGTATCAGGGGAAAACCCCTTTAGGAAACCCAGACATTAAAAATGTAAAAAGTAGCTTATAAGAAATGTGGATTATCAGATTTTTACCATATAGGTCGTGTTTACTAGAAATTTCTGACACCTGTACAAAAATCAGGTGAAGGATGTTATTACCACTTTTCATCATTCAAAAAACAGGCTTCCCTCTTAGAGTATTAGTTAATGCTTTGCTTATTTGTTAATTAAGACAGTATTTTAATTTTAAAGCTTCCTTTTGTAGGACTGATTAAACAGGCAGAATCACATATTTTTTAAAAAAATGATTTGGAGCCGGGTGCGGTGGCTCAAGCCTGTAATCCTAGCACTTTGGGAGGCCGAGGCAGGTGGATCACGAGGTCAAGAGATCGAGACCATCCTGGTCAACATGGTGAAACCCCGTCTCTACTAAAAATACAAAAATTAGCTGGGCATGGTGGCGCGTGCCTGTAATCCCAGCTACTCAGGAGGCTGAGGCAGGAGAATTGCCTGAACCCAGGAGGCGGAGGTTGCGGTGAGCCGAGATCATGCCATTGCACTCTAGCCTGGGTAACATGTGTGAAACTACGTCTAAAAAAAAAAAAAAAAAAATGATTTGGAACACTTTTTAATAAAAAACTGTAAAATCAGTTCCCAGTGCAGTCAAAATTAGAATGTAAAGGAAAGCATTTTTAAGAAAATACAGAAGCCCAAATCAAGGGAGAATAATATAAAAGAAAATATTTTAAATTAGGAAAAGGATGTGTTATTGTTTATTACATCAGGAATTATGCTTTCTGTACTTAATGCTCTTAGTGAAGTTAGGGAGATAACACTGAAGTGAGAAAATGAACATTCTCAGTTACTTGTGTAGTAAAATTGCTGTCCCTATTCCATTTTTTTCTGATGAAGATGGATAAATGAGGTCTCATCTATTGCTGTCCTAAACACTTTTACTGTCCTAGGTTTCGTTCACATTCCAAATCATGGACATGACTTTATCCTTAATCCTTAGAACTTTTGCAGAGGAAATACCCCTTTATAAAATTTTGATAGATACTAAGATCAACTAAATGGTTCCCCTTCCATTTTAAAGTGCACAAATAAAACTGAAATCAGATAAACACAGTCATAGCTACAACTGAGAGTGAGTTTTAACATACTAGTAATTTTGCAAATTCCAACATGAAATACTAGTGAGTACTCAATTTACAACAGACAATTTCACAAAAACAAACCACAGAGTGATTTGATATTCTTGCTTCTTAAGAGAGTTTTTAAATCCATATAATGCAATAGGTCAGGTTGCTCATATAATTTTTAAAAATAATCCTGTAGAAATGATGTATTAGACATCTCTAACCCAAGAAAATGATGTTTTTTGTATAAGTTTTAAATTCCCGTTTGTCTTAATATATCTTAGGACAAATGGTGACTTCTTCGTGTAATAATGAAAAGGTATAAATCCTGCTGCGTGGGGAAAAGCTAGAACCATGGGTCATTAAGCAAGAATACTGCTCTTATTTAGGCTCCTAGACTGCAACTAAACAGTCTTTATGTATTTATCGTTTTGATTATTGTTTTATCTCAAGCATATACAGTGTGCAGAAAGTAGAATAATGAATAAAATATGACCATGGAGAAAACCCATAACTTTTGCTTCTATTCTAGAAAGCAGTGTTTGTTCTTTTTAATTTATCTGAAATACATGTTCACATTGAAACATTAACATCTACAGTATTGTCTTTCAGTTTACTCTTCAATTATTAAAGCAAATGATTTTGATTTATAGCACTTACACAACTGCAATTCAGGTCATAGAATTGAAATATATTTGATAATGTCTCAGCATTCTCATGGGCAGCCTAGAAAAAGGAGAGAAAAAAAAAGAGAGAGAGAGACAAGAGAAACAAATAGAAATTTTAGTGGGTTCAAATGAATGATTATTCTGGCAATCCTGGAAAATAGTGAACAGTTCATTCCAAAAGACCCCATTGTGAACTCTGCTCACATATATATTTGTGTAAGGAAAATGTGTGAGATTTTTCTTAAAAAATAAAAGCATCATTGCATTTATAACAGATTGATCAATCTTATGAACAGATTACATTGGGAAAGTCACTATTATTGCTATAAGTAAGTGTGCTTGTATATTTTATTCTTTCCTTTCTTAATTTCTTTGTGTGTGAGAGCATCTGCTATGTGCCAGGCAATGGCTGTGTCTGATTGAATGTATCCGTTGGTGAGCACTCAGGTGCAATCACTGCCCTTTTGGGGCTTACAGCCTAGTGGGGATATTATAACAGAGATATTATAACACTCCATATTGACTAAATGGGATGAAAATTGTTATCTTTCATGATTTGTTTCAATGGGCTTACATTTGTTTGGACAGGGCAGAATTAGAATAATTATTTCTTACATATAATAGTAGGTGATAAGAGATTGGGAGTTTCTTGCCCACACTGAAGCAAACTTCAGTAGATAATTACTCCATTTTACTAGCTCACCTAGTTTCTCAAGGATGGCATGGGAAGTGAGACATGGAGCCTCTGGGGACCAAGACGGGGGTAGTACTGTCCCAGTGGAGGGTGAAAGCCAGGTTGTCTCTCCCTTCAGGATCTTTCTGGGGGGAAGAAGAGAATTATAGAAAAGGAGAAATGGGAAGAGCAAAAACATCTCTCAATGTCCTATTTTTATTTTTGTTCACAACAGACTATATAGTGTAACAACCTTATGCCCCCAAAGACAGGCCAGGACTGAGAGTATCTTCAGTGTTCCTGAGTGTATAAATCAGTGAATTTGCTATATAGAAAGTTGGCATTTCAGGAGCACGATTATTTCCTGATTTCAAATATGAACAGAAAACTAAATGTCAGATTTTTTAAATCATAAATTTGGTATCCATAGTTACTTTACATATTCCAGAGTCTAATCATGGAATTTAAGTTTTTTATTTTGAACAAAAATAGCAACATCTGTTTTCTGTATGGCAAAGAAAAACTAAATCCCAGACTTTTATTTTTAACCACAGAAGCTGTCTCTTCTTTCTAAATTATTTGCCTGCCTGCTTATTTCCCCTACACATCTCTTTCTGTTTATACCAACGGCTTTTTTTAATCCAAATTAATACTAGCTATTGCCAAATTGCCTTAGAATCCTATTGAATTAGAATAATTCATATATTTCATATACTAGAGAGTAAATGCTTAGTGATGGTAAAGATCTCATTGTGATCAGAAGTAGGGTTTTTATTCTTTTGTTTTCAATCATGAGAACATATAAAAGGAAATTCAAATGAAACAAAGCCAGTTTCTGATTTAGTAACATTAAAACCGTAGGAGGAGCTCAGTTATTAAGGATAGAAAGGAGGAAAGGACAGGGTGGGGAAAGAGAAAGGGGAAGGAAAAAAAACAGTAGTGTTTTTTGGGGGAACAGTATAATATCTCAGAAGTTCTTATCTCTTATCCTGCTGATGTTGAGACAGTGGCTTTGTATAAGCTTTTATTTATACCTATTTCAACATCATAAAAATTTTTCTGTCAGCATTTTCTTGCAACTTCAAAAATCACAAGGGATTGTTTATAAAAAGATACAGGATCTATGATTTATTAGCAATTTTTCTTTTAGGAATCTTCAAATTGTATTTAATAAATAAATCACAGGTCAAAATGACTGTCAAATCAATTGGGCTTTCTGGTAAGTTATTTCCTGACAACTATCCATGAAAAATACAACAAGCCTTGGCAAAACCTCATTACTCCTGGAAGTTTTCAGAGGTTATTATACCTACTGTTCTATATTTGTCTCTAAGAGACATTTGAAACAGTTACAATGTCAATTTGGTGTAGCATTACCTGTAGTAGAGCTCAGAGTATGTGGCAGTGCACGGTCACTCAAGATGCATGGCGTGTCATTTGGGTTGCTTTGATGGGTGTTGGGGTAGAATTAGCCTTGTAGAGACTAATGTGTTCATGCTCTCTCTGATCCTGTGTCATTGTATAAAAATGAACAGCTAAAAATTTACTCATGGTGACAAGATTTAAAGCAAAAATAAACCCATAAAATTGTTAGACTTTAAACATGAGACTGCTGCTATTCTTTTCTTTAAGTTAAACTCATTTTCCATCCTAATTTCTGTTCTTGAATTTTATAATTTATCTATGCTTTTGAGTTGGAGTAACTTGAGTTGGGGTTCTATGTGGAAAGCAAAGAAACAAGTCATGGGTAGAGCATAAGACCAAAGCATAATAGAAGCAAGAGGCAGGAGGTATTGAGACTCTGGTGTTTTCATTTGGAAGGGGAATAAGCCTGGCTCTGGTTCAGAACAAGGCAATTGATAAACATGTATACAATGTATATAACAAAAAATGTTTATTGTAAACCTAACACAACTTATACCCACCTTTATAGTAACACATCGACAAAGTTGATATAGTAATTACTATCAGGTAACAAGGGTTAGATTAGCTATACATAGATGTAGACTCCAGCAACAAAGCATGACACACCTTGGAGAAAAGTGTTCAGAACAGAAGATCCATCTGCAAAGGTTTTCACAAGATGGAGGAAGAAATACGGTAGGGAGACAGAATGAAAGAGAGGAAAACTCTCTCCAGGATTCTATGATCTGAAGAGGGGTTTGGACTCATAGCTTGGGCCATATTGTAGTGGTGACTTGCACTAACTATGTAGATGGAGTTTGTAGATTAGACAATTCTCAGAATTTTCTAGAAAAGGTTGGGGCTAGACATAGTGGCTCTTGCCAGTAATACTTACATTTTGGGAGGCCAAGGTAGGAGGACCACCTGAGCTCAGGAGTTTGAGACCAGCCTGGTCAATATAGTGGACTCAGTCTCTTAAAAAGAATAAAATCTCCTTAAAAAAAAAAAAAGGAAAGAAAAGGAGATTGTTAAGCAGGCAAAACAATTGCCTACTCTGCTTTCAAATTTAAGTCTGAGAAATATAAAAGCTCATCTCTACATATAAAATGCTTTTTAAAAAAATTACCTTGTTTATATGCTAAGGTTCACTAGAGGAGAAAACATCAATGTGCAAGTTTTTAAAGGTACATATAAAAAGGGATTCAATTCAAAAGTAAAGTTAAATTTCTCTCCCAATACTACCATTCATTGAGCTATGAGATAGAGTTGACTATCACTTGATTTCTGAACACCAAAATAACCTCTACTTACAGCTTTTCAACAGCTCTTCTCCTTACACCATGAAAAACTTTTAAAAATAATCACAGCAGCCTGGAGAGATGGAAGAACTGCAGGATCTGTGTCCCGAGAAACAGTCATTTCAATGTGAATTTACCAGAAGTCAGAAATTTTCCACCTTTTCATTTGTGAAGAGGGCAGAGTGAATGTTAACATCAGGCACGGAACCTACTTTGTGCCAGGTTCATGAAGTAAACCTTTCCTAATGCTATTCAATGAGTGAGCAGTAAAAGGCAAGCAAATGTGACCCTGTCCGCTCTTTTTCATCCAAATAGGAAGACCTGGCTCCACACAGTGTTGGCTTGATTAGTGAGAGATGTACAGACTCTTCAGGTTTGTAACTACATTGCCATGCCCCTTTCTGTGTTCCCAGCAGATGGGAACTCAGACTCTGCTGCCTGAAAATGGAAGGCAACCACTTACTGAGGAGCAAGGAAGAAAAGGCATTTTTTATTTCCTCTACCCCCAATCCATCAGTGTGGGCTGCTCACTCAGGCTGGGCTCCATTCTCCAGCAAGATGCATCCCAGAACATGGAGCTCCCATGTCACAGACCAGCTGCTTTCTGTCTGCCCCATAAGAAATTGGGTTTGACTTATCTCTTCACATCAGCCCCACTCATCACTGGCCTAGACTCTCAGGGAGAGAAAAACTGTTTCTTATGTTCCTACAATTTGGATGCCCTCCACTGTAACACACAACACATAGCGGTTAACTTACATATGCAGGGGGAAGAAGTCTGTGGTCACAGGGTTGGTTCAGTGATTCAATGATATCATCAAGAGCCAGCCTTTCTACCTCAGCCACTGACTTGGCCTTCAGGCTGTTCTCATGGGATCCACATGGTTGCTTCAGATACTAGCATTGCAGACATAACATCTGGCCAAAGAAAAGGAGACTCTCCTTTGTCTTTTTTTTATTAGGTACATCCACAGAAGCCTCTCAGCAGATATCACCTGGGGTCCCACTGGCTGGGATTGGTTCACATGCCAAAGCATGAGGAGCAAGAAGGGCTAGTAAAGACAGCGGTAGCAGCCTGAGCAACAGAGTGAGTCCCATCTCTACATAAGGTTTTGAAAAATTAGCCAGGTATGGTGGCACATGCCTGTAGTCCCAGCTTCTTGAGGGGTGCGAGGTGCAAGGATCACTTGGGCCCAAAAGTTCAAGGCTGTAGTAAGCTATGATCATGCCACTGTATTCCAGTCTGAGCGAAGGAGCGAGACCCTATCTCAGACAACAGAAGTGACTGAGATGGGAGGCAGCCCCTGCCTGCACAGAAGAAAGCGGGAGGGTGGGCACGTGAGGCTGGGGCTCGGCAGCAAACACAGCATTTGGCCTGCACCCCAGCAGCCTTTGCTCGTGACACTTCGATGCCACTTTCTGCCTTTACCTAAATTTGTTAATATATTTGTTAAAATATCTGTGTTATAAAAATGATTTTGTTGAGAATGAAATAATAAAAGGTACTTTTAAGGTAGGAAGAAATCCTTGAGAGGCATTTTCTGTTAACGTTTTGTTATATTTTCATCCTGCCTGTTTCTGTACAGTTTGTACATACGTAGCAAGAAGGGGAAAGAGTGGCATTTAGAACTGTCACTGCAGCTGCTGCAACCTTTTAAGAGAATGGCAACATTTATCTTTAGAGAAGTTGATTTCCTTTTATCTGGGAAATGCCTTGAATGGGCTTTTTTTTTTTATCCAGGAGAAATGTAAGCATTCACCTCTACCTTGCTTCCCACGTGGTCTTAAAGGAGAAAGTGAAACAGAAAGAGGGCTAAGTGAAAAGGAGTTTGGGAAATTGCTCGTTGATAACCTCAAGCAGGGGTAAGTCCCGGCATCTATGGGGGAGGGGCCAGATGTGGGAAGAGAAGGCTTGGCCCAGGGCCACAGACAATGGGAAATTTCCCTGGTAACAAATGTTTTAATTATCATAACAAACCGCCCCCGAAGTTGGTAGCATTAGGCAAAATTTATTTCTTATGTCTCTGCAGGTTTACAGGGAGGTCCTAAATTGGGGTCTCTTGCAGAGCTGTCTGGCATTGTCTGAAAGCTCCAAAATGAATTATTCACTTACACGCCTGGTGCCTCACCTGGCTTGGCAGGATTTCCTCTCTTCTCTCCCCTCTTCTCTCCTCTCCCCCGCTCCTCTCCCTTTTCTCAGGGCAGTATAGATGCATTCGTTCCAAAAGAGCAAGGTGGAAACTGCAAGGCTTATTTGATCTGGCCTTGGAAGTCATGCAGCACCATCTCTTCTGTCACATTCAGGTGGTTACGAGGGGCTTGCCTAGAGTCAGCATAGGTGGGAGCTACACAAGGGCACGTGATATATCCATGAGGGACTATTTTTCAAGACCATTACCACAGGAAACAGCTGACAAGTTCCTAGGAGCAGTGAAGTAAATTAGATTCACATCAGAGAGTGAATCTGAAGACCTTCACACCTCCCTAGTAGTGATAATCCTTTACTACTCTCAAACTAAGTGAAATTCTAAAATTCACAGTAACGTGTTAGTGAAGCTTTGGGAGGAAAAAAGAAAAAGGTGGGTGGCATCATTCATGAGAGTATGGGAAGAGATTTCACAGCCACGAGCATCAGGGGCCACAGCCAGGAGAGGGCGCGACAGTGGAAAGGCAGGCTGTGGCACGGACTGACTCAGGAGAATCAGAAATCAGGTAGACCCCTGGAATCTTCACAGCACGGCAAGGTGGACTCCCCACAGTATAGTACATGGGGATGCAAACAATTCTGTTTGGGTATTTACAGAAGGAAGAATCAAATATTTGGAGGTATCTGGGCATGCACAGTTCATATTACATCATACACACATACACCCCTCAGCTTATTTTACATTGATTTTGGATCCTAACAAATCTTTGTAAACATTTTAAATGACTGTATTGCAGTCAAACTTATGAAGTCACTGAAATTAATATTCTCTTAATGCTGAACTTTCCCCCCCCCATTTATTTATTTTATTGCATTTTAGGTTTTGGGGTACATGTGAAGAACATGCCAAATTGTTGCATAGGTACACACGTGGCAGTGTGATTTGCTGCCTTCCTCCCCATCACCTACATCTGGCATCTCTCCCCTTGCTATCTCTCCCCAGCTCCCCACCCACCACCGTCCCTCCCCTATTTCCCCACAACTGACCCCAGTGTGTAGTGCTCCCCTCCCTGTGTCCATGTGTTCTCATTGTTCAACACCCGCCTATGAGTGAGAACATGCGGTGTTTGATCTTCTGCTCTTCTGTCAGTTTGCTGAGAATGATGGTTTCCAGGTAACACTGCAGGCTGGGCATGGTGGCTCACACCTGAAATCCCAGCACACTGGGAGGCCGAGGCGGGTGGATCACCTGAGGTCGGGAGTTCAAGACCAGCGTGGCCAACATGGTGAAACCCCCATCTCTACCAAAAATACAAAAATTAGCTGGGCATATTGGTGACCACCTATAATCCCAGCTACTCGAGAGGCTGCGGAAGAAGAATCACTTGAACCCGGGAGGTGGAGGTTGAAGTGAGCCAAGATCGCACCATTGCACTCCAGCCTGGGCAACAGAGCAAGACTCTGTCTCAAAAAAAAAAAAAAAGTAACACTGCAATGAACATTTCTGATCAATTTCTTAGGAATGATATCTAGCAGAATTTCTGAGTCAAAGAGTACTGGAAAGGCAAACCGCCAAATTGCCTTCCAGAAACATCTAACCCCTATTTCCATAGTCACATGTACTGAGGACACACCTCATTTTAAAATGGCCATGCAGCAAGCTCTTGATGTCACCAAAGACCCCGTGTTCTACTGAGGCCTGGCGGCAGAACCTTGTCATACAAGGAACCTACTGCTAGGCCAGCACCTGCCCACTAGAGTCAGCACTGCCTTGGGCTTAAGCCACTGCTGTCCACTGGTGTCTTTCACTGTGGTTTGTTCCTGGGACTCCCCCAAGACATCTGGTGGCCACAACATTCCTCTAATCGTTTGGAGACTGCAGCCTGGCACCTGAAAGTTCCTCTAAGCCCTGAGTCAAGAGTAATCCCCCTCTGGAAGTTTTACAATTCCACTGAGGAAAGGAGTTCCTCTTGAGGTGCTCCAAACTAACTCAGGGGCACCCTAACACAGAGCAGTGGGTTTGAGCCTGGAATATTCTAGTCCTGGCTTCACAATGACCGTGGGTAAGTTAATGGCCCCAATGAACCTTGGTGCCCTCATAGAAAATAACAGAGTTCCCAAGCCTTTTCTTGGCAAAGATCCCTTCTACTTCCCTTCTCCCTCCTCAGTGAACCTATGACTCTGCACTTCACTAAATTACAGCTTAGTTTCTCCATTAATCAGACAAAATTAGCCCACAATCAAGCTTTTTTTTTTTTTTTGGAGTAAGTTGATCGTGGCCTGTCAGGTGATTAAATTCTGGGGCATTAGAAACATTTTCCTTGGCTTGGACAACCTTATCTTAGGTCAATATATAGATTTCACTTAGCTTTTGGAATATTGAAAACTGTGCATAAACCCCTTTAACCCTTTCATCGTCACAGAGAAGCCTGGAATCAGAGGAAAGATGATTTCTGAGGTCTTTCCCAGCTCCAATCTATGACTACTTCTGCCTGTCTTGACCACAGGACTTAAAAACTATCCACATGCAGGTTTTATGCCTCTCTCACTCGCCCTAAATACAGGATGATGATGCTCATCTTTGCTGGACCTTTCTTTTTTCTTAAGAGGCCCAGGAGATGACTTGGGTATAAATTCTGTCAAGGGACTGCCCAGTCAACCCCATTTGCCCGTTGGCTTCCATCTCCTATCAGTACAACCATATCAACATAAGCCACCTATTTTGATGGACTTCTTGAAGGTCTGCTCCCATATTAACCACAAATCAGGGAGCTGATGGAGTGTGAAGTGCCAATGAGTCTTCAGCTCACAAAAAATCCAGAGGAGTTGGTTTAATTAGTATATGGGAGATTGGTTCCTAATGGAATACAAAATATAAGAACCCCATATACTCCCCCTTCTTCCGCTTCAAAGCTTGCCTCCTTCCTATCTCTCTTTCCCTTTATCTTGCAACAAGGGACTACTAGACCCTAAGGAAACGGACTTTGTCCCCAGCTCATGCTCAGGAATACTCTTTATTATAAATAGCTCCACTCTGGCTACTCTGCAGCCGGAGAGTTGATGGGAACATGTTAATGTCATTACCATTTAGGATAGAGCTAAGGAAAGATGAAGCAGGGTGAAAGGGCAACCCTCTCAGGGAAGGGTGAAAAGCCCAAAGCAGCAATACCAAGTGAGTCAGAAAAAAGTCTTAACTACTTGAGCCTGCCTCAGGACCGCAGACCCCTGAGCTCCCTCTCTCTTTGAAACACAGAGTGTGGCAGATTATGGTACTATTGCACTCAACTTTCACATCCCATTCTGCGGAACAATACATCCCTGCACACTGCAACATCACTTGCAGTTACTTAGTCACTTCCTACAACAGACGGATACTTCCCTACCTTGGTGACACTGGGCTTGGCAAGGGATTCATCTCAGCCAGTGGATGTATTAATATATGCCACTGTGCTTCCACCAGCTTTTCTATTCCTTCTGTAAGAACAGCATGTTCCAGATAGGGGCTGCCCATTAGCCTGGATCCTGGAATGAAAGAGACACATGGAGCAGGGGTGCAGCCAAACACTGCCATGCAATGTGAGTGAAAACATGGCTGCCATCAGGTTCTGAGATTTGGGCATTACTGTAGCATTTGTGACCCTCAGCAGAGCTAACTAATGTGCTAAAAGTCACAAACTAAACACCTGCAGACAAGGAAAGCAAATGAGGCAGGGGGTGTGTGAAACTATGGGGATGGCAGGACTAAGGCAGATGCCATAGAATCAGCCCAAGGGTAAGCCCCAGTAGTAAACACTGTTATATGAGTTAACATTTTTAAAACTGCTGATTTGGTTAAACACCAGGTCATGATTTTAAAAACACGGCTAATATTTACTTCCCAGAAGCTTATTAAGAAATATAAAGTTAAAAACAAAAAAATATATAACTACTCAATCTCTTAATGTTTTCCTAATCATTTAACTTTTTAGGTTCTTTAAGGCACCAATCTCCAGTTCAGAAGAAACAATCTTTCGAAACTTGGCAATTATTCATATTTTACTTGTTTGGGTTTTTTTTTTTCTGGTCTTTTCTAAAAGTGAAATTATTTTTTATGTTAAAAGTTCTCTCTAGAAATGTTTTGAGTTAGCTTCCCAAACATTGATATACAGAAATGTTGCACTTAGCAATGGGGATATCTTCTGAGAAATATGTCAGGTGATTTTGTAGTTGTACAAACATTACAGAATATACTGACACAAACCTAAATGGTAGAGCCTATTGTTTCTAGGCTACAAATGTCTACAGCATGTTACTGTACTGAATACTTACTGTTGGAAACTGTCACACAATGGTATTTGTGTATCTAAAATAGACTGACACACAGTAAAAAAAACAACAACAACAACAAACAGTATAAAAGCTAAAAAATCGTACACCTGTATAGGGAGGGCACTCATCAGGAATAGAGTGTGCAGGGGTGGAACTGCTCTGTGTGAGTCACTGAGTGAGTGGCGGGTGAATGGAAAGGCCTTGGACATGACTGTACACTGCTGTAGACTTCACAAACACTGCACACTTAAAGTGGGCCACACTAAATCCATTTAAAAAATTTCTTTCTTCAATAATTAACCTTAGCTCACCATAGCTTTTTTACTTTACAAACTTAAACTTTGACTCTTCTGTAATAACAATTAGCTTAAATTTAAAACACAAACATGTAAACTGTACAAAAATATTTTCTTTATATCCTTATTCTATAAGCTTTTTTCTACTTTTAAATTTTAATTTTTAACTTTTTAAACTTTGTTAAAAACTAAGACACAAATACACACATTAGCCTAGCCCCACAGGATCAGGATCATCAGTTTCACTGTCTTCTATTGCCACATCTTGTCCCACTGGATGGTCTTCAGGAGAAATGGCATGAATGGAGCTGTCACCTATGACAGCAGTGCTTTCTTCTGGAATAACTCCTGAAGGACCAGCCCACAGCTGTATTAGAGTTAACCATTTTTTTTTTCCAATAAGTAGGAAGACAACACTCTAAAATAATGATAAAAAGTAAATACACAAACCAGTGTCATTTATTATCAAGTATTACATACTGTACATAACCAAATGTGCTGTATTTTTACACAACTGGCAATGCAGTAGGCTTGTTTATGCCAGCATCACCACAGACATGAGTAATGCACTGGGCTATGACATTACGACGGCTATAACACCATGAGGCAACAGATTTTCTGCTCCATTATAATTTTATGGGACCACTATTGTATATGTCATTATGCAGTACATGACTGTAATCTTCTGCAAAACCAGTCAAATCTAATCATGTCACAAAAATAACTACCACCATCTGTCTTAAAGAAAGTGATTCCTATATGGATGGAGATTAACAAGGGCATAGATTGATTCCACAGAATATTTCATTTAATTGATTTTATAACTGGATTAGGTCAGAGCCCTGGGAAACAGAAATAGCCTTGTTATAGAGAACCACACATTATAGTTTTAACTGAAGTTCTTTTTCATGAAAGACAATTATAAATATCTGAGTATTACAAGAGCTGACTACATACTTTCAAGTTTATATTTCCTGACAAAGGATATGATCTTTTTCCATCCTGTAATTCAGAGAAAAAAGAACCACCTGCCCTACATAAACTCAAAGAAAACTGCGTAATCCCAGGAATAGGGGGCAAGGACTGCTCCTCTTGGACCTACTATTAGCAAGTCCAACAAAAAATATATATATCACCACTTCTATGAAGAAATGCCCTTCTATAAAAGCATGAGATTAAATCAGATATGACTTTACACATTAGGGCTTTTGATGAGAAATTAATAACAGCGGCAGCTTCTTATTTATTCACAAACTGACTGTTAAAGAGAAAAAACACAGGGCAGATTAATAATGTAACTTAGATCTTCAATCTTCTCTTTCCAACTCAAATGCTGGAATATGACACTCTTTTTATAATATTCCGCCCATGAGGTTCTCTCCCTTCTTTTCTGCCTTCAGAGTTCTTTCCAATAGAAAATTACTACCTGCATTATACATTTCCAGGTGGAAAAATGAGAAAGATTAAGTGACTTCTAAAAATACTAGGGACTATATTTTTAAAAACAAGACAATAATTCAGATTTTCTTGCTTTAATTCTTCTCTATATTACCACAGTAAAATATTTAACAAAGGCCAAGAGATTACTGATATGCAATAATGACCTACAACTTTACATTAATGGAGCTATCAATAATAAACTGATCATTTAAGTAACTGGAACATGTTCAAATGTAAAGAATGATTCACTATCCTATTTATATTGTCCTGAAATCGTCAAAACATTTAAAACACAAAGTTTGAATATTAAATAACTCTGAAATACTGCAACATCTTGAAGTACCTTCTAAATGACCAAAAATAGGTAAGATTTTGTTCAGTACAACTTCAGTGAAGAAGTTTTTTGACACAGAAATACGTATATTGTTAAACTGGTAATCCACATAAGATACACACAAAACTTTCAAGTGTCTAGATTGTTCAATAAATAAAACTCCACATTGTTTTGTTTTTATAGCCTAGTGACCTTATAATTCAGTGACACCCTTTTAAGAAATTCTAGTCTATCGAATGACATGTTCAAATTGTTTGGTCCTATTAATTTCTTTAGGAAAAAACCTCCAATTCCTTTAAGATATTTAATTCCTCCAAATATCATCTTTAAAGGGCCTGACTAATAAATCACAAGTGTAACCCTCATCTCTAGTCTATGGGTTCTTCATGAGTTTCAGTTCAGTGTAAGCCAGCACACCGATCTCTCCATGAATTTTCCACAGTATCGACTTTAACACTTTCCACAAAGTACCCTGTCATTCTAGGCTTTTTGTAGAACGTGAAGTTAATAATGGCATGTGGTGTTCCTTAGCATGACCTGCCAAAAAGTGATGATCTCCTTGGAAGAAAAGCCGTGGGCTGCAATCACACGTCTGAGTTGACAGACATCCAAATGGATTCTATATAGAAAGAAAAGATTTGTGTCTTCTGGAATATGAATGTTTACTTCTAATAAATTCAAACAGATCCCGACATAAACATCTTCAAACTTGATGGGTTTTACGTGACCCATCATTTCATAGATCCTTGGCACCAAATCTCTGGACATTATATAACCCAACCCACTGCAGTATGGAGGGAACACCTTAAAAGGATACTCCTGGTATGAAATATGGGTTTTTTGGTAAAATCCTCTATAGGAATAATTATCAATTAGAGGATAACCTGTGAAAAACTTCTCTGAGTGGTTTAAGTTTAAAAGATACTTCACTAAATTGCCAGTATTGATGAAAACATCCGTGTCTGTCTTCATGACATACTTGGCATTGGGGCAAAACTCAGTTACCCACCTGAATGCCATAATGGTTTTCAAGGTCAGGTTATTATATGTGTCTAAAAAATCTTGTCGGATTATGTCGCCATAAAGAAGGTGTTCATCCTCTAAAGACAATGCCAACGTTTTGTCTTCCTTTTCAGCCTCTTGGCCTAATAAGAAAAATGTAAGAACTTCATATCCCCACCAGGACTTTTTTTCACCCCAAGTAACTCTAATGGCCTGCCTGGCTTTCACATCTGAGGGGTGGGAGGTCACCAGAATGACCAGAAATGGATTTTGATGAGAGCAGTTTGAATGCTCTCGAAGTGTGAAGCGAAAGTCTTGTCTGTATATCGGCTCGTACTCATAGAAGTACATCCAGTTCACGCGTTCTATCACATTATAGTGGGGAAGGCTGAGGTACCACACCACGAGGAAACTCAGGAGTGACAGCAGCAGGAGGCTCCATTTGAGGGATCTCAGTGACATCCTACTCGGAAGGACAGTCAAGAGAGCTGGGGCCATTCACAGCAGCTCAGAAGCAGCAAGCCAAAGGTTCTGGAAGAGTTATCATAGACTGGGTTAATAATCCACACACAGAGCACATTGTCAAAAGATATCTGACTATCTACTCAAGGAGAAAGAGTAGGAGAACAAAATCTCAGTAAAACAAAAATCCTGACTTGAATCTACTTCATTTAACTATAAGCAAATAGATGCCAATAACCAAAAATGTATTTTAGTTTCTTACATCAAGACCAAGGTTAAAACATATCTTTTGATTATTTTGGAGTAGAGTTATCCTACTCTACATAAATAACTATTTACCATGAAATAAATTATATCCTAGGTGCCTGGAGGACAGAAAGAGATGGATAATGGTGGGTTAAAAAATAAGTCTACCATAAAAACAAATAAAATGTATCTCCTCTTTATAACTATAAAAAAGAAGGATTTAATTGGGGATATTACTATACTATGTATATACTACACTGCACTATACTACACCACACCACACCACACCATACTAATTGTGGATATTACTACGGGGATTGAAGGGGCTATTACTAGCCACATGCCCAAATAAATGAAGGGTCTTTCTCAGCTGTGTGTTCTCATATGGATTCTAGCAAATCTGGATAAGAAAAATCCTGTAGTGATCATTATTCTATTCTTAGTGACTGCTGCTGTAAGGTAGAGATTCTTCACCTGAAAGGTGAGTCCTCCAGACACAAATAGGATAATCTCTCTTGAGTTTTCAAACACTAACTATGAAATAACTTTTACTTGCCCAAACACCATTTCTTCCCTCTTTTTACCTCATTGGTTAAACTCAATGCTCAGTCCAGATAACAACTGTTTAAATCAAAGGCCTGTCCTTAGTACTGAGTTTTCACATTTCCCATTCCAACTTCTTCAGAAATTGCACACCCAATCAGAATCATGGAATGGAAACCTCTAGAACACTTGCTTTTACACAGAAGCTCCAGCTGAGACAAATGGAGGCACAGAACATTCAGACTGTGGAGTGATAGCAAGGCCTCAGCTCTGCTCCAGAGCTCAAGGCAGAGGGTGGTTTACAATTCGGGATCCCACAGGGTTTTCCTTGCACCATGAGCATAGACTTCAGTCTAAGGGCATTCATGTATGTGTGTTTACTGGACATCTTCTACTTCCAAAGACCAGGCGCTAAGGAGACCAAAGGAAACAGGAGACAAGAGACACAGAAGAAATCCCAAGGCAGCGTGTAAACATGGCTCCACAGTACAGTACACATTGTTTACATCTAATGCTAAGGAACTTTAGCATAAGGGACAGATCAACAGCACAAGGAAGGGTGGAGGAGGCTGCTGGCAGGTGCCCTTTCACCCACAATTACATGGGGGAGGGTTCTTGGGAAGCTGAAATTCACTATGAAGGATGGACACTGTGAAGGCTGGTCTACCAAGGGTTCTACCCTGGGTCTACTTTAGGGTCTTTGGACATACAGCTCTTCTGTCTCTTACTACATATGAAAGTAACAGGATTTTAAGGCTCCTTGTCCTCTTCATCTGGTCATCTCTTACCTGCCCTGATTACAATGATCTTTTCTATATGTAATGCTTTCTGTATTTTAACCCACACAATGCAATTTAATGTTTCAGCAAACTCTCTCCCATTCAGTTCCATGTCTATGTGTCTTGCCTCTCAACTTACATTCTATGACTTGCTGACAAAGACAATTTTTCTCTCAGGAATCAAAGTGCAAGACACTTTGGAGTGCAATGGACACTGACGCTTTCATATGCTATCTCCATTTGTAAATGAATAAAATACAGATTTGTCCATCCACCTCCTATCCTCTCATATCCTCTTTACTAGCCATACACCGCCAATCCTCCACCCCCCCAAAAAAAAAAAACCTGAAATTGAATAGTTTGAGAGCAAGAATTAGGAAAGTAATTAATACTGCCTTTATATGTTTTCTCCTCACCTGGCTACTGGGCACTGCACAACCCTTGAGGGCACCATTTACAACTTGTACATTTATTACAACAAATGTCTCATTCTAAGAAATCAGCATATTTTAACAGATTTTGGAAAAACAGAAGGAAAGTGTTGTAAGGGGTGCCATTTATAACTGCATATGGATGATGGAGGCTCTACTACTCTTCAACAATGGGAAAAACTTAAGATGGCAAATCTTATTATAAAAGTTATTTTTTACACATTCTATAAGCCATGGTTTCTAAATGTGAGAATGGTTATGATGTCCATCACTTATGGACCCATGAATAAAATAAAGCAGCAGTAAAAAGAGGAGAAACTATTTAGTCTGAAAGTGAGGAAAACGGACTCTAAAGAACTAGCCAGAACAGACTTTAGGTCACCTACAACACAGGTGGCTCCAAAGCCAGATACCGAAGTCCATGCTTCAGCTCTGTCCTTTACCAACCAGGATGAATGAGTATGTTATGCATCTCTTGAAGCCTCAGTTTCCTGTCTCTATATTGAAGATATTAATAGAGTGCAAATCAGTGATAATATATGCAAAGGCCTATGTTAGGTATTCAACAAATAGAAGCTGTTACCATCAGCTGTGGCTCTACCCTTGGCGTCATTTCCAACCTATTTGTAGTCTCTAAAATGATTCCTACTGTCAAAATAGATTATTCTGAAAAAATAATCTTTACTACTTGAAGAAAAGTATATTTGAAAGCCATAAATATATTTCTACTTCTAACCTTCTTCTTGATTTTCTTCTTCTGAGTAAGAAGACCTTCAGTTTCACCAATGGAACATTCAGGAGGATGCAGCTGTGAGAAATACTGCTAGAAGAGAAATGTTTGAGGTTATATGCCGATTACCCTGATTTGATCATTCATTACACATTGTATATATGTATCAAAATCACACATGCCCCCAAAATACATACAACTATTATATACCAATTTTTAAAAATTAAGGTAAAAATAATGCTTAGAAATTCCACAAGAGCTATAAGAGGCGGGGCGCGGTGGCTCACGCCTGTAATCCTAGCACTTTGGGAGGCTGAGGAGGGCAGATCACAAGGTCAGGAGTTCGAGACCAGCCTGACCAACATGGTAAAACCCCGTCTCTACTAAAAATACAAAAAAATTAGCTGGGTCTGGTGGCCCACACCTGTAATCCCAGCTACCCAGGAGGCTAAGGGAGGAGAATCACTTGAACCCAGGAGGCAGAGGTTGCAGTGAGCTGAGATCGCACCACTGCATTCCAGCCTGGGTGACAGAGCAAGACTCTGT
>NW_016107417.1:5654824-5657090 GCF_001604975.1 Cebus imitator | reverse complement strand
AAAAATCCTGGAGACAGTTATGACAAAAAAATTAAGCACAATAAAAAATGAGTTCTTAGCTGGGCATGGTGGCATATGCCTATGGTCCCAGCTACTTGGAAGGCTAAAACAAGAGGACCACTTGAGTCCTGGAGGTCAAAGCTGCAGTGGGCCCTGATGGCACCACTGCACTCCAGCTTAGGAGGCAGAGCAAGACCTTGTCTCAAAACCAAAACCGAAAGAATGCAACTTATTACTAAGAAAAGGGTGAACACTAAAAGAGAATGTAACGGCCAGGCAATTCTCAAGAGAAGTATACAGATGGTATGAAATAAGAAAAGATGTTCAAATTCACAAACAGAGATATTCTGACGGAAATCTCAAACTGGTCATTTTTTTTAAGTGACACTACACAGGAAGTATGAGGGGAAAGGGTGTTTCTGTGGGCATTCACATGTACTTTCCAGAGAGAAATTTAAAAGCATTTATCAAAGTTTTACATCTGCAATACAAAATCCATACCAATTTAATTTTTTTAAAAATCAGGAAACTGTATATTATTTATAACATAGAGACATTTGATTTAATGTCTATCAATAATTGTTTAAAGAAAATTATGATACATTCCTACAATAGCATCTTTATTCATTATATGCAATGATGCTTACCTATAGTCCTTTGATATATTGCTAAGTGAAAACTGAAGTTGCAAAACTGCCTATGTGATATGATTGCTTCTGAAAGATGAAAAGTTAAGTGTTATAAATCCATGTGGCAACATCTGCAAGATGAGATGTCTGGAAGGACGTGTTCCTGTATGTCAATGGGTTTACATTCTCTAGGATTTCTGGAAGATTATTTCTCTTCTCTCTTTCTTTCTATATCATTTGGATTTTCCATACTATTCGTGTATTGCTTTTGTAAATAAAAAACAAGCCAAAAAATCTGGAATTTAGGTTTAAATGACTCAAAGTTCCACTACACGGTTGTGACCCTTAGCTATCAGTTAGGATCCCGAGTTTCACCTTATCCTTGCTTTTCTTCAAAAGTGTTTCCACGAACAATTCATGACATTTCTGTTAGCTATTATTTTCTATTATTTCAGTAAATATTATCTCAGTACAGTAAGGAATAATTTGAATAATCCATTTAAGATGCAGTAACACTAACAGAAATCAAACAAGACTTATATTAGCTACCGATAACACATACACACACACACACGTACGTCTATCTAACACTTTCTAAAGTGTTTACAACAAATTTTATTTTCCTTCAATAACCAACCTTGTGTGGGAGGTGGGCAGCTTATATTGTACCTATTTCATAGGTGAATTTTGGAGCATTCCAGTGAAATAAAGACACTTTCAAACAGACTAGGAGTTATAAACTCCACAAGCTCTTGGTGAAAGAAGTAGCAAAGGAAGTATTTTAATATGAGGAAAAATGAACTTGGGGGAAGGACTGGAATGCAAGAAATGAAGGTAAGGAAGAATATTAAAAGAATAGTAAAATCTAGTAAGTATAGATAGTAAAAAAGAAAAGGAGAGAAGAGTAAAAAAAATTTTTCATGTGGTTAACAAATGTAACTAAAATACTAGGTGAAAATAACATGATGGCTACAAAAAGATGTTTCCTAGGAAAATTAAAATATGCTAACATTCTTAAGGAACAAAGAGATATGCATAAACCCTCACATTTTGCTAAAAAGTTCATTTCAGAATGTACATTAAGCTTCACAGTAACCACTGAAAGAACAAATATAGAACATATATCTTCAAAATTGATTGAGAAATAAAAGTAAGTTATCTGTCTGTTCAATGTAAGGCAGGAAAATAGAAAAAAAAAAGTGGAAAACATGCATGCATGCAAACAGAAAACCAAAAGATGATGGCAGGAATAAATCTAAATGTGCTGTTAATAAAGGTAAATATAAATGCAAACTTGTCTACTAAAAAAAAAAGACTCTCAAGCTAGGTGTGCTGGCTCATGCCTATAATCCCAGCACTTTGGGAGGCCAAGGCAGGTCGATCACCTGACGTTAGGAGTTCAGGACCAACTCAGCCAACATGGTGAAACCCCATCTCTACTAAAAACACAAAAATCAGCCGGGCATGGTGGTGCACCACCTGTAGTCCCTGCTACTCGGGAGAATGAGGCAGGAGAACTGCTTAAACCCGAGAGGCGGAGGTGGCAGTGAGCTGAGATCCTGCCTCTGCACTTCAGCCTGGGCAACAGAGCAGCAAGACTCCAGAGCTTCTCAGGGGGTGGGGGTCTAGGGGAGGGA
>NW_016107417.1:5640387-5654649 GCF_001604975.1 Cebus imitator | reverse complement strand
ATTTAAAAAAAAAAAAAAAAGAAAGAAAGAAAAAGAAATGATGAACCTTTGGAAGCAGCTATGTATAAATAATGATTTTTTAAAATGAGACTACAGGAAAACATACCATACTCATCAGCAGGAAGAATGAATGAAACGTGGTTAAAGGGAAAAAAAGACACTAGCCACAAATACTATACTATAATTAACAGCTGCTAATTCGGGGTGATGGAAATATAGGTGTTCTCTTATATTTGCAGTTTTCTTTGTATTTTATCAAAACAAACGGAAAAAAAGTGTAATAAAAATGCTTTGGATATCAGAACCAATCCACCCTAAATCTTGACTGTAACAATGACTAGTTGTATGACCTTTGGCAAGTTAGTTACCTTTTCAAAAATTTCTTTTTTCAGCTATAAATCAGGCATCACAAAGCTAATTCAATGACTGTGAGGTTTAATGGAAAGAACATGGATTAACCAGTCAGCATAGGGCCTGGCCCAGGATCAAGAGCATTTAATGGTTTCTGAATATTCCCAACATAAAGAAATGATAAATGTTTGAGGTTATAGACATCCTGAATTTGATTTGATTACACATTTTATGCATGTATCAAAATATCACATGTACCTTATAAAGATGTACAATGTAGAATAATGTGTGTGCGTGTGTGTGTGTTCAAAGTTTATTTCAAGTCACAGTAAATATACAAACTAAGATAATAAAATGAATTGTTTTGTTCTGAGAGAAGGTGATGGGAGTCTTCCACCTGGCACTGATTTGAGTCATTCAATGATTAAGATGCAGGTCATCTTTTTTCAATATTTCAACAAAATTATACAATTAATTTCCAGATTTCTCATCAGGTATTTTTGAAAACCTATCAAGGTACTCCAGTGGATTTCTGTATTTGTTTCTTTAAAATCAGGATACTCTGCCTTAGAGGCAACATGGCAATCTGGTCTGCAGTCAGCTGTAGAACCTGCATAATCAAAGCAGCCTTCTCATGATCCTGTGGAGTGACTTGGTTCTGCCTAGGACTAAAGCCACCAGACTGGCCTCCTCCCTGTAAACTCGCTCCTCGCATGCCTGTTCCCTGCATGACTGGGACCTGTCTGGATCCCTGGGGGACAACCACCCCCATGTTAATTGGACTGGGACCCTGCATTCCACTAGGTATTGGTCCTCCGGGACCAGGCACTGGGCCTCTGGTAACCATGCCTCTGGCCTCCATTCCTCAGACTTCCATCGCATGGGCCTCCACCACTCGGGCCTCCATTGCACAAGCTTCCATTGCATGGGCCTCCTTTTCACGGGCCTCTAATCCTCTGGCATCTAACCCTGTTGCCTCCATGGTTCGGGCCTTCATCGCTCATGCATCTATTCCTCGGGGATCCTGTCCATCTCTGCATTCCAAGGGTAGACCCCTCTGATCTAACATAGGTCCTCTTGGTTCTGCCATTAAAGTTCTGGTCTCACATAATGGTCCTGCCCTCAGCTCATGTGGGGGTGGTTCTCGGCTCTCATGGCCAGGAATATGGTGCATGGGTGGACCCTAATGAGGTGGTCCCAAGTAACCTCTAGGCTCTACATCTCCAGTTACAGAAAGTAAAGTGCCTCCCCATGGATCATTCAGAGCATCTCTGAACAAGCCTCAAGGGTTTGGGACGTTGGCAGGCAAGGATCCCCGCTGCACAGCTGCTCTGGGGTCTTGCATCAGCACTTGTCCCCATTCTGTGGACACTGGTCCACTTCCTGGCATTCCAACCTGAGTGTGCATTCTTCCTCCAGGAGCAAAGGAACCAGGGCCAGGTCCTGTAATGGATGCTGGTATTTGCCCTGGTGCTAGAACTCCACGCTGCATAGAAGTTCGCATCAGAGGAGGTGCACTACTGACATGCATTCCACCCAAAGGCTGGACCTGAGGGGCCTAAGGATTCTGCTGGTTCACTGACACACTGGATCCTGAGCCAGGCCCAGCACCATGGACTGGCTGAGGGTTGCCTGCAATCAGCATTGGGATATTTGTCTGGCAATGCAGAATTTTCAGGGCAAATTCCAAATCCATAAGAATAAATAAATATATATTTTAAATGAAACTCAGGCATGTAGACAAATAAGGGCTCAATTGAAGTGCCCACTATGTTCATAGCATGTGTGTGTCATAGAAATCAAACAGGCTGGAGACCTCAGATTGGCTCATTTCCTGACAGTGAGAGCACAGGGCAGCTGGCCTGCCTCCTTAGGACAGTTGAGTAGTGGGCTACAAGGACCCTAACACTGTTCCAAATTCCATATCCCAGGGGAGAGACAGAAAGAACTATCAACAATCTCTACGAATAGAAAAAAATATGAAAAGGCCCAACAGGGAAGTATATCATTATTTTATTACTAACTTCTTAAATAATGCCACACATCGTCAAAAAAAGAAATTATAATTTTAAAATAATTCAATTTTCTAAAAGATAAACTTGTGGCCAAGCACTATGGTTCACACATATAATCCCAGCACTTTGGGAGGCCAAGGCGGGAGGATCTCTGGAGGCCAGGAATTCAGGACCAACCTGGGCAACACAGTGAGACCCCATACCTACAAAAAGAACTTTTAATTTTAAGATAAACTTGTGCTTATATTAACTACACAGGAATTCACCAATTAGACTATAAGTAATTTCTATTAAGCAAATAGTATCTTATCTATTCCACCAACCTAGTGCAATGCTGGGTGAACAGCCGGCCACCGGTAATTACTTGTTGATTTAGGGGTTGATCTGTAGCAGCTGAAAAAACATCTCAAATACTAGAAAAGCTCAGAAAACCTCCAGATAAAAAAGGTTATCAGCTTCCAGAGTATTAAGTGTACCGATGCTTCAACCATCAACAAAAGTACCATCCTCAGAGAGTGGGGAATCAGGAACTCCATTATTAAACGCTGCCGATTTACAGCAGCCAAAGATGGCTGCCTCTTTCCCAATGCCCCATTACTCACAGGCTGCATCTCTGTCTTATCTACAGCTATTACAGCTGCAAAAGGGCTCTGTGGGCCAAAATCAGAAATCATTCAAACAAACTTAAACTATTATTTTTTTGGTGGAGGACTTCTCAGAGTTTTTAATATGTTAAGGTGTATTCTCTGAGAAGAGGATACAATGTGCAATGTTTCTCAAATTTCTCTGAACAAAGAACCTATTTTAATAGGTTTAATTTTCAGAACCTCTGTCAGGACTAGTACCCTACACTTTTGGAAATCCCATCCTAGGAGATCTTTGTATTTATTGAATTAAGAGACCAGTTTCTGTGAATTATTAAACCCATAACAATTGTAGTAGTAGCAGTCTGGAGTAAATACAAATTGGTTCAATTACTTCAGAAAACTTTTTAGCATTACTAAAGTTGAACATATATGTACCCCACAACACAGCAATCCCACTCTAGGCAGAACACTCACCATTAAAATGTATGTATTGTTAAGGACATCAAGAAATATACAAGTGGGGGCTCAAGTCCTTCTGATGGTGCCCCCCCTCAACAAATGTACAAGAATGGTCACTACAGCATACTAGTCATGATAGGCCCAACATGGAAACAATCCAAATATCCACCCACAGTAGCGGAGAGAAATCCATGTCACAGCACATTATACATCATGGACAAATTACCATGTCACATGACATCACGGACAATCTGTCAACCATAATGTTGAGTGAAAAAACTAAGCACAGAAAGAACAGACACTATGATTCCATTTACACAAAGTTAAAAAGTAGGCAAACTAAGCTATGGTGTTAGAATTCAGGACGTTGTAGCCTCTGGGGAAAGGGAGGAAATATAATTGGGAGGGAATAAGGGGACTTTCTAAGTGGTAGCTATGTTCTGTCTCTTGATGTAGATGGTGGCTACAGATGTGTTCACTCTGACAATTCACCTTATAACTTATGCACTTTCCTTTTTGTATGTCATACTTCATTACAAACATTTTTAAAAAGCTTGTCAGGAGAGTGGTGGCGTAAACCTGTAATCCCAGCTATCTGGGAGGCTGAGGCAGGAGAATCACTTGAACCTGGGAGGCAGAGGTTGTGGTAAGCCAAGATTGTGCCATTGCACTCCAGCCTCTGGGCAAGAAGAGCAAAACTCCATCTCAAAAAAAAAAAAAAAGCTCGGCAGTCCACAAGGTCATTCTGGGTATCGTTGTGTGTACTCAGTGTTAACAGGTATTAACACTGGTACCAGGGAGGAGCAACAGTAACTGCTCCCAGGCACCAGCTCCTATAATCTTCATGGGAGCCCCATGAATTAAGGTGCTTTAAAAACCCTTTCTTTCTTTTTTTTTTTTTTTGGAGATGGAGTTTCGCTCTTATTACCCAGGCTGGAGTGCAATGGCGCGATCTCGGCTCACCGCAACCTCCGCCTCCTGGGTTCAGGCAATTCTCCTGCCTCAGCCTCCTGAGTAGCTGGGACTACAGGCATGCGCCACCATGCCCAGCTAATTTTTTGTAGTTTTAATAGAGACGGGGTTTCACCATATTGACCAGGATGGTCTCGATCTCTTGACCTCGTGATCCACCCGCCTCGGCCTCCCAAAGTGCTGGGATTACAGTCTTGAGCCACCGCGCCCGGCCAAAAACCCTTTCTATCCCCTTTTAATAGGTGAGAAAACTAAGACTTAGGTACAGTCAATATGCTCAAAATCACAGGCTAGTAAGTGGTAGACACAAACTCAAACAAGACTCCAGATCCCACATTCTTGACTGCTAGATCCCAGGGAGTGTGCTGCCTGCTCACTATGCTTCCTATGCTAAGGAGCTCTTCTGACCAGAGCTGCTTTGAGTGAGTTTTAATTTCTGGCAACCATTGAACCTCGATTCAAACAGTACAGCAGCATCTCAGCTTTACTATTTTCACATAGAACAACTTGAAATACAATATTTTAAAAAGAATTGTAACTAATTGCTCACACAGATATACACCTTTTTATTTTGCACCAAAAAATACTGGACACTAGAAAATAAATGGGTCTATCAGTGTTCAAATGCAGAAACTCCAGGAAAACAGACAAACAGACATGCTACAATGGCACAATTATTCAAGCCAAAGTAACTGGAAACTCTTTCCTGGGGTACAAAAATGTTGGCTATTTCCTGCAAAAAGAAATCAAATTTAACTATTAAAAAAATATAACTCTTCTTGTTGCAAATGTAATACATGTTGATTAGAGTTACGGAATGCCAAAAAAGCACAGAGACAATAAAAGCTTAAAAGTAACAATACTAACATTAAAAAAAAAAAATTTAGAGATGTGTCTTGCTATGTTTCCCAGGCTGGAAAGCAGTGGCTATTCACAGGCACAATCATTTTGCCCTGCAGCCTCAAACTCCTGGCCCCAAGTAAGCAATTGGGACCACCCTAGTAATTGGGACCACAGGTATGTGTCACAATGCCTAGCCACAATGTTCACATTTTTTATGAAGATTTGTCAAGTCTCTGGCTCCATGGGTTTATATAAGCCCTTCTTTCATTTGCTACTGCTACTTCCTCCTAACTCTATTTCGACCACAATGGCTTCCATTTTTTTTATTTTCTCTTTTCTTAATTAAAAAATATGTAGATATATAGAGATGGAGGTCTTGCTATGTTACCAAGCTGGTCTCAAATGCCTGGACTCAAGCAATCCTCCCACCGCAGCCTCCCAAAGTGTGAGGATTACAGGTGGGGGCTCCCAAACTCGGCCTGGCTCCTATTCTTATCCCTGAATATGTCAACTATTTTCCTCCCTTGAGGAGCCTGCACTTACTCTCCCCCTCCACCTAAAAAGCTGGTTCTTGGAAAGTCTGGCTCCTTCGTATGCCTCAGATCTCAGCACAGTGTCACTTAGGAGAGTCCTTCCATGACCCCTAATCTCACGTAGTTCCCCCAGCACTTATCCCGCCTTATTCCCTTCTGGTAAAGTACATAAATCTGCTTTGGTTAAGGAATAGCGAAAGCCAACATTTGTGCCAAAGTGACTTAGCAAGTTTAGGGCACAGGTGCATAGTCTACTTATTAGATAACCTATCTAAGTTTACACTTGGCTTTGAGTCACTATTGCTTGTAAAAGGTATAACTGCCCTGCTGATGTTGTGCAAGGGGCTTGCATTGGCTTGACATGGCTTGGGCGTGCACTAGTGCCCAGAGAGAAAGTAATGCTACTGATCCCTGTAAGGGAGAGCAGGTTGCCTTGAAGGAAGTGGCCAGGAACTGGCTTGTCCCCAAAGGGAAAAAGTGAAGCTGCTAACTCCCAAGCTAGTATTGTAGGTCAGGGATACAGGTGCAAGGGCTGGGGGTGACAGGAGCCACACAGCAGGCTAAGAGGAGCCACAAAGCTGAAGCAAACAGACAAAATGAAGGTAAACCATGTGAAAGAGTGTAAGTAAGCTGCTGATTAAACAGCTGCTGAATAAAACTAAATTTCACCTGCCTACGGCCCCTACGTGGGTGTTCTTTCAGCTATTTGCCCATCCACCCACTCCCCTCGGACCTCAGCTGGGACTCAAACCTAACACCTTCTCAGCATTTAACCCTATCTAGACTTTTAAAAATCTATTTATATTTGTTGATTGTCTGCTCCCTTCAAAGGAAAGTAAGATTGGAGAGGGGGGAAACCTGACCCACCTTATTCACTGCCATATAGCCAGCGTCTAACACATAGTAGGCTCTCTGTGAGAATATATGCATACTTTGCAAATGGTTTGGTAATATACTTTTATCCACTTAGTAAATATTTTCAAGAATACACTGAATCCAAAAGTCAGTTGAATTTGCTGGATTATGCTTTTCTTCAGCTCTCTTCTAATAACAAAATCTTATTGTAATAGGCTATGCTGATTCTGATCATGTGCATTTTAAAAGGCCCAGAAAAACAAAAAACAAATGTTGGCTGAACTTTAGGTCCAAGCATGCTATATTCAGGATCAACCATGTGCTAACTATTACAGACAATTACAAACTACAGTCAGTTTTACAACATTCTAACTTTTTGTCTACACAAAAGAAACGATACTGCGAAGGGAGTGGAAATCTTAATTGCCTAAAAAAAGGTCCTGTGCCTATTCAGCTTAATTCAAATCATCATTACACACATCAATCATATATATTCCTTATAAAGGAAAACTAACTCACATATCAATTCATATCCTTGAGAGAAATTTCCCCAGTACCCATTCAAACTAAACACATTAACTTATAAACAAAGCAATATAAAACTCTACTATTCAACTAGACTCATCAATTAAACACTTAATTATTTTCACAACTTGCAGCTGCTTTGTGTTCGAGGACCTCCGCAGATTATACTATAAATAAACACAACCAGTGCTGTCTGACCACTACTTTTTTTCCTCTTCTTTAACCCAGTGGTTCTCGCTTTGCTGCACATTGTAATCTCCTGGAGAACTTGAAAAACACGGGAAGCCAAGCTGGATCCCAGACTAACTAAATCAGAGTTTCAGAGGGTGGCAGGGCTCAGGTGGCCGCCATATTTTTTGCAGATGCGCTGCCGAAGCCAGCACCAGGTGGCTGTATTTTTAAAGCTCTCAGGTGACTCGAATGTGATGCCCAGACCCTCACTACTCAAAGTGCAGCGTGTTAGGAATGCAAAGCCCCAGGCCCCACCCCAGACCTAGTGAATCAGAAACATTGTTAACAGGTGGCTTATGGACATACTGAAGAAGTTTGAGAAGCAATGAAATAGTACACTCGAGCAAATTACTTTTTAAGCTTTAGTTAACTTATCTGTAAAATGGGAGCAATACCTTCCTCGTGGGTTTATTTTGAGGGCAACATGAAATAATACATGTTAAACACCTAGGATAGGGCTGCTACACAGTAAGGGCTAAGTCGATGGCATTGCTGTTATTATTAGAGTCCACACTATGTGCTTCCTCTACATACATTGTCTACATTTCCTTTATAAATCTTGCTCCTAACTCCCAAATGTGTCTTGCATGGCATGATGTCCTCTAAAATGCAATAAAGCATGCAAATAAATCTTAGTGGGTCCACCTTTTCCTTTCAAATCAGTAAGTCTTCTAGAGTCCAAGGATTGTTTCCCCTAGACTCTCCCAGTGCCTGATGTTCCGCTATCCTGCAAATACGAGCCTCCAGGAACTCCTGGTAGAGGTCCACAAGGCCAAATGCACACTTCTTGGATCCTCCTCTGCACATAGGCTCCCCTCTCCCGGAATCCTTCTTTCTGCCCCAGTCTTCCTACCACTGAACGCCATCTTTTCTGGGCAATACTCACACTGCCAAAAGTCTCACCATAAGCACTTCTAGCAACTAGAGGACAGCTGCAAAATACAAGGACCTTTTCCAACTGTAGTGCGTGTGATATTCAAGTGGCGTCGGGCTCCTTTATTTGAGGATTGTGCATATTTGATATGGTTTACATTTTTCTCCTTACTTGGGAACACACAGCTGGACATATAATAGGAAGTGAAATTTTATTTACTGAATGAATAGCAATTGGTATATTTGCCTAATTTGGTAACACTTACATGCTTTACTCTGTCAGGGGAAAGAAAGGCTTACATTGAAAAGAACCTGCTTTTTACTCTATCCAACTTCTACATACTCCCTTCTCTCCAAAATTTTAGCAACAGTCCTTGCTTGATCCTGGTACTGTAGTAAGCATGTTCCACTGCTTCCATTTGTTTGATTACAACAATCTTAGGAAGTAGGAACCATTATTACAACATGTATCTTTCAGCTAACCAGCCTGAGATCTGGACACCTGCTCATTAGTCAGGGTGTCCGAGCCTGCAGAGCTGCACTGTAAAGTCAGGTATCTTCACCACCCCAAGTGAAGTCTATAGCCTCTGCACTACAAAGCTTACCTCCAACCTTGTTTAATCCTATTGGCCTGGTGTCTTCATATTTTCATAGTGCAGCACCTCTGTTCTTCCTCAGAGGTGAAGAGTTGTCAAAGCTAAACTAGAAACTTCTGGCCGGGCACGGGGCTCAGGCCTGTAATTCCAGCACTTTGGGAGGCCAAGGCAGGCAGATTGCTTGAGACCAGGAGTTCAAGACCAGTCTGGCCAACATCGTGAAACCCCGTCTCTACTAAAAATACAAAAATTAGCCCCGAGTACTAGTGCATGCCTGCAATCCCAGCTACCCAGGTGGCTAAACCAGAAACTTTTAAAAAAGGGAAGTCTAGTTCAATCTCCATGCAAATCATGCTCAGCTCTTCTAAATCCTCACCCAGTTTTCAACAAGTCTTCCCCAACAAGTTCACTTTTTGGTAATGGAGAAATTGCTGAAGAGACTGATCTTAATGAATCTGCATTCCAAATAACTCTGAAGCAGTTGCTGAGACTCCGTAAACATTAGTGAATACTTAAGACACAAATGCAACAACCGTCAGGAGCTAGAAGATTCACAGAATGCTGTTTGACTAACCTAAGCTCCACTTTCAACAGAGTTCTTCAACAGAGGACCAAGGTAACTCCTAGACAACACCTAAGAATCAGGATTCTCTGTAAAGAGAGCTGGGCACTTATAGTCCCTCTAAACAAAATGGGAAAATGTGAGTAATGATAGTGGCTAGATGGCTTCAAAATTAGCTGATCCATCATAGCCAGTGTATTTTTTATACAGTAATTTGTTCAAGACACATTTCTTGGGCTTCTGCTGGACTCTGAGAATAGTGTTACCAAAAGTGCCAGAGACCTGCCCTCCTGCTGATGTTCTAAGGTTGACTGGAACATCTTTGTCAAACTAGGAAAAAAAGAAATCACAGGCCTATCTTTAGCCTTTTCTCATTTAATATTTCTAATTAAAGACAAAGGAATGTAGGCTTATTCAATTTTGTAGGCAAGAAAAAAAAACAGGAAAAAATGACAAATTCATTAAAAGATGTAATTATAATCCAAAAGCTTTTAACAGGTGAGAAAAGGCCAAAGATAGCAAGATGCAATTTGACAGAAACACATTTATTGTCCTATGTCAGAGCTCAAAAAACCAGCTGCAGAAGAGCAGGATGGGGGTCCATTTTAACAGCAGCCTAAACAGACCTTATGGTTTAGCTAAGTATGAGTCCAATATGATAAAAGGTGGTGATGTAATGGAATAACTGGGTAGTCAGGGAACAAAGGATTCTAGTTCTGGCAGGGAGGCAAGTCATTGAATTTGAGGAGTTATTTCTTAACAGAACTTTAAGGTACTGGGCTAGGATACCTCTCAGGCTCCATGCAGCTCTACCAGCATAGAGATGACGTTCATTCTTGCACACCACTCTGTCCCCAGCACCTAGTATAGTGCCTACCACATAGGAAGCACTCCCAAGTACTTGTGATTGAATGGCAGTGCTAACAGAAACTCTACAAGTTAATAATAGATTGTGTCCTTCTCTCTCTCTCACACACACACACACACCCTAATATACTCCTAGGTTCAAGAAACAGAAAAAGCATCTGGGCAAAAGGGGTCATAGTTCCATAGCCACATATGTGTTCCATTTCAAAAGGATCAAAGGGTCATTAACACATTAAAGTCAGAAGAGGGAACCTCATTTGGTGAAGTGTTTATCATCTCCCATGAGGATTGTGTGACATGTGGTTGAAGGAACTGGGGATGCTCCGTTCTGGAGACAATAAAAGCTCAGAAGGGCCCTGGTAGATACTTTCAAATTATTTTGAACAATATGTATCACTCCAGAAGGCAAATGACCCAAAGATTTAAAAAAATTAGTGGGAGAGTTCAATACAGATTACTAGAATGGGCTGCTCCTCACCAATGAAAATCTTCAGTGGCTGTCAGGTACGTTATAAAGGTTGATTTGTCACTGCATTTTAAGTCATTCTAAGAAACTTCTAAGGTCCCTTTTAATGACAAGGTTCCACAACTCTGTTATCGATGTTTAAAATATAGTTCATAGAAAAGGTCTCATTTTGGCATAAATATTTTAAATTGTTCAATTTCTAGGAATGAATTTGAAGTATTTACTGAGTTTAAGAAAAATGCCCACATGAGGCACTACTCTGTGGCTGCCACACAGTTTTAGGTAGACAGTGTAGACAGTGAGTATAAATACCTATACTCCATTACCATTTCCCAATCCTTCCCTTGAAACCCTGCTGGATGCAGAACCACCATCCTCAGGTATCTTCTAAGATGTATGGGAAAATGTCTTTCATTAAAGTTTCATTAAAATGGAAGCCTGCTGTTTCGATGTGCTGAGGTAGAAGACACCTGAGTTTTAAAGATACAGGTAAATAAGACATATATAACGTTTGAAAACAAACTACTTTCCTATAGGTAAAACGATCCCTGTATACGGGAATCTCAGATTTCTGGGTTGCGGCACGCAGAATCTTTTATGGATTTCTGGGTTTGGTAATGAGAAAAATGAGGAGCAAACAAAAGCAGCAGGACTTGAGAAGGAAAACTTAGCTGCAATCTTCTTTTTGCTTCTGCCCTATCTGCACATTCCAATAAAAACATACAAAATCAATCTTAATAATTTGCAATACATGTTGGTGTTTTTGGCAGGGCCTTTTTTTTTTCTTTTTAAAGACGGCTGAAGTAGAGTTCTGAGTACTATACAAGTTTACAGTGCTTCTAACTACAATTTACAAAGCACATTTCATGACATTGTAAAATGTGTGTTAACATCAATCCCATTTTCCAGGAACAGTGCAGCCCAGGTAGAGGAAGACTTGGAACCCAAACTCGAGACCTTCAACTCCAAATGCCAAGCTCCTACCAGGGCACAGTGCCCCAAGAGACCAACCTCACACCTAATCCCGCAGCCTCCTGAGATTCTTGGGCAGGGAGCAAAGAATGCAGCTGCAGTAGACGCACTTCTACACTCAGGGTGGGTAGTCGGAGAGCACCACGGGACAGAGCAGCCAGTGGTAAGAGCCAACAGGTCAACTAGGTCCAGGGAGCTAGGAAAACTGGAGCAGAGCGAAGATCACACAAGTCAGACAGAACAGCAGCAAGGCTGCCCTGAAAGCTGGGCTTTCTGCGTCTGTTTTGTTACACACTGCTTTATCCACTGGAGGAAGGGCATCAGGGAGCTGCTCTAGTTAACATTTCTTCCCATTACTACCCTAAATTGGGAATATTACAGATCTTTACTATTCTTGTTAGTTACAACAATCCATCAATTACCACTACCTTTGTCATCTGAGGGTATTTCATTCATTCATTTGATATTCTGAACCCGTGTTAGAGGTTGGGGCAGCAGTGGGGAAGCAGACAGGCAAGCCCTGTCCTCAAGTTGGCGACACTCAATGCACAGCACGGCGGAAGGCTCACAACTACACATTTCAGACTAAACATCTTGAGTGAGGCCCACCTGGAGAACATGGGGGAGGCTTCCCAGCTCAAAATGTTTCTAAATTACTGACCACAGTCCATGGCAGGGAGGTGAGTTTGCACTCTCAGAATGTTAGTGCCCAATAAAGGCATAAATTATAGAATCTGTATCGGTATAGAGAAAGAAATTATTTAATACTTAGAGATGAAAGTTGATGGTAAGTTTTATCTTAGAAAGTGGGTAACTCCATTCTCAACAACAAAGTCTGTAACCAGAACAGCCAAATGTAGTTCCAGATATGAGACATGGTTTTAGCCCTCACTGTCATCCTGCAGGAATGGTGGCTATAGGCTTGTGAAATGTTTTAACAGAAGCAGGACTTCTTTATTCTAACTTTTATGAGCCTGTTCAAAATGCACAGCTTAAGAGTTTAGCAGAAATCCATGTTCTATCCCAGAAGTGGGCAAACTTTTTTTTCCCCATAAAAGGCAGATAGCAAATATTTTCTTTGTGGGCTCTGGGGTCTCTGTCTCAGCTACTTCATTCTGCTTTTGCATAAAGTGGTAACTCCATTATTGAAAACAAAGTCTGGAAACAAAATAATAGCTAAATATAGTTCCAAATAGGAGACAGAGAAATAGAAGCCATCTATTCTAGCTTTCTTTTAGTTCCTTAATGTCTCAGAGCCTCAAGGAGCACAAGGAAGATTCCAGCCAAATCTTCCAACCTTTAGACACTTGGGGCCCCACACTAGGGATGTTCCATGGCTTCAACTTCCTTTCCCATGCTGATGTGCCCCCTACAAATTGCCATATTTCTAGCTGATCCTCTCATCTTCCCCTGGCCTCTAATGCATGATATGCCAAAAGGCCTGGGAACAAAATCAAATCAATATTTATAATATACAATTTTTTATTCATATAAAACCATTGTTCGTAGTCCTAAGAGAGATGTTTGCCAAAGAGCCTGCTGTTAAATGAACTGTAACTTTTGAGTGCATCTGTTGTGCAAGGGCAGTAAAAATATCCTGTGCAACCCCATATGCTTGACCCTATCCATGTGGCTACCCATGCAGTGGGAGGCTACCCCACAGTGAGTAACAATGGTCCATCTCTGTAAAGGCTTATTTGGTCTGGACACGACACAGTTGTGAAAGGGACAAAGGCATTTCCTAAAACAGAGTTCTACCTGCATCATCCAAAGGTGGACGGAACAAAGCTGGAGTCTGGACAAAAGAAGACGATAAATCATTCATCCAAAGGGGAAAGAGGAAAGTATTCAATGGAGCATTTTCTTAGGCATAAAGGGAGCTGAGTCAGAACTTGAATATGACTCACCAAATTAAGTTTTTACAGTTATTTGGTTTTCCTGAAGAACCATGGTATTTTAATAATTCAATTTTTAAGAAAATATATATTATAAGAGCCAGGTGAGGTGGCACACACCTGAAGTCCTGACTATTCTGAAGGCTGAGGTAGGCGGATCACTTGAGCCCAGGGGTTCCAGTCCAACCTGGGCAACAAAAAGAGACCTTGTCTCTATTTTTTAAACAAGAAAAAAGAAAATATATATAATCTCGAATGCCTTAGTAGAGCTTCACTCTTGAACTTCTTCAAATCCTCTGATGAAAGAATCATACTAGAATATACAACAAACTTCGTGGCTGAGTCAACAATACTTAAAACCTTGTAAAGGGCATTATTATGGGCATTTTAATCAATTAGGATAATTTATAAGTTAAAAGTATGATGAACTTACCTGTGAAATTCCAGATGAAATTAATGCTTTAAGTTTTCTGTTGTTTTCTGTATTCCATGTTTTAATTAAAACACTCAGATCTGCTGTGAACTACTGAACAGAACAGAAAAAGAATATATATGAGTCATAACTTAATACTGGGAACTATGACTTCTGAAATCAGTGTTCTATACATAGCAAGTTGGTTTTGGAGCAATTTATTATGTATCAACACCTTTTCATTTTTA
>NW_016107417.1:5622636-5639947 GCF_001604975.1 Cebus imitator | reverse complement strand
TTTGCAATGGACTCTCACTCTAGTCTCCCTCTGTTGCCCAGGCTGGAGTGCAATGGCACAATCTCAGCTCACTGCAACCTCTGCCTCAGCCTCCAGAGTAGCTGGGATTACCGGCGCGCACCACCACGCCCAGCTAATTTTGTACATTTAGTAGAGACGGGGTTTCACCATGGTTAGCCAGGCTGATCTCCGGATCTCAGGCAATACATCCACCTCGGCCTCCCAAAGTGCAGGGATTACAGGCGTGAGCCGCCGCCCCGCTCGGACAGTTTTGCCAACAGTTTATTTTCAGGTCTGGAGTTATCCAATGGCCATTCATTTGAATGAATATGTTAGTTTACGAGGGGAAAAATATGTCATAGACTCTTGCCTCTTAGTACTACACAATTCTGTTCTCCAGACTGCCACACGTTCGGTAATTTGTGTTTTATCAGGCATCGACACATGCTGAGAGCACAAATTCAGCGCCCTTTTTTCGGTTAAACCTCTTGGGGGAAGGTAAAAAAGAAAATTTGTTCCCAGTTGAAACTTGTAAACCTAAATTTTCCTTACCTCTGAAAACAGAAAAAAACACATGATTTGGCAATTCCTTCCTTGATGGTAGTTTTTCCGACAAAGCAGCCACCTCCCAAACGCAGGCACTCTGTGCAAAATGCAAAGGACACAAAATCACGACAGCCCTGCAAATCTCCCTCCTAAATCCAACAGTAAGAAGGTGAACGAATACTTAATTCAATGACTTCCCGTGCTTGCAGCTAGCATCATTCCTTCCTCCTGGGAAAAGTGAGACTCCATTGCATCTTTAAGATTCCTTTTAAAATGCCTTGAATGCTCCTTAACACCCCGGTGGGAATCCTGTAGCCCTAGCCCCGCGGGGTTTCCTTCTCTCTCCGCCCATGCCCATTCTCTTCATCCCCCCCTAGTTTCACATTCCTTCCCAATCCCTCTCACAGCCCTGCGCCGGGGCCCTTCCCCAGCTTTCCGGGAAAGCTTTCGCTTCGGGCCTGTTAGGGATCCAACAATACCGTAACACCGTTCCCGTCCTCTTCCTCGGCACCGCTGCAAACGCCCCGGGTAGCTACCGGATTTGACCGTGGCTGGACGGGCGCGGGCAACCCAAGGCAGGAATTGCGTCCTGGGGAAAGGCAAGGTGGACAACGTGCGGCAGCAGCCGAGGCCTGGGCCCTCCGCGCGCCCCCGCGCTCCTCCGCGTCGCCCACTGCCCCGCTGGGCCCCTTCCCCGCTGGGCCCCTTCCCCCGCGCTCACTGGAACCTGGGAGCTGCTCGTCACCGAGGCCCGCGCCCCAGGGCGCGGCGCCTGAATCTGGGCCGTGCTCCGGAGAGGACCGGGGGAGTGGGCGGGGGGAGTGGGCGGTGCCTCCCGGCCTCGCCGTCTAGGTCTCGGCGTTCCCGAGGATGGCGCGTTTTGGGAAAAGCGGGCCCGGTGGTTACGCCCGCCACCCAGCCGCAGGTCTCAGCCACCTCAGAGCCTTTGGAGGGCCGCCCTTCTCACTCACCTCCTGCGCACAGCGCGCACCCAGCTCGGAAGCGAGAAGGCGGCCGGCGCTCCCGCCCTGCGCACACACGCAGCCTCCCCGCAGGCGCACGCACGGCCGAGCGCGCGCAGACCACGCGCCGGGGCCGCGGCCGGGAGTCCTGGGCCCTCAGCCCTGCACGCTCGCTTGGCGCGCTCTTGGGGTCCTCGGGGTCACCTTGCATTCCGAGCACGGCCGTGTTAGCTTTTAATTGCTGCTTGCCAAGATTAGACAACTTAGTGGCAGACGTCGGGCTAGGCTAACTGTTTAAGATCCTTTCTTTTTCCCTGGTAGTCTCTCCAAGCTCCTGGGTGCATGGCCTCGAGGCGGCCCTGGATGGATTTTCTTGTTAAACTCCATACAGAACTAATTAGGAAAGAAGAAACCTTAAGAGGAGCTGTTTGCTGTCTCAGAAGAAATGCCCATTCTTCTTCTAGAATCGATGGGGAATGAAGTGGGGGTAAGAGAGACATGTCGGGTTTCAATGGCTTGTGTATGGATGGGAGTCCCAAGGAGTCGCGTCCTCTTGGGAAGCACCTCCCCAAACTCTCCATTGTTCTGGGCAGTTTAAGGATGGTCTGCCTCACTCTGAGTCCTCACCTTCCAGGGCTGACTGTGAGAAGTGAAGCGCCTTTTAGGCCCGGGAGCTGGTGTTCCATATGGCTTCTAGTCCTACTAGTCTTTGAGTGGATGGAGGTGGTTAAATTAATCCGAAACAATACTTCCACTCCTCTCTAGGTGCCCTTGGAATAGGGCCATCTGAAAGCAGTTCTCCATTCTGGTCACTTGGCTGGGAGACTGTGAACAGCTTGGCCCTGACATCCCTGCATGAAAAGTTGAAACAGAGTTCAGTTCACAGCCACATACTGTACATGTCTCTAAGATTAAACAACTGTTAACCGTTTACCATGATTGCTCTCAGTATGTACTTCAGCCTGCATTTCCTAAGACTAAGGACATTCTTATGCATATCACAATACCATTATCACATTGAAGAAACTTAATAATCTATTATTACTTAATATCCAGTCTACATTCAAATGTCCTCACTTGCCAAAAACAAGTCTTATATATTGGTTTGGTAGGAAAAGTCATGCATTGCATTTGTTGTGTTTGTCTCCTTTAACGTACAGCAGTCCTCCACCTTGCTTTGTTTTCATGGCATTAACTTTTTGGTTTCTCTATTTGTGTTTTTCTTCTCCCGGTGTTATTTAACTTTTCTTTTAGCTCCTGAACTTCCTATAAGCTGGAAGGAAGGTTTAGAGACTTGATTGGATAGCTAGAATCCTGCATAGGTTACATGGTACTCTTCATGTTGTTTTCCACTAGGTAAAACATAGTATTAAATAGTAAACAACATAAAATCAATTGTCCAAATATTTATGGTCACTAGGGTAAAGAGGTGACCTCCAAATCTATTATAAAGAATTAGGAGAACCGTTTCCTTTCTGTGGTTAATAGGTAATCTATCAAATTAAAGACTTTGGAACTATTTGGTGGAGAAAGTCTTAGATCTCTACAGAAGAGACAGAGGTTATACAAGACTAATGTACAAAGAAGATAAACGATATTCCCATAAGATGTTACTCATGGTAGTGTCCCTAAGGGGTAATGGATGGACTAACATGACCAGCCCTGGGTCTGAAAACCAGTTTTTAAGACCATATCTTTGACTCATTCAACTATACAAAGACATTGTTAGAGGCACCAGAAACAGATGAGTGAACAAGATTGACAAGGACCCTGTAAGATTCACTCTTAGAGGAAGACAAGTAGGCAAGATCATTTCTAAGGGGTCATAGATGCTGTGAAGCTGATAAGGGGAATCTGATGGAGAATGTGATGCTCTAAAAGCAGATCACAGGGTTGAAATCTCTGAGGAACCATTGACATTGTAAGAAAAATATCACAACAGTAATCAGCTCTGTCCCATCCACTCCACTGTGTGGGTGTGTACTTTTAGTGCAGCGTATATCATCATCAGTTGTGAACCTTTAAAGACAAATTCATTCACCTAGGTGGACAGATTAATACTAATTTGGATCATTCTAGTACCTACAGCTTCAGATTACCTAGTGGTAGATGCCTCATAATGTGTGATGAATTGAGTTGAATACCAGCTTCATTCAAAGAGCAGTGAAGCTATGGTCTCTGTGGGGTGTGGACTACTTTAGAGTTCCTGGTGATAATTCTGCTAAAAGTAGTGATGCTTTCTACAGGGCCTTGTGATATGTATTTTTAAAAGATTTAACAAAATCCAGGAGGAGTTCCCTATATTTACCTCAGCATACCTGACCTAAACTCCCAGCTTCATCTCCTCCAACTCCTTTTACCAAGATGTGCAGTATTGATTGTACTGGTTCTTTCCTCAAAATCAAGTGTGTCTGAATCGTGTATTTAACCACTACCAAGCCCAGCCACGAGCACCACCCCTTATTGTAACCCACACATCTGCATCAAGACTGTAAATGTGGCCCACCATTTCTGTTTACTAACTCATTGGCCTGACTGCTTCTTCCTTATCAAAGCCTTTTTCTACAAAATCACTTATGATAGTTTGAAGGTTCTCTGAAAATAATAGGGCTGAATATAGGGATCAAAATGGCTATACAACAAAAGTAAGTTTAGATAGTAGCAGTGTAAGTCAAGGACTTAGTTGGCACTGCATAAGTAATCAGATCTAAATTATGGTTGAGAGTATTTTCCTGGTTCCAGCCCTGGCAGGTAGCTGTGCCTTCTGCAGGGGGTAAAGTGATTGCTGCCCTGCTGCACGCCTTTATCACAGCCATTCTTCACCCCACCTGGGCTGACAGTTCACCTCACTAAGTCAAGGAGGTCCATTAATAACAAAACCAGACAGGTTTCACTGCAAATAGATTCATATACTGAAAAAATCGACCTCTAATTTGGAAGAATGTTTTAGGACATTAATATTATATTTTATAAATTCTTTTTTTTTAATTTTAGAAAAGATATATTTCAATATTCATTTTTAAAATGTTTTGAATGTCCTTTGAGTAACCAGCAGGTATATATGCTCATAACTGCCAAAACCTCCCTGGAATGCAAAACAGAGCCATGGACAACAGATGGGGGTAAGAAATTCTTTTAAATGAAGTGAGACAAAAAGCTCCAAAACCTTTAAGAGGTTATTTCCTTTGAAGCAGTCTCCTTTTTCTTTGTGTAGCATTTATCAGCTTGTGATTGAGTTATCTATTGCTGCAGCACAAGCTCCCCCAAAATATAGTTGCTTGCAAAAATGTCAATTTAATATTTCTCACAATTCTGAGGGTTGGTTGTATAGTTCCTCTCTGGTTTTGTCTGGTCTCACTCATATGGATACATTCAGCTGTAGCAGGAGTTGGCCAAATTTTCTGTAAAACAGGATTAGATAGTAAATATTTTAGACATTGTCTCTGTCACATATTCTTTTTTATTTATTTTTTACAAACTATGAAAAACCCAAAGCTGTTCATAGCTCAAGGGCCATACAAAAGCAGGCTGTGGCCTACAGGTTGTTTGCTGATCCCTGAACTGGAGAATCAGCTGAGCTAAAAAGTCCAAGGTGACCTCACTCATGTGTCTGCTGTCGGCTCTGTGTGGCCTCTCATCCTGCAGTAGGCTATGTTTTTGGTCTGTGGGCAACATCCAGAAGTGGGCAGGCAGAAGCTGTAAAACTTCTTAAGGCCTAGATTTGGGAGTCACACAAGGTTATGTAGGCCAAATTCTGCAGAACTAAGCAAATTGTGAGGCCTCTCCAAATCCAAGGGACGGGCAAATGGACTCTGCCTCTTGATAGGAGGAGCTGCAGATAATGTGGCCAGATCTAGCAGAATGAAGTGGCAGGAACCTTATTCAAATAGCTTCCAAGTAAATCATCGAAGTTTGAATTTATGATGTCTGTTGGCAGCTATTGTTCTTACTTATGTCCCCAAACTACCCAAGCCTGCTTATAATTCTGTGAGCACTCATTTATAACTTGGCTCCGGGCTTGTTAACAAGTATAAACAACTAAACTGCCATGAGATTATCAGCAACCTGAGGGAAGAGACAGAGACTGCCTTGCTGTGACATATCTTCAATACATTTATAAGGAATTTAGTTGGATAGCCTTACTGAGGTTTCAAGTCAGGTTATTTGCTTACTTCACAAAAGTGAAATCAATTTAAGAATCCTTCACTATCTACAAATTCCAGAAGAAAAGCATTCATCAAAGAGTTACATTTCACACTCAATTACCATCTGATCAATCACATAGAAAACTTTCCAGCAGTTTTCCAAACATATAATCAAAAGTTAGGAAACCATATGCCTAATGATAAGTTTGAACAAGCAATCACCTTTAACGATATGTTACATTTTAACCTTAAATTTGTTTGCAGATGAAAATCAAAATGTAACAACAGTTTTTTGTAATATGTGCTACTTATGTTTCCAGGCAGAAATGGTTCTGGACAAGATTTCTAATTTACAGGAAATGCTGCTACTAATTGTTCAGCTGAATTTTTCAGTATGTGTTTTCTCCAAAATCTCACTGTGACTGTCTTTCTCCACTTGATGGAAAGCTTTGACAATTTATTATGCTTAGAAGCAGCTGGGGTATATTTCTAATTGATGATTTGTTATCTTATATTTCTTACTTGACTATCCACATCTTTCATTCTCTTCAGCATTTTCCTCCAGCACTTCCTGTCTTACTGAATTTGATATATGACACTGCCTTTGTGCAAATGCAGAGAATATCTTCAGCCTTTCTTCTGCCTCCCTCCTTCAAATTACAAATACATGTAAGAGTCATGCTAGTAACACATATATGACATCCTAACATAAACACAATATATTCACATATACTCTATCACTTGATTATTAATACTCCAATACTGTGGAGGTAGATACTGTCATTACCATCATTTGGCAAGTAGAGAAACGTGAACAAATGTCTCAGAGATACCTCAAACTTAACATGTCTAGGCCAACCTCAGCACCTTCCCATAAAATCTGCTTATTCTCTTGATTCCTGATTTAGATAAAGCAGCCCCATTTATCACTCATCCAAGTTCGACTCTCACTTCGTCCTTCTCTCTATTCCACATGTCCAGCTACCAAGTCCCTGTGGATTCTCTCTCTCTCTCTGTCCCTCTCCTCTCAAACGCCTGCAGCAAGAAAGCCTCATTCTTTATCTAGGTTTGTATCAGAGCCTTCTATCTGCTCCCCTGACTTCCAAGTTGCCCGTAAGGATCTTCACATTACCACCAGGCTGTCTTCCTCAAACCCAGATCCTGTCATGCATTCCTATTTTAAATTGGTCAGTGACTTCCCACAGGGCACAATGGAAAGGGCTATAGAACTCTTTGTAATCTGCTTCAGGCTACCAGCTCCTGCTATGCATGCATTTTCATGTACTGTCATTGTTCCCACTGTTCCCTCAGAGTACAGTTTCACTCTCTGAGTTCCTTTATCCCAGAACTACACCCATCTGACTCATCCGAGTCCCACAACCACTATAGCAATGCTTCTCAAACCTAAATGTGTGTAGGAATCACTGAAGAATCTTATTAAAAGCAGATTCTGATTAGTAGGTCCTGGATAGGGCCGGAGATTCTGCCTATTAGCAAACCAACTGTGCAGGACATGGTGGCTCATGCCTGTAATCTCAGCACTTTGGGGGGCTGAGGTGGGCGGATTGCTTGAACTCCTGAGTTCAAGACCAGCCTGGGCAACATGACAAAATCCTGTCTCTACTAAAAACACAAAAATTAGCCCAGCATGGTTGTGTGCACCTGTAGCCCCAACTACTCAGGAGGCTGAGCTGGGAGGATTGCTTGAGCCTGGGAGGTCGAGGCTGCAGTGAGCTGTGAGTGCACCACTGCACACCAGCCTGGGTGACAGAGCAAGACCTTGTCTCAAAACAAAAAACAAACAGACAACTCACCAATTGGTGATAGGATACTGCTGATTGTTAGACTGCAATTGGAATAGTAGTAGTCTAGAGCTGCACTGTTCAATAGAACTTTTTGCAATGATAAAAATGCTCTTAGGTGTTTTCTGATATTGTAGACACTAATGACATGTAGCTACTGAATATTCAAAATCTACCTAATGAGACTGGGAGCTTAATTTTAAATTTTGCTTAGTTTAAATTTCAGTAGCTGCATGTGACTAAGTGGCCACCTTGTTGAATAATGCAGATATATAGGAATCCCTTTTCATCCTTCAAGACTCATTCAGACTTCAGGTTTTCAGTCCAGCGTGTAAGGCCTTAGAAGTCACCACTCTATCCTAATAACAAGTAAAAAGCTAAACAAACTGAAAAATACTTAATTCTTCATATATTTGTTGGAAAAGTGAGATCATGGGACAAACTGCACCTTCCAAACTGGAGAGACAGACAGGTAGTAGATACAGCGAATTACAGAATTAAAAAAGAAAAGAAAAAAATGACATTTTGAACTGGACAAATAAACAACAAAACAAACAGAAAACACAGAGAATTATAACTTACTGGAGCAGAAAACCATGAGCTGAAACCACTGCAGGAACCAATGCTGGGATAAGAAAACTTAAACTGGTAAGTGGTGAATTCTAGAAGTTTTGTGTGGGCAAGTCTGAGAGTTAAAAACATCAGGGGGACCCAGTCATGGTGGGTGGAGCCCATACTTTTTGTGTGATTTAACTTCTGGAGTTCTACCAGGTTCACACAGTGAATATCAGAGAAAAATCCCCAGTGCTTCCAGCAGGGGGAGGGAAAAAGAAACCATTTTGAAATGTGCCAGAACACTCTGTTCTTAACAAGAGCTGTGCTCAGCAGAAAGTAGCTAAGTGGAATCTAGCCTGCTGGGGTTTTACCAGAGCCTAACTGACCCAGGGGAAGGGAATTGCCCAACTTAAAAAAAAATAATAATAATTGAGGGAATTTGTTTCCACTAGACTGCTTTGGAAGAAATGTCAAAAAAAAAAATCCTTTAGAGAGAAGGAAAATAATATAGGTCAGAAATTTGCATCCATATAAAGAAAAGAATAGCAATGGAGAAGGAATAAATGAAGATAAAAACATCGTGACATGGTTTGAATCTGTGTTCCCACTCAAATCTCACTGCTGGAAGTGAGGCCTGGTGGGAGGCAACTGGATCATGGGAGTGGTTTCTCATGGCTTAACATCATTACCCCTTGGTGCTGTCATTGCAATAGTGAGTTCTTACGAAATCTGGTCAGTTAATAGTGTGTGGCATGTCACTCCCCACCCATATCCGCCAGCACTTCCTCTTGCTCTGGCCATGTGAAGAGTTGGCTTCCCCTTCCCCTTCCACAATAATTGTAAGATTTTTTGAGGCTTCCCCAAAAACTGAGCAGATGCTGCCATGCTTCCTGTACAGCCTGTGGAACCATGAGCCAATTAAACCTCTTTGCTTTATATATCATCCAGTTTCAGGTATTGCTTTATGGTAATATGAGAACCAACTATTATATATATTTTTAAAAATTCTTAATTGATCTGACAGATAATAGTTTGTTCAAAATAGTAAATTATGTATGCTTGTGTATGGCTATATATAGCTGAAATGAATGAAAGCAATGACACAAGGATGGGATGGAGAAATGACAATTATTTTGTTATTATAAGGTATTCATACTACCCATGAAGTGGTATAGTGTTATTTGAAAGATGACTTGAATTTATTATAAATGTATATTGCAAACTCTAGGGCACCTACTAAAAAAAGTTTTTAAAAATAAATATAACTAATAGGCTAAGAAAAGAAAGAAGGTAGAGTCATATGAAATGCTCAGTTAAAATCATAAAGGGCGGAAAATTTGGAGAGCAAAAAATAGGAACAAAGAACAAGGGTGATGATATAGTTTGGATATTCATTCCCTCCAAATGTCATATTGAAATTTGATTCCCAATGTTGGAGGTGGGGCCTGGTGGGAGGTATTTGGGTCATGGAGGCAGATCACTTATAAATGGCTTGGTGCCTTCCAGCAGTAATAAGTGGATTCTCAGCACTGTTAGTTTGTATAAGAGCTGGTTGTTTAAGAGAACATGACATCCCTCTCCTCTCTCACTTGCTCCCTCTCTTGCCATATGATGCCAGCTCCACTTCCCCTTCCACCATGATTGGAAGCTTCCTGAAGCCCTAATCAGAAGCAGATGCTAGCACCATGCTTCTTGTATAGCCTGCAGGCTTGTGAGGCAAATAAATCTCTTTTCTTTATAAATTACCCAGCCTCAGGTATTGTTTTATAGCAATATAAATGGACTACAAAGTGACAAGTAGAAAACAGTCACAAATACGGGCTGGGAGCAGTGGCTCACACCTGTAATCCCAGCTCTTTGGGAGGCTGAGGTGGGAGGATCACTTGAGGAAAGGAGTTTGAGACCAGCCTGGCCAACATGGTAAAACCCCCTCTCTTCTAAAAATACAAAAATTAGTCAGGTGTGGTGTTGCACACCTGTAGTTCCAGCTACTTGGGAGGCTGAGGCAGCAGAATCACTTGAACCAGTAGGTGAGGGCTGTACTGAGCCAAGACCACACCCACTGTACTCCCGCTTGGATGACAGAGCAAAACTCCATCATAAAAAAGGAAAGAAGGAAAGAAAGAGAGAGAGAGAAAGGAAGAAAAAGAAAAGAAGTAACAAATATGGAAGATTTTAATCCAGCTATATCAATAATCACTTTGAATGTCCATGGTCTAAATGCACCAATTAAAAGACATTGTCAGAGTCAATCAAAAGATAAAACCCAATTATGTATTGTTTACAAAAAACTCATTTTAAATGTAAATATATAAATTAACAGTAGATGGATAGGGAAAGATATATCATGTTAACACTAACTTTAAAAAGCTAGGGTAGCTACAGTAATTTCAGACAGAGCAGACTTCAGAGCAAGGAAAGTTATCAAGGATAAACAATGACATTACATAATGATACAGGGATACATTCTCCAACAAGACATAACAATTCTTAATGTGAATACACTTAAAAACAGAGCATCAAACTATGGGAGACAGAAACTGTTAAGATGACAAGAAGAAATAGATGAATCCACCATTATAGTTGGAGATTTCAACATTCCTCTAACAGATGTGGACACATTCCGCAGGCAGAAAATCAGTAAGACTATAGTGGAACTCAACAACACCATCAATCAACTGGATATAATGGACATCTTAGACTATCTTATCCAGTAACAGCAGAATACACATTTTTCTTAATCTTACATAAAAAATTCTGTAAGATAGGTCACATTCTGGGTCATAAAACACACCATAACACATTTAAAAGAATAAAAAACATACAATGTCTGCCCTCAGACTACAGTGGAATTAAATTAGTGATCAATACCAGAAAGATAGCTGAAGAATCCCCAAATACTTGGAGATTAAACAACATGCTTCTAAATAAAACATGGGTCGAAATGTAACTCTCAAGGTAAATTTTAAAATATTTTCAACTAAGTGAAAATAAAAGCACAACTTATCAAACTTCATGGGATGCAATGAAAGAAGTGCTTAAAGGGAAATTTATAGTATTGAATGCATATATTAGTAAAGAAGAAAGATCCAAAAATCAATCATATAAGCTTTCATATTAGGAAACTAGAAAAAGAAGACCAGATTAAAATCAAAGAAAGATAAAAATTATAGCAAAAATTAATGAAATAAAAACATGAAATCAATAGAAAAAAATCAATGAAGCTAAAAACTGGTTCTTTGAAAAGATCAATAAAATTGATAATTATCTAGCCATGCTAACTGTATTAGGCCATTCTTGCATTACTATAAATAATTACCTGAGACTTGATAATTCATAAAGAAAAGAAGTTAAATTGGCTTCTGATTCTGCGGGCTGTACAAGCATGTCACTGGCATCTACTTGGCTTTTGAAGAGGCCACAGTGAGCTTCTAGTCAAGGAAGAAGGCAAAGCAAGAGCTGGCAGATCACAGGAAAAGCAGGAGCAAGAGGGAGGTGGAGAAGGTGCCACATACTTTTAAGTTACTAGATCGCATGAGAACTCACTCACTGTCTGTGGACAGCACCAAGCTGTGAAAAATCCACCCTCAGGACCCACATACCTCCCACCAGGCCCCACCTCCAACACTGGGGATTACATCTCAACATGATATTTGGACAAGGACAAATATTCAAACTATGTCACTAAGATAAAAGAGGGAGGACACAACATGCTAATATCAAAAATGAAAAAGGGGACACTAGAGAGCCCAGAGACATTGAGAAGGTAACCAAAAAATATTCTGCACAATTCTAGGTCCACAAATTTGATAAGCTAGATGAAATGGAAGAACTCTTTGAAAGATGTTATTTGCCAAAACTCAACGAAGAAGAAATAGACAATCTGAACAGGCTTATGTCTATCAAGAATATTGAATCAATAATTAATAATCCTACAAAGTAGAAAGCAGCAGGCTCAGATGTGTTCACTAGGGAATTCTACCAAAAATTAAAGGAAACTTCAGAAGATAGAAGTAAGAGTTTCTGGCTGGCTGACCACATGAGGGTTCCTGGAGAGGGGGGCACACCCAGGGAAGACATAGAAATGCCGCACACCTTCCTCCATACCTCACCTTACGCATCACTTCATCTGTATCCTTTGTAATAAACTTGCAAATTTAAAAAAGAAGAAGATAAAATCAGAGAGAATACTTCTTAACTTATTCTATGAGGCTAGCATTACTCTAATACCAAAACCAGACAAAGGCATTACAACTACAGATGTAACTTACATGAACATAAATGCAAATATCCTCAACAAAAGATTATCAAAGCAAATCCAACAACGTTAAAAGGTATTATATGCCACAAGTAAGTGAGATTTATTGTATGTGAGTCTGGTTCAACATTCAAAAAAATCATTGAATATAATCTGTCACATCACAAGCCTAAAGAAGAAAAATCACATGATCAATCAATAGATACAGAAAAAGCATTTGACAAAATCCAGCATCCATTAATGGATAAAATAACAACAACGGCTCAGTAAACAGAAATAGTGAAACTTCCTCATCTTGATTTTTAAAAACCTATTAACAAAACCCTCCGTATCAAAATACTAATGAAATTCTTCATGGAACAGTTCTAAAATTTATATGGAACCTAAAAGACCCAGAATAGCCAAAGCTATCCTAAGCAAAAAGAACAAAACTGGAGGACTCACATTACCTGACATCAAATTATGCTATAGTAAAACAGCATGGGACTGGCATAAAAACAGACACATAGGCCCATAAAACAAAAGTGAGAACCCAGAAACAAATCCACACACCTACCACGAACTCATATTTACAAAGCTGCCAAGAACATATGTTGGGCAAAAGATAATCTCTTCAATAAATGGTGCTGGGAAAACTGGATATCCATACGCAGAAGAATGAAACTAGACCCCTATCTCTTGCCATATACAAACATCAAATAAAAATGAATTAAAAACTTAAATATAAGACCTCAAACTATCAAACTACTACAGTAAAACATTGGGGAAACTCTCCAGGACATTGGTCTGGGCAAAAATTTCTTGAGCAATACCTCACAAGCGCAAGCAACCAAAGCAAAAATGGATAAATAGGATCACATCAAGTTAAAAAGCTTCTGCACGGCAAAGGATACAATCAAGAAAGTGAAGACACAGCCCATGGGATGGGAAAAAATATTTGCAAACTACTTATAAGGCATGGGATTAATAAGCAGAAAAGGTAAAGAGCTCAAACAACTCTATAGGAAAAAAATCTAATGATCCAGAAAAATATAGGCAATAGACTTGAATAGACATTTTTCAAATGACATACAAATGAGAAACAGGTATAGGAAAAGATGCTCAACATCACTGATCATCAGAGAAATGCAAATCAAAACTACAATGAGATATCATCTCACCCCAGTTAAAATGGCTTATATCCAAAAGACAGGCAGTAACGAATGCTGGCAAGGATGTGGAGAAAAGGAAACCTTCATACACTGTTGGTGGGAATGTAAATTAGTACAACCACTAGGGAGAACAGTTGGAGATTCTTTCAAAAACTAAAAATTGAGTTACCATATGATCCGGCAATTTCACTGCTGGGTGTATACCCAAAAGAAAGTAAAGAGATATCTGCACTCCTATGTTTGTTGCAGCACTGTTTAAAATAGCTAAGATTTGCAAGCAAACTAAGTGTCTATCAACAGATCAATGGATAAAGAAAATGTGGCATATATACCCAATGGAGTACTATTCAGTCATAAAAAAGAATGAGGTCCTGTCATTTGTAACAATAAAAATGGAACTGGAGGTCATTACGTTAAGGGAAATAAGCCAGCCACAGAAAGACAACAAACATTGTGTGTCCTCACTTATGGGATTTAAAAATGAAAACAGTTGAACACATCACTAAGTGACTACTCTAAGCACAAGAAGAAAGAAGTAACAATTTTATTTATTACTCTTTCCTCACATGAGATAGTTGTACAAGTAGAATAATTTTGTCTTATATATACTATTCACAGAGTTTTAAGACTTCAAATGTCTTGATTTAGGTTATATATTTTTGATTTAAAAAAAACAAGTAGAAATAGAACAAAAAGTAACAATAGAAAAATAGAAAACTAAGTTTGTGAAACATGGCTGAAATAGTGTCTGGGTGCTGTATTATAAATAAATAATAAACAGTTCTGGATCAAGTAAGTTTGACAAAACATGGTGAATATTAATAGTAATGGATTATATTACCTTGAATAAAAAAAGAACACTCAAAATAATGGTGGAAGTGGAAGTGAGCTCTTTTCTTTCAAAGACTGCAGCCTACAAAATGTAGAAGAAATTATAGAATTAGAAAAATCACCATTTTGCAACCACCATTGGAATAATTCAAGCAAGACCACCTATAGATGCTAAAATTATTGAATGAAAGGTTTTTGAGGATTATTGGGCAACACGATATTTATAATATTCTATCTCACCCACAGATTACCTATTTTTTTATTTTAATTAATTAATTTATTTATTTGTTGAGACAGAGTACCACTCTGTCACCTAGGCTGGAGTGCAGTGGCACAATCATGGCTCACCACAGCCTCAACCTCCCAGGCTCAGGTGATCCTCCCACCCCAGCCTCCACCATGCCTGGCTAATTTTTGTATTTTTTTTTGAGATGGGTTTTTTTCTGTCGCTCAGGCTTGTATTGATGTCCTGGGCTCAAACAATCTACACTTCTAGGCCTCCCAAATTACTGGGATTATAGGTGTGAGTCACCACACCTGGCCCACAGATTAATTACATAAACCAAATAGTATTTATTTGAGGCAGGTCTCAATTTAGAGGTTTATTTTGCCAAGGTTAAGGAATGACCAATGACACAGTCTAAGGAGGTTCTGAGAACATGTGCCCAAGGTGGGTGGGCTATAGCTTGGCTTTACATATTTTAGGGAGACAGAAGCCGTAGGCAAAGACATAAATCAATACGTAGATGGTATATATTTGTTCAGCTGGGAAAAGCAGGACATCTTGAAGTTGAGGGAGGAGTCTTCCAAGTCATAGGTGGATTCAAAGATTTTGTCATTGGCAATTGGCTGAAACAGTTAAGCTCTGCCTGTTGAGTTGAAGTCAGAATAAAGAAATGCTTGAGTTAGATAGGGGAATTGTGGAAGCCAAGGTTCTTGTCATGAAGATGAAGCCTCTAGGTAGCAGGCTTCAGAAAGCATAGATTATAAACATCTCTTATTAGACCTTACTCTCCAGAAAAGACCTAGTAGCAAAGGAAGGAGATTCTCTACAGAATATATATTTCCTTGCTTAATGACTTCTGATGTAGAAAAAAGAAAAAAATGGATTTCCCCTACAAGAGATCACTTTGCAGGGCCATACGAAAATATGTCAAAGAAATATATTTTGGGGCCAGTTATGGTGACTCATGCCTGTAATCCCAGCACTTTGGGAGGCTGAGGCAGGAGGGTGGCTTGAGGCTAGGAATTCGAGACCAACCTGAGGAACATAATGAGACCCCCCATTTCTACAAAAATATTTTAAAAATTAATTTAGCATGGTGGCATACGCCTGTATTCCAACTACTCAGGAGGATGAGGTGGGAAGATCTCTTAAGTCAAGGACTTTGATGGTTCAGTGAGCTATGATCATGACACTGCATGTCAGCCTGGGTGACAGAGCAAGATACTGTCTCTAAAAAATAAATAAATAAGTGAAAAATAAAATGGCGAAGGAAGGAAGGAAGAATATACATATGTAGCGCCTGGTATCTGCCATGTGATGCTATACAGAGTCAGGTTGGAGTTATCTTATTGCTACAAAGAGTCTGTCTTGTTAGTCTTATGATCTCTATTTTTATGTTAATGCTGGTCAGTTGTGCCTAAACTTCAAAGGGAGGCAGGTAGTACTGCCCATTCTCATCGTAGCCTGAAATACTTTTCAGCTTTCTCTGGGATCCCCTTGGCCAAGAGGGGATCCATTCAGTCAGCTGTGGGGCTTAAAATTTTATTTTTGGTTTACAATTACAATGTAGTACACATTCACATGCATATGTGTAGGCACACGTGCACAAAATATGTTGATATTGTATGATCTTTATGAACATGTAAAAGCCCAGAAATGGGAGAAGCTCTTTTTAATGAGGTTTTTCTACCATAAATCTTCATTGAAAGAATTTACTTCTATTTGTCTTGGGGATGTTGTTTTGGGACACTCCTACCTCTAGAGACCAAAAACTATTGTTAGTGAGAGAAAGTGAAGTCTCCAGAGTAGAGGTGCTTTGGTTGAGAAGATAAGCCAAGTGCTTTATTTTGTAACGTAAATCCACTGTGTCTGGCAGCAGCAAAGCCAAGTCCCTGCAGCTTTGTATCTTCCAGAGGAGAAAGGATTATTTTCTATATTTGGATTTTTACTGTGTTTTGGGTTGATTTTTTGTTGCTGGAGATGTGTATATGTTCTTTGTGTAGTAAATCACAGAGAATTGGGAGCAGAAACCCTAAAGCTACTGTAGAGATAGGCATGCCTGATCATCCAATGGAGCTTTAAAAAGTGATCTGGGCCGGGCATAGTGGCTCACACCTTTAATTCCAGCACTTTGGGAGGCCAAAGCGGGCAGATCACGAGGTCAAGAGATCAACACCATCCTGGCCAACATGGTGAAACCCCATCCCTACTAAAAATACAAAACTTAGCTGGGCGTGGTGGCATGCACCTGTAGTCTCAGGAGGGGACTGAAGCAGGGAGGCCGAAGCAGGAGAATTGCTTGAACTCAGGAGGCGGAGGTTGCATTGAGCCCAGATGCACCACTGCACTCCAGCCTGGCCACAGAGCAAGACTCCATCTCAAAAAAAAAAAAAAAAAAAAAGTGACCTGAACTTAGTCCAGTTTAGCACAGTGTGGACTGTGGTTATGCCTACTAAGATTGGATAACCCACAATGTCGTCATCGATTTGGCTGCTGTTATTTGTAATTGTCCTGAGAGGTGGAGCTCAGGATAACCATAGCACCGAGGGTTAGAGTTGGACATCTTTTGAAAGGAGACAACATTCCACAATCATCCACCTGAATAGCAGTTACAAATTACTGGTATGCAAAAATTGAGGATGGAGGAGGAGCAGAGACCAGAGGGAAAGGAGATTCTTTTTCTTGTTTAGGTCCTTACCGGCAGTCTGGCAAGAACCTTGAGGCATGAAGACAGATGAGAGTCAAACAGGGAGGCAGTACTTGAGGTTGGTCTCAAGTACAGAACTGGGGGTCGTGTATCTGAGCGAAGCCACTTTTTTTTTTTTTTTTTTTTTT
>NW_016107417.1:5575662-5622496 GCF_001604975.1 Cebus imitator | reverse complement strand
GAGACGGGGTTTCACCGTGTTGACCAGGATGGTCTCGATCTCTTGACCTCGTGATCCACCCGCCTCGGCCTCCCAAAGTGCTGGGATTACAGGCGTGAGCCACCGCGCCCAGTCCGAAGCCACTTTTAACAGCAATTGGAAGTGACTCATTGAGCTAAGCTTCCTGCCAGCCAGTCTCAAAATGCCTGGGAAATTAAGGAATGGGCCTGCTCATGCCTAGGGGACAACGGTAAGGGGCAAAACACTGCCTCCCCTGAGGCCAAAGGAGAGAAAGCAGGGATGTCCCCAGTCATAAAGATATAAAAATAGTCTCCAAAGGGTAGAGTTCATCAGGCATAAATTCTCTGTAAGTCAATTCATTAATGGAGTATGTACACTTGTCTGTCTCCTCCTTATAATTGGTTCACATTATTGCCTATCAGTAATTCTGAAATCCCAATGCTTTTGGAAACTTATTTTTTTCCATAAGTTTGCAACTATCTCATTTGGTGGCAAAACTTGAGTTTTTTAATACTCTTATGTCACTTGAATTCTGAATATTTATGTTTTGCTGCAGAAATATTAATGTGTTTAATAAGGCTCTGCCTCAGAGTTCTCTTAGCATGCTAATGGCATGGGTCCAACAGATCTAAAAAGTTGAAAAAGAGAAGAAAATCACGTAGGGGGGTTGAATGCCTCCAGTTGAAGAAGGCTAGGTATTAAAGTGTCTTACCACTAGGGATTGGGGATGTATCTGACTCATGCAGCACCAAAGTATGTTAGCAGTGGAAGATATTTGTGTCACGTGACACCAAAGTATGTTAGTGGCAGTGAATCTGTATGGGTCTGCAGCAGCCTCAGTTCTTGCCTCCTTAGGATAAAGAATTCTACCAAGGGGCATGAGGCAAAGTGAGACACTGAATCAAGTTTTAGAGCAGGAGTGAAAGTTTATGAAAAAGGTTTAGAGCAGGAATGAAAGGAACTGAAGTACACTTGGAAGAGAGCCAAGTGGACAACTTGAGAGATCAAGTGCATGGTTTGACCTTTGACTTGGGGTTTTATACATCAGCATACTTCTAGGGGATTGCATCCCTTCTCCCCTGATTCTTCCCATGCCTGTAATGATCTAGTATAGTATCTAAATAAAACTTCCTTTCAAGACAAAACTCCTCAAAGAGGACAAACTTGTGAGGATAGAATTCAAATTTAAGAGGGCACAGATCATAAAGGCCGAAGAAAAAAACATCTAGATTAAATGTGGGGTGGAGGTAGGGAGGACAGTCTGAATATTTTAGAATGTAAGCTGCCATAGTCTTGAAAACTTTCGAAAAAACATCCAAAAAAGAGACCTCTAAAATGGTAAAGTTTGACTAGAAAGTTATCCAAGTTTGGGTAGAAAGTTAAATGGTAAAATATCCAAAACTACATCTCCTTTCTGAAAGCTCAGGAAAACTTTGACATAAACATTGAGCTACAGAAAATATAGAGATCAAACTCTATTAAAGTGTAAGGAAAGAGAGAATAATATTTCTATGGATAATAAAAACATGCCAAAAAGATATTCTCATACAGCAGATGAAAACTATAGTCTAATATTTCAAAACTAGCTAGTTGACACTAAAAAATGAAATAAACAAAAGAACAAATAATTCAGAATTTGAGGTGATAGAATTAAGAAAATAATTTAAAAATTTTAAGAAACAGAACTGAAAACTAGAAAAAACACAAAATAATATATCAAGTGAAATATAAGTAAAAAGAAGAAAAATTTTAAGAATTTAAAAGGAAAAAGAGAAAGATGAAAGGGATTTTTAAAAAAGACACACAAGGAAGATCCCACATACATGTAACAGGAATATCTAAGGAAAATTTTAGCAATAAAATACTGAAATCTATCATTTGAGAAGCCAAAATAAAAAGAGAATTGAAACTAAATATTGAGAGGACACTCAGTTTGTCTGATAAAATTGTCTTGGAATGAACATCACTGAGATACAGTCTACTGAAATTATTGTACTTTAAAGAAAATAAAAATTATTTAGGAAATTCAAGGAAAAATACCAAATCATTCATACAGGAAAGAAAGTCATATTGTCTTCAAACTTTTCAATCTCAAAATTTTATACTTAAAGAAAATTGAGTAACATAAATGCAAAGAAAGAAAATATGAAGCAATGATTTTATATCTATATAAGCTGTTATCAGCATGCAAGAACTCAGGAAATATTATTATTATTATTATTATTTTCCCTGAGATGAAATCTCACTCTTGCTCTGTCGCCCACGCTAGAGTGTGGTGGCGCTGTCTCAGCTCCCTCCACCTACTGGTTCAAGTAATTCTCCTGCGTCAGCCTCCCAAGTAGCTGGGATTACAGGCATGTGCCAATGCACCTGGCTAATTTTTCGTGTTTTTAGTAGAGACGGGGTTTCACCATGTTAGCCAGGCTGGTCTTGAACTCCTGACCTCAGATAATCTGCCCCCTTCAGCCTCCCAAAGTGCTAGGATTACAGGTGTGAGCCACTGTGCCCAGCTGGAATAAATTCTTTATGAATCTACTGGAGAAAGGGATTCAGACAATCAAAATACATGGGGAGCCATTGACAAAATGAGTGATGATCAGCATTGATTATAATTTGTAGCAAAACTAAGATACTAAATGAGAGATATAAAGAAGATAATATGGTACATAATGGATGACTGCTCTGACAGTGTGGATACAGTACAATTGTAAAAATGTGGGATGAGAATGGGGAGAGCATATGCAAAAGAATTTTTAACTCTTTTCAGTAATTGTATTGATAGTAATGTTGATATTGTTATTGGCTCCTACTGACTAAAGATGGAGCAACCTGAGCATCGCTAAGTATAAAAGCAATGGGTCAAAGCATAGCAAATGTACTTAAACCCATGATTTCATCCTGATTTTTAAAAAAATGAATTTTTCGTTGTGATGGTTAATTTTATGTTTATCAACTTGACTGGGTAAGCTGATAGTTTTTATTTCAGGGTGTGTTTTTGAGGAAGGTTTTGTAAGGTATTTGAATCAGTAGACTGAGTAAAACAGATTTGCCCTCATCAATGTGGGCTAGCATTATCCAATTAAAAGGCACAGGAAGAGTGAATTTGCTTTCTATTCTTGAGCTGGGATATTTACCTTTTCTTGCCCTCAGACATTGGAGCTCCTGGCTCTGGGTTCTTTATATCAGGAGGTGCTGATATAAATCTTTGGACTTCAGGATTTATACGAGTACCTCCTGATCCCCAAGTCTTTCGGCTTTTGGCCTTGGACTGAGAGTTATGCTATTGACTCCCCTGCTTCTTAGGTCTTAAGATGCAGACTGAATTATACCATTGGCTTTCCTTGTTCTCCAGCTTGCAGGCAGCATACTGTGGGACTTCTTGGCCTCCATAATTGTGTGAGTCAATTCTCATAATAAATCTTCCTTATCTATTTATACATACTCTTTTGGCTATTTTTCTAGAGAACCCTGACTAACATAATCATCAGGGAAGAGGCCAGAAACCAACATTTTATTTGAAAACTGGCAAATAAAAGAAAACAATCAAGCATTTATCCTGCCTCTTCTATGTAAACTGTGCCACCAAGATACCAAATAGTAAGTGAGGTGAAGTTTCTCTTTATAGAAGTTGTCCATCAAATTACTGAAAAAAAAATAATTTGAATATCAACATTTTTGCAATCCATAGTGAATTACTGGATGTAAGCATTGAGAATCAATGGCTGATAGCATTGCAAAAAAATGCAGAAAGCCCAGGCTGGGCATGGTGGGTCACAACTGTAATCCCAGCACTTTGGGAGGCAGAAGTGGGAGCAGAGGATGACTTGAGCCCAGGAGTTCAAGATCAGCCTGGGCAACTAAGCAAGATGCTGTCTTTTTAAAAAAAAAATTACCTGGCAAAACATAAACCCACCTATAAAGTAGTCTTGGCAAAACTCATCATCATCATCATCATCATCCCTAAATGTGATTCAGCCTGGTGATGCAGAAAAGTGCTTTATGTTGCAGGATGCCATTCAAATTACTGAGCACTCTATTTTGGTGTTTGAAAAAGCCAACTGCTGCTATATCTCAGAGTGAAGCAATATAAAAAAAAATTTTTTTATTGCATTTTAGGTTTTGGGGCACATGTGAAGAACATGCAAGATTGTTGTAGTAGGTACACACATGGCAGTGTGATTTGCTGCCTTCCTCCCCATCACCTATATCTGGCATTTCTCCCCATGCTATCTCTCCCCTACTCTCCACCCCCTGCTGTCCCTCCCCCCATTTCCCCCCAACGGACCCCAGTGTGTCATGCTCCCCTCCCTGTGTCCATGTGTTCTCATTGTTCAACACCCACCTATGAGTGAGAACATGCGGTGTTTGATTTTCTGTTCTTGTGTCAGTTTGCTGAGAATGATGGTTTCCAGATTCATCCACATCCCTACAAAGGACACAAACTCATCGTTTTTGATGGCTGTGCCATCAAAAATGTATATGTGCCATATTTTCCCTGTCCAGTCTATCATCGATGGGCATTTGGGTTGGTTCCAGGTCTTTGCTATTGTAAACAGTGCTGCAATGAACATTCGTGTGCATGTGTCCTTATAGTAGAACGATTTATAATCCTTCGGATATACACCCAGTAATGGGATTGCTGGGTCAAATGGAATTTCTATTTCTAGATCCTTGAGGAATCGCCACACTGTCTTCCACAATGGTTGAACTAATTTACACTCCCACCAACAGTGTAAAAGTGTTCCTATTTCTCTACATCCTCTCCAGCATCTGTTGTCTCCAGATTTTTTAATGATTGCCATTCTAACTGGTGTGAGATGGTATCTCAATGCAGTTTTGATTTGCATTTCTCTAATGACCAGTGATGATGAGCATTTTTTCATATGTTTGTTGGCCTCATGTATGTCTTCTTTTGTAAAGTGTCTGTTCATATCCTTTGCTCACTTTTGAATGGGCTTGCTTGTTTTTTTCTTGTAAATCTGTTTTAGTTATTTGTAGATTCTGGATATCAGCCCTTTGTCAGATAGGTAGACTGCAAAAATTTTTTCCCATTCTGTTGGTTGCCGATTCACTCTAATGACTGTTTCTTTTGCTGTGCAGAAGCTGTGGAGTTTGATTAGGTCCCATTTGTCTATTTTGGCTTTTGTTGCCAATGCTTTTGGTGTTTTGTTCATGTAGCCCTTGCCTACGCCTATGTCCTGAATGGTTTTGCCTAGGTTTTCTTCTAGGGTTTTTATGGTGTTGTTAGGTCTTATGTTTAAGTCTTTAATCCATCTGGAGTTAATGTTAGTGTAAGGTGTCAGGAAGGGGTCTAGTTTCTGCTTTCTGCACATGGCTAGCCAGTTTTCCCAACACCATTTATTAAACAGGGACTCCTTTCCCCATTGCTTGTTTTTATCAGGGTTGTTCAAGATTGGATGGCTGTAGATGTGTTATGTTGCCTCTGTTCTGTTCCATTGGTCTATATCTCTGTTTTGGTACCAGTACCATGCTGTTTTGATTACTGTAGTCTTGTAGTATAGTTTGAAGTCCAGTAGTGTGATGCCTCCCGCTTTGTTCTTTTTGCTCAGAATTGACTTGGCTGTGCAGGCTCTCTTTTGGTTCCATATGGAGTTTAAGGTGTTTTTTTTCCAGTTCTGTGAAGAAGGTCGTTGGTAGCTTGATGGGGATAGCTATGAAGAAGGTCATTGGTAGCTTGATGGGGATAGTTGAATCTGTAAATGACTTTGGGCAGTATGGCCATTTTCACGATATTGATTATTCCTAACCATGAACATGGAATGTTTCTCCATCCGTTTGTGTCCTCTCTTATTTCGTTGAGCAGTCGTTTTATAAGAGTGAAGCAATTTTAAGTAGTTGGTGACTGTAAAGCAGTAGTCTTTTTGAAGAACGTGCCCCAACTCTTTTTTTAAGTATATACCCCTAAGAGTATTTAACCAGAAAATGGGAACAAACTCACCAGCAAAGATTAGATTAAGGGTGTTATCTTCTAATGGTCTGAAGGTAGCTATAGGCAAGAGGGACGTAGAATGGAGAGACCAGTATGCAAAGGATAAGCATATATGTTAAAAGTTGTGTTCTGTGGCCAGGCACAGTGGCTCATGCCTTTAACCCTAGCCCTTTGGGAGGATTGCTTGAGGCCAGGAGTGCAAGACCAGACTGGTCAACACAGTGACCCCAGTTTTTTTTTCTTTTTTCAAAAATAGAGTAAGATCCTATCTCTATTTTCAAAAAAAGAAAAAAGCAAAAAACAAAAAACCTCTCTCCATATAAAATTGTGTCCTCTACTCTTCAGCCCCAGAATCTTAAAAAAAAAAAATTACATCTGGATTGAGTGACCTCTGTGTTCAGAGGTGCTAGAGGATGCAGCCTCTCCCCCAACTTCCAGTCATCTCCTACCTGCCGTGCATGTTACAGCCCTAGTGATTCATTCTGGAAACTGCATCTTCTCCAAAGTCATGGAGGTGTGCCTTTCTCACACCGTGTCCCTAAATCGTCTTTTTTAAATAAAGGGAAAAAAACTTGAAAAAAAATGTCTGGATAAAGACTTTGGTTATGATTCTTATAGTAGACCAGAAGTTTTTGGAAAGATACTATACCAAACATTTCTACATTCTGTAAAGCAGCAGTTTATGAACTTCAACCCTTAAAATAATCCCAGGCCCTAAATCTGTACCAGGAAGAAGTCAGTTGCAAGAGTTGTGCACCCTAAGAAAGGGCATTCTCCCAAATTAACATCAAATGTAATATTGAAAGACAACAGACCAGGAAAATCCTTCTGACCTAATTTATGAATTTTTAAAATTCAGATATTTTATCTACCTTAAATATGTTTAGGCAAAGGGAATGAGGTTGTTTTAACTCCACCTATTGATTATTTTCTCCACTAATTTTTGAACTACAAACTTTATAATACATTGAGATCTCATGTGATTTGGGTTGATTCCTGGTCTTCATTCTGTTTCATTTATCTATTTGTTAATATAAAACTACATTTTAAAAAATGGCACTATGAGGCTATTGTATTGCATGATATAGAAGAAACTACTGAAAACCTATGTCTCTGGAATTTCAGAAATCAGGAGCTTCAAGGAATAGGAAAACTTCCTTTGGAATTAAGCCATTAAGGTGACTCAGCTTTACCAACTCATGTTCTGGGAGATGTTTATATTTCAAAGAAACATAGTGTTGTAAGCTGAATGGTACTCTAAAAACTGCCTGCTTCACTATACTTACCCACCCTTTTCATACACCTGAAGCTTCCCTGAAGCATGGTGCACCTTTCCCACACACAATTGCAGCTACCCCTTCCAATAGGAAAGAGTGCAAACTCATGCTTCTGTATTGATCTAGAAGCAATATCATAAGACTATACAGCTCTAAGCCAAGGATTTCCTACAGAATGCTTACTCTTCCAGTTCTGTCAAAGTTTCTTTATATATTCTTCAATCCATGAACTAGCTGGAAAATTTAATCATCATTAACACATCCTAAATAACAGTGGTTTACAAACTGGGATATGAATACATTTATGGATGCATAAAAATGTTCCAAGGGCTACTCTAGCCTGGGAAGTTTTAAAGGAATCAATGTCCAGATCCCCAGCTTCAATATGGAGTCTTTCTTTATTACAATTGATCCGCCTGCAATGGGTTTGAGTTAGAGGACTCTTGCCTTTTTCTGTGTTTCCCATCTCCTCGTTCAAAACAGACTTTCCAAGTATACCTCTCCCCCATCCTGGATCTTACTATGGTGGTTTACAAGAGTGTAAAGAGAACCAAACAACAAGCTATTTTAGGTTATTGGTGTTGGAGAAGATGTATTTAATCGAGGTACCATAAACACATGGGAAAATTTGGTATCTTTCACTGTCTTATATATGTTTCAGTTAAGGGTAAAGCATGGTTTTAAAATAGTCTATTCTGAAGTCAGATATATTAGAAATGGGAGCAGCAAGATAAATGACAACTTTCCTTCGACTATTTAGTCTTTTCTATTCCCTGACTCTAGTCAAAGAAGTATTCCTTCTGTGGGACGTTCTATTGAATGCACAGCAAAGATTATTGGCAGAATATGGAGACTCTGGTACCTTATCTTATCGAGGTGACATACCCATAACAAAGCTCTGGGCCTGGTCTAACTTGAATACTCAAGATCTGAAGAGACCAAGTTGGGTAATAATAATTTGCTAAGAAGAAATCTCTCTATACATGTATACCACTCTTGGTTAGCACTCATTTGTATCTTGGTGTGTTTCGTTTGTATGTTTTTCAAAATTTCAAGAAAAAGGAAGAAAAAACTTTCATATTTACTTTTAAGAGATCCATGTTACATCTTCAAAGAAAAAGAACATATATTGAGGGTGAGTTAGTGTCTTTTTACTGACCATTTATTTAGACTGGTAGAAGAATCCTTTTTTGCTGTCTTTTAACAAAAGTTTATTGCTTATTCCAAATTCATATTTATTTTTACTTGGAGCTAAGTCTACTGCTGGCTGTGACTCATTAACCACTCCTCTGATTATTTATTTATTTATCATAAAATGTAATAATTAGATATATATTAACTAACTGGGCTATGTTTTGAATTTTATAGCAGTAATGCACTTAGCAATCACTGAAACACTCTAGATCTGCTTTACTAGTGACCCAACACCTTCTTTTATTTTGTTGTTAATTTGCACAAAACAGAATGTTAATTTGTATAAAATTAAACTGTAGTCTTAGAAACCATAGTTATGACAAATGTTCCACAAATGCAATCAGGACATAATGACCCAAATTAAATATTTTATTTGGTTAAGATTAGTTCTTTTGCAGATGATGACTTGCCTTTCTGATTCTGTCAAATGCATAATTACAATCTTGTTTTCAGCTCTTAAATGAAATTGCTTATAGATAAATAGAATGGTTATGGACACTGAGCCTATCAAATATTAAAATTTAGTATGAATATTTCTGCTGTTAATAGTTTAAAAATTGTAATGTGAGATTTCTGATCTTATGGGGTTATTTTAAAATCGTTTATGTACAATTTTAGCTTGAAATATAAGCTACTTTTAAATAAAATAAGTGTAATTGGTAGTTATTTGATAAATATTGGTTAAGCTTTTTAGGTGCATCTTCCAGAAATTGTCTAATAATTGAGTTTAAACATTTATCTGCAAGTCAGAAAAATATCGCAAGTAAGATATTTATTGCAAAAATACCTTATTTGCAATAAAATTGAAGGAGGACCTAATAGTGTTTTCAATGATCAGATTCTTAAAAATATTTTTGGTTAAGGATTACCACTCTAATTTTTCCGAACCACTCTAATTTTTCCGAACCTCGACCAGCACTGGTCCCAGTGCCCAGGCCACCTCCCAGTGGTGGCAACAGGAAGCCAGGCAGCTAAGGCGGAGGTGGCGGCCCTGCTGGTGGTGAGCTTGTGGCCAACACGCTCCCCAGGGCAGCTGGCGGAGGCGCCTGCTCCTCGCCTGGGCTCCACTCCCATCCCGTGCGCCAAGTGCAACTGAATCCGCAGCCACCACCGCCTGGAAGAGGTTTTTTAAAAAGTTTTTTTGGGGGAGGAAAGAAGTTTGAAGACTACTGCAATAAACAACAGCAGAGAAAAGGGAAGAGGAAAGAGTATAAAGATTTTTGCTTATATCATGTGAATTATTTAAAAGAATGAAGGGAAGGGGAAATTAGTTATTCAATCTTCTGGCACTACGCGCACATACCTGGCAGAAGTCTGACGTCTGAAGAAGGGAAAGTGAGGTTAAGTACCTTCTCTTTAAAGACACGATCCAGAAGTGGAATCCATCATTTCCTTCTACTCCATCTATTAAACGTAGCTCATAGCCAGAGATGGCTGTAAGGGAAGCTGGAAAATATAAATTATTCTGATGGCCAGGTGCCCAACTAAGAAAATACAGTGGAGACTTCATTCTCATTTCTACAACTGCTCGCACAACTTTAGTTTGGCATGAGTGGTTTTCCTTTCCCTTTTTCCAGGGAGCTGCTCTGTTCTTTAAGGCAGATCAGGCTGGGTGTGGTGGTTTATGCTTGTAATCCCAGCATTTTGGGTAGGTCAAGGCAGGAGAATTGATTGAGGCCAGTAGATCAAGAGCAGCCTAGGCAACAAAATGAGACCCTAAATCTACAAAAAAAATAAAAATTAGCCAGGCATGGTGGCACATCCCCTAGTCCCAGCTACCTGGGTGACTGAGGCAGGGGGATTGCTGGAGCCCAGGGGTTTGAGATTATAGTGAACTATAATCTAGCCACTGTGCTCCAGCCTGGGTGAAAAAGCAACACCCTGTCTCAAAAACAAGCAAACAAAAACCAAAAGTGGCAGGACATGATATCACTGCTTCATATTTTTTGCCATTAAGTAAATTCTTGTTTGGAGGCCGTATTGACTAAGAAAACATGTTGTTGTACAGGATTTTCAGTATAAGCACACAGATGTTGGTATAGGCAGAAGCATGATGGATAGGGGAAGCCTATCCAAATGCAGAATTAAGTATCTATTCTTGTTATGGTCTCCTAATGATGAAGGGAGCCTAATAAAGTCAACCTGTCAACAGATAGCTAGTGGTGTGGTACCAACCATGCTGGTGCTAGGGTTTGCTCACCTGCTGAAAAATTAGGTACTCAACAATAGCAGGGTTGGCCTTCTTGCTCAGCTCATACATATGCCATCCCTGCAAGCAATTATTGGCACTTTTTTAGATAATTGAAGGCACCCTTAGCAGGTTGAGGAAGAAGTGTGACTAACTTCTACAAAAACAGTTCTCTTATGTGTGCGGTTATGAAGATCCTTTCCCCTCCCACATAGGCCTGTATAATGAGTTAAATATTATTTAATTATTTATGATATATTATTAATTATTTAGTTATTAATTATTATTTTAGTTAGTGAATCTGTTTACTTTGTAGTAAGATCCAAACAAATAGTGGCTTAAGTAAAACAGAAGTTTAGCTCTCCCATAATAGCATAATCACAAGCAGTCTGGGGTTGATACGGTATTGGGGATCCAGGTTCATTCTATCTTATTGCTCTGTCATTCCTAGAATACTGCCTTCATGCTTGTGGTAGAAAAGACTTGCCGCTAGAATAACATGCCAGGCAGAAATCTGAAGTCCGAAGAAGGGAGAGTGAAAGCTAATTCCTTTTTGTTTAGAAGCACAACCCAGATGCTGACCTAGCATGAGTCATCACTTCCTCCTACTTCTTACCCACAAGCCTTAATTCACAGCTCTGATAGCTGCAAGAGAAGCTGGAAAGTTTAAATCCCATTCCCATGGCTAGGTATCCAACTAAGATTTGAAAGTTTCATTATTAAAGAAAGAAGAAAAATGGATATTTATGAGCAACAACTAGTCTGCCTCTGGTCAGGAAACAAATATTTACAAGCTTTGAGATCATTCTAGCCCATTGAAACTTCATACAGATTTTACTCTATTTCTCAATTTATTTTCTGAATTGAAAATTTAAAGTTTGGTTCTCAAATTTATTTATTAAATTTTACATTTATTTCAGGTGATTATTTTATAAAAGTTTAAAAACTAAGCAAAATTAATATTTATGTCACTATAAATAATTTGGGGTGGTGGTGGAAGTAGTGATAGAAATACCAGGACTTAAAGATATTTCTAGTTGACACTATTTCTTACTATTTTTGGTATAGTTACTATTGTTCCAACTTTCTAAATGGGGAAAACATGGCATAGGAAATTTATTGTTTTGTTTATTTCAGTTACAATTTGTGTCAGGATGAAACTTAAATTATTATGGATCATACCACAGGCCTCTTCCCAGAGTCTGCAAACTGACATGCCTGCAAGACTCAAGTAGGCAACATAAATAAATAAAGTATATCTCATATAACACAGTGGGGGTAACAGGGACCTTGGTCAACTTGAATAATTACACTCTAATTAAAGAGGTCTGGCCAGATAGTAGTCTCTAATTACCGTTTCCCACTCACAAAAGGAGGTAGAGATCTTTAGGGAAATAATGGATTCCAGGTCTCGGGCAAAAAATGCCTGTGATAGCTTATGAAGCCAGAAAGCCAGGAAACAAAGAATAACTTGAAGAAGAAGTGATTTTTATTATAAGGGACTAATTAGAAGGAGTTTGTGAGGATTGAAATGCATCAAATATATAAAAATTCATTTGTCTGAACTAAGACAAAAAAAACACCTCAATGGTTAGCCATTAGAGATTGTTAGGGCATCCTCCCATTACCGTGAAAATTAAGGGGAATAATCAAACATATATTCTTTTTTTTTTTTTTTTTGAGACTGAATCTTGCTCTGTCACCCAGGCTAGAATGCAGTGGTGCAATCATAGCTCACTGTGACCTTGAACTCCTGTCTCAGATTATTCTCTCAGAGGTGTTGCTTCTACCAAGATGGCTGGTTATACACCTTTGTCAGAAGAATGGGCAAGCCAGTGCTCTAGCTTTGCAGCAACACCAACAGGTATGTCATCCTGCTGATTCAAAACTTTTAACATGGCCTATGAATACTTTTAGTGGCTCTCCAAAAAAAAGTACATAACTATATTTATGCACCTGTGACCAGGTCACTGGTACAGCATCTTTAGACTTTTCCAGTCCATGATGCCATCCTATTGCTGGTGAGCATCCTCACTAGAGTGGGCCTGCCTTCCTGCCCTTCCCATCTCTACTCCACAGTGTGTACACTGGAACAGACATTGTTACTGATCATCAAGGAAATTGCCTGGTCCTCAGACATCAGAGCTATCTGCTCCTTGACCACGATTTCATTTGTTGCCCTCGTTTGGGGGGGCACCCTCCTTGTCACTGTCACCACTACTCCCAGACATATCAGCAAAGGATTCGAGAGCAGAGTGTCTCCAGCATTTCTGAAACAGATGAATCACTGGAAGTTTCAAAATACGGGATTGATCTGGTATTAATCAATGCCAATATTTTGGTTCTTTGTGAAAGATGTGAGGGGAATCTGTTGTCTCTTTTGGGACCAGGAGGAGAGAAGAAAAAAATGTTTTAAGGCAAGATCTCATTATTTGATGCCTTTTTGGTTTCCTGCATAATTATTTCCTTTTTGTTCTTTTAAAAGAATTTGTAAAACATTTTTAAACATGCTGGCTTGTTGTAGCAATGCTAAGTGAACAAAACATAGAAATTGAAATCAAGTCCAAGTCTTTATGTTTCAAGGCATGTAAACCCAAAGTAAGCTAAGCAATAAAAGGAAGATAATGGTTTCTTACATGAAAAAATCTGGAGGTGGCCTAGCTCTAGGTGAGGCTTAACCTGACTGCTTGGCTATATCACTAAAAGCTGAGTCTGTGAGGGAGATCCCTGCCCTGACTGGCTGTGGAGAATAGACCACAGTACCACCAGATACAGAATTTGATGGCCCACAGTAGCAGGACATCCCATGGTGCCTCACTTGGAGTTGGTTCAGGGCCAGCCACTTTGTGTTAGACCTTGAGAATATAGAGGACACCATGTGCTTCCCAGGGCCTTGGCTTTACCGCATGGCTACAACATCATGGAGGCATCACATCTCACTGGTGGACCCATAGCCCATCTGGGAATTGATGTGGCACCCATTTATTTAGGCCATTCAGGCAGAGACTGAGTTAAATTTTGAAAGGCAGTCTAATTAGTTTGGTTTAGACTATGTTTACAAGATTAAAACAAAATTTGGGTTTTTCTTCTTACCCATTGGATCGGGAGCTTATTAAAAAGATTGAATCAATCATGAACAAATTTTTAAAACCTTATTTTCATTGCACACCTGACCATAAAATGAGTAAATTTGTGACCACACTGTTAAGCTTATTTTACCATTAATTAATAGTGTGTGTTCATTAAGGAGAATGTGCAGTTTTAAAAAAAGGAAAACATCACTTGTTAATGACACCTAAACACAATTGTTATATTTTTATATATTTCCTTCCAGTGTTTTTCTATGAGTATATTTTCATTACATAATCAAAATCATATTATAAATGTGGGATTTTATTTTTTAATTTAATATTATATTAAAGTATTTTTTGATCTCTAGATATATAATGTAAATGAGTGTATATTATTCTATTAATATTCCATTGCATAATGTCCCAGAATTTACTTAACTGATCTTTTGTGGGGTTTTTTTGTTTGTTTGTTTTTTGAGACACGGCCTCACTCTGTTGCCCAGGCTGGAGTACATTGGCCCAATCCCAGCTCACTGAAACCTCCTGTGCCCAGGTTCAAGTGATTCTCGTGCCTCAGCCTCCAGAGGAGCTGGGACTACGTGTGTGTGCCACCACGCCTAGCTCCATTAGGTTTTGTTTTGTTTGTTTGTTTGGTAGAGACAGGGTTTCATCATGTTGGCCAGACTGGTCACCAGCTTCTGGCCTCAAGTGATCCACTCACCTCAGCCTCCCAAAGTGCTGGAATTACAGGCATGAGCCACTGTGCCTGCTACTTAACCGATCTTTTAATACTGTTAAAAGAGGAAAAAGTAAAAAATATGTTTATGGTGAAACATATACTGTACCTAAAAAGGACAGAATAATTTTGGTTACTTCTTATCCCATATAGATCCTTTCCCCAAATTATACCAAATTTATAATTAATCAACTTGCAATATTGGCCCACATGACCTAATGGAGCTCTAAAAGTGAAAAGAATTACATGCTTCAGCAACCCAGACCTTATCCATCTGAACAATTTTGACAAAGTCAGATCAAACAGGTAAGGGGAGAGTTAGTTAATTAGGGAAATATCATTACCCACCAGCTCACACAACCATGGATGTTCCACTAATTCCTATACCCAGCATCTTGAGAATGAGTGGACTAAATGTTTGCTCTGCTTTGGTTGTGTAAAACTGGCCAGGCCTCTACTATAACTTTTCAAACCAGCAAACGCAGTAAGGGTTTGGAAAGACTGAAGAATGCTGAAACATCATCTCTTTATTTTTTATTTTTCTTCTTAAAGTACATGCAGCTGGGTGAAGTGGCTCGTGCCTGTAATCCCAGCACTTTATGAGGCTGAGGCGGGCAGATCATGAGGTCAGGAGTTTGAGACCAGCCTGGCCAACATGATGAAACTGTCTCTACTAAAAATGCAAAAAATTAGCCGAGTATGGTAGTGTGTGCCTGTGATCCCAACTACTTAGGAGGCTGAGGCAGGAGAATCACTTGACCCCAGGAGGCAGAGGTTGCAGTGAGCCACAATCACACCATTACACTCCAGCCTGGGCAACACAGCAAGACTCTGTCTTGAGGAAAAAAAAAAAAAAAAAACACCTGCAATCTACTGATCTACCCAGATTGCTTCCATTAGGGAATTCCATAAGGAGATTACACACACACACACACACACACACACACACACATGCACACACACACACACTCAGTTACAAAATGAATAACATTTCTTAATTTCTTACATAACATCAACTCTTTCAATCTGTACTAGCATCAGATTTCTTGGCTGACTCATTTTCCCCACCAGACGGGAAACTGAGTGGAGAAAAGACTTAACATTTTCTTTCTTTTTTTTTGGTCTTAAATGACCTAGACTCTGCATCTCACTCTGCTCTGCATAACTAGCCACACAAATGGGCATATAAAAATAAAATTAAAAGAGGGAAGAGTAGGAATATATTAAGCACAGTCTTTCCTTTTATTTGATGAAGATAGTTAGCTATTCTCCAAATATTACTCATTTTGTTAAAGGGCATACATCATTGCACAGGAATTGTGTTAATTTCTGGTTGTATGTGTACATTTAATTGCACATGCAAAAAAGGTAATCATTATAAAGTACAACTTGTGCAATATGTTTTTAATTTTTTTTCTAGTAACACAGCCTATATGTTGTATATAAGCTAAATTAAAGTATTTCTTGTTTCAGTACTGACTACTATAGAATTTATTTACTCCAATTCAGGAAAGGATTTCAAAACAGAAATGCCTAAATCATGCTCAAATTTTCCTAGAGGTCAATTCTGATCCAGTATGCTGTGTCCAATTATAACTGGAGGTGTACTTTGGTCCTCATAATTAGGTCAGCAAAGACAGAATTCTGTACATCTTAATCAAATCTCCTGTGAATGGAATCAGTACATAGGATTGTGCTTGTAAATATTTCATATGTAGATTTCCAGTAATAGTGCCCATTCTATCAATCAATATCAAGTTAACCTCAAAATTACTCAAAATCTGGAATAAGATATAAAATATTGAATCACTTATTTTTAATAGCATAGGTAATAAATGTATATTGCTCAGGAGAAATAACTTTTTATTTTTTTCATGTAAAATTCATGAGACATTTTGAAATAGTGGGGAAAGTTCAGTCCTATCTCCTCTTCACTGGAGGATATGCTCAGTGGCAACAACCAGCAGCCCTCATGCAAGGGACATTGGTGTGTTGTATTCTGGAGGCATGGTCCACCTGTGTCTTCCATTGCAGAGGCTGCCCTGTAGCAATTCAGCTGAGGAAATTCTAGCAAATATAATGTTGTTTAACCCTTCAATTTAATAAACATTTAATGAGCTGCACAATGCTAGGTGTATTAAGAAGGTATTCCTTAGTTGCAAGAGATGACAGTTCAAACTTCAATTTGCTTATGTGAAGGGCGATGGTACAGAGAAGTCTCATAGAACCTATGGTAGGAAGACAGGCAGGCCTCATAGGAACTGGACAGCTGTCAAACATTCTCTTCCTTCCTGTCCCCTAACCTACACAGCTTCTTCTGTTTCTGTTATTCTCTTTGATTACATGGTGTTTGATCTGCCATATTTTTGCTTCATTCTGCTTTCTGTAAGCCTCTGCCTCTGCTCTTTTACCAATTCTGGCTCCTATGTTTCAGTTTTATAGAAGGAACCTGTGTGTGTGTGTGTGTGTGTGTGTGTGTGTGTGTGTGTGTGTGTGTGACATATATAATGTTTTACTTGCTGATGTTTTCTTGTGAAAAACATAATTTTAGCACAAGATGGATTGTGACGGCAGGTACAAAAAATAAGTGCTACTGAAGTATGGAGGAGGGAGAGTTTGAGGTAAGGGTCTAGGAAAACTTCTATGGTTGGAGGACACTAAGAATATCAAGAGTACTTTGAATGCTGACCTACAGGTAAGGAGTGTGGAATGAAGTCCAGCGTTTTGTGGTGACTGGGGATCATATGTGTTACAGAGATAGGCATGACTTGAGAGGCAGCGTTTTCTACAATGGAAAATCATGAGGTTTTTGATGAGGTGAGTCACATGATCAAATCTGTGCTTCATGAAGATGCTTAGGGCATTCTAGTTGGATAAATTGGATGTGGTGAAGGGGTTAGAGCTCCTGTTCTCCTTCAGAAGCAAGGCAGATCAGTGAATCTGCTTAAGGGTATTAATGGTCTGAGTTAGAAGAAAAGTCATGAAAACAAGTGGACACAAATAACCATTAAATTTAACAAAGATAGTGTAGCTTTGCTGTGGAATGTGTGAATAATAATCAGAGTTTAAAATGTTGGCAAAATGTTAAATGCTTCTAGTAAAATGTGGCATGATTTTAAATAATTTTTAAGTGGAGGAAGGAGGAAGAATATGAAGATGGGGAAGTGTTAAGTTTGTTATTTGTTAAATTTTATTTTACTTTAAGTTCTGGAATACATGTGCAGAACATGCAGATTTGTTACATAGATGAGCATGTGCCATGGTGGTTTGCCGCACCTGTCAACCTGTCACCTAGGTATTAAGCCCTGTATGTATTAGCTATTTGCCCTGATGTTCTCCCTCCCTCTCTGCCCCCAACAAGCACTGGTGTGTGTTGTTTCCCTCCCTGTGTCCATGTCATATCATTGTTCAGCAACTATTTATGAGTGAGAACATTCAGTGTTTGGTTTTCTGTTCCTGTGTTAGTTTGCTGAGGATGATGACTTCCAGCTTCATCCATGTCTGTGCAAAGGATATGATCACATTCCTTTTTATGGCTGCATAGTATGCCATGGTGTATATGTACCACATTTTTTTTTAATCCAGTCTATCATTGATAGGCATTTGAGTTGGTTCCATGTCTTTGCCTTTGCTATTGTGTATAGTGCTGCAATAAACATACATGTGCATGTATCTTTATAATAGAATAATTTATATTCCTTTGGGTATATACCCAGTAATAGGATTGCTGGGTCAAGTTGGTTATTTTTAGTTAAAAAAAATGCTTTCTGTCAACTCTGGAGGTCTGCTAGCCCACAGGCCAGTAGTTAGGATGGATTGCTCTGCTAGTTCCAAGCTGTGTGTGATGGGGTGACACGGCTGGTGCCTCAGATTAGGGTGAAGAATAGTGCACTTAGGGATAGAGTTGGTGTGTGAAAAGAGGGGCTGTGGGTCTAGTGTGAGAGAAACAAATTTGAAATCCGGCATTGAAATGCTGTTAAGAGAAGAGGCCCCAAGGACTACTGTTGGGAAAATTCCATAGAACAATAGGGTCCCAGTTCTTTAGAAGATGTTGAAGACAGAAACTGGACTCAAGAGATGCTGGAAAGGGATTATGATATAGAGAAAGACAGGCCTATAAATCTGAAAAGTGTCTTGTACAAATGTCATCTTTTAGGATGACCTGGCCATGGCCATCAGCCCCATTCTCAGTCATGGAATGTGTTCTTAGTGGACACTTACCAATTGCAAAACACTGTTACAAACACCAAGGAGCCTACCATGCCACTGGGAGAAAAGGGGTTAACATTTTTTGAGGATCTACTGTATTCAAGGTACATTACTAGAGACCATGCAAATGTTATTTGATTTAATTTTTTTTGTTACCATCTACAACTTTTTAAGCTTGGTCACAATCAGTAGGACTTTTTCTCTGTCCAAGCACAATATTTTCCACTTCCTTACTTTGTGACTCTTGAATAAATTGTTTTCCCCCAGATACACAAAGGGGGCAACTACTTTCCTCCAGAGGTCAATAGTTGAGATGAAGGATTTGCTCTGTCTGCAAATTGGAAATCTCACCCAGCCGCAGCTTCTGACTCATCTTTCATTCCTCCTCATCTGTGAGCTCTTGGCTCTGGCCCATCCCCAGGCCAGTAAGCTCACTCTAAACTGTTGCTGCTTCTCCTCAGATAGCTACTTCCTTCTAACCAGAGACTACAATCTATTTGGGAGCTTTTCCTTCTAAAACCTCCCCTTCCAATGCATGGGAAGCACTTTTCATCATAAAAGACAATAATTCTGAAAAAAACTTAAAAAACAAATCCCCTGAAACACAGAATTTAAAAACAAAAAACACCGAGGAAACACACTGTACTACTTTTTCTCTCGGACTGCATGGCTTTGTTTCTCATTTCTTTATTTGTTTATTCAAGAAAAATGTTCGGATAAATGACTCTCTGTAATAATTTGTTTCCAATTTACAAGGTAGAAAGTCATTTAAGATTGCAAATAGGTAAAACATGTAAAGAAGGCTAAGGACCAGAAGGATGAGAATCTTTTAAAATAAAAAATAGTTGAGGAACAATTTAGGGTAAGTTTTTGTGGTTTTAAAGCTTTGCTCTAATGTTACTAGCTTACATTGCAAGTAAATTTTCTTACATGTAATTTGAGTATAAAATACAAAGCTGGGTTTTTCAAAAACTCACACTAGTGCAGGATTCTCTCCACCTAGTTTTCCATCTACCTGAAGGTGAGTGAATGCCATAATAACAACCCATTGTTTTTTCCCTACATGAAAATTTGTCTAAGTTCCAGCCCTTAGCTTATTCTAAACATTGCATCTTGAACACAATAAATTATGTTGCATAGGGAACTTATTATAACAGTTCAGATAATTTTAGCAACTAATCATTTTTATCTTATTTTTTATCTCTCCATTTCTGAATGAGCAATTACCCTTTTACATTAAAAGTATACACTTGGGGATAAGTGGTGGGAAAATAAATTAAAAAGTATATATAATTATACACAATTATATTAAAAATATCTTCACATATTTAGTTTAAATCAATCACATTAAATTCTCTATCTGAAATGCCCTCCCTTAATACATGAGTTCTAAACTGAAAAAAATGCACACACGCACACACACACACACACAAACACACACTACCTAAGTACATTCTTATTATGAAATTCTATTAATATAGAAGTCTATATAAAACAGGCCAGGTGTGGTGGCTTAGGCCTGTAATCTCAGCTCTTTGAGAGGCTGAGGCTTTGAGAGGTTGAGATGGGTGGATTACCTGAGGTCGGGAGTTCCAGACCAGCCTGGCCAACATGGTAAAACCCTGTCTCTACTAAAAATACAAAACTTAGTCAGGTATGGTGGTGTACGCCTGTAGTCCCAGCTACTCAGGAGGCTGAAGCAGAAGAATCGCTTGAACTCAGGAGGCAGAAGCTTCAGTGAGTGGAGATTGCACCACTGCACTCCAGCCTGGGTGACAGAGCAAGATTCTGTCTCAAAAAAAAAGGATATATAACACATATTTTTTTTCTCTTAACATTAAAAAAATGCTGTTTATTTTGGGGATATCAGTGTACCAACTATAAAGTTAGGTTTCACAAGTTTTCTTGCAGCCAGGTACTGCTGTATAACTTAGTTTTGGCCAGTGAAATTAAGTTGAAGTTTGTTGGGAAGAGCTTTTAGGAAAGTTACTTTTTCCCTGAGAAAAGAGATAAATCCATCTGGCCCACATATTAATATTTTTCTCTTTATCTTTCCATCTTCTTCCTGACTGGAATTTTGAGGCAATGCCTGGAGGTGGAGCAACAACCTTGTGACTATGAATATGAAAAACATAGTGGAAAGATGGTGGGATCAAAGCTAGAACAAGCCTAGAGCCTTAAGATGCCCCTATCTGGACAGCCTTCCTCTGAGTGTGTCATGTGAGCAAAAACAAACCTCTTTCTTGTTTACATCAAGGTGTCTGTTCTAAGGAGCTATAAATTAGGGACTTCCAGCCCCTCTAGCCCCGTGCCAGTGGTAAACATTCTTAATAATAGTTAATGTCTATCTTTTGAGACGTATCTATATTAATATCATATTAAATTTTTATACAAGAATTTTCCAAAAATGGGATAACATTTTATATATATTATTCTCAGCCTCCTTTTTTGACTTAACAATATTGCCTGGATATCTTTCCATATTAGTACAAGAAAATTTATCTCATCCTTTATTTTTTAAAGAAATGAGATTTTCTTTTTTTCTTTTAAAGTGTTACTTGCTTGTTTAAGCAATAGAGTAACACTTCAAATGAAAAGCGGCGAATATTTCTAAATCCCGCTATCTTGAAACAGCCAGTATTATAACTGGTGAATGTTATTTCTATCAGCTGTCTTTGAAAATACTGGGACGTATTCTCTCTCACTACGCCCTGCAGGTTCACGTGTATACACACACACACACACACACACACACACACACAAATATACACAGACACACACAAGAACACATACCCACATATACACAACATACAAACACACATATATATAAATATACATACATATTCACATGGAAGGAAGAGAAAGAAAAGTAACCTTGCAAAATTAAAACCTATTAAAGGTGTTTAATTTTAGTTGAATTAAACAGAAGAACTAGTAGAATGCCTTTGAAAGTTAAGACTGGAAATAGCCATAGAAAGCCATGAGAGAGAGATCTGAAACACAAACTAGATACCATTTTAATACCCATAAGAGTTGTAGAACTGCCCGAAGTAATTTGTAGATTCAATGCTATCCCCATAAAGCTACCATTGACTTTTTTCACAGAATTAGAAAAAACTACTTTAAAGTCCATGTGGTACCAAAAAAGAGCCCATATAGCCAAGACAGTCCTAAGCAAAAAGAACAAAGCTGGAGGCATCACACTACCTGACTTCAAACTATACCATAAGGCTACAGAAACCAAAACAGCATGGTGCTGGCACCAAAACAGGTATCTAGACCAATGGAACAAAACAGATTCCTCAGAAATAATGCCACACATCTACAACCATCGAATATTTGACAAACCTGACAAAAACAAGCAATAAGGAAAGGATTCCCTATTTAATAAATGGTGTTGGGAAAACTGGCTAACCATATGCAGAAAACTGAAACTGGACCCCTTCCTTACAATTTATACAAAAATTAACTCAAGATGGATTAAAGACTTAAAAGTAAAACCTAAAACCATAACAATTCTAGAATAAAACCTAGGCAATACCATTCAGGACATAGGCATGCACAAAGACTTCATGACTAAAACACCAAAGGTAAAAGCAACAAAAGCCAAAATTCACAAATGGGATCTAATTAAAATAAAAAGCTTCTGCATAGCAAAAGAAACTATCATCAGAGTAAACAGGCAACCTACCGAACAGAAGAAAAATTTTGCAATCTATCCATCTGACAAAGGGCTAATATTGAGAATCTACAAGGAACCTAAACAAATACACATGAACAAAACAACCCCATCAAAAAGTGGACCAAGGATATGAACAGACACTTCTCAAAAGAAGACATTTACGCAGCCAACAAACATGAACAAAAGTTCATCATTACTGGTCATTAGAGAAATGCAAATCAAAAACCACAATGAGATACCATCTCACACCAGTTAGAATGGTGATCGTTAAAAAGTCAGGAAATAACAGATGCTGGAGAGGATGTGGAGAAATAGGAACACTTTTACACTGTTGTTGGAAGTGTAAATTAGTTCAACCATTGTGGAAGACAGTGTGGCGATTCCTGTAGGACTTAGAAATGGAAATTCCTTTGACCCAGCAATCCCATTACTGAAGTATACCCAAAGGATTATAAATCATTCTACTATAAAGACACATGCACATGTATGTTTATTGCAGTACAATTCACAATAGCAAAGACTTGGAACCAAACCAAGTCCCATCAATGATAGAGTAGATAAAGAAAATGTGGTACACATATACCATGGAATTCTACGCAGCCATAAAAAAGGATGAGTTCATGTCCTTTGCAGGGACGTGGATGAAGCCGGAAGCCATCATTCTCAGCAAGCTAATACAGGAACAGAAAACCAAACACTGCAGTTCTCACTCATAAGTGGGAGCTGAACAATGAGAACATATGGACAGAAGGAGGAGAACGTCACACACCAGGGCCTGTCAGGGAGGGATAGCATTAGGAGAAATACCTAATGTAGATGATGGGTTGATGGGTGCAGGAAACCACCGTAACATGTTTACCTATGTAACAAACATGCACATTCTGCACATGTATCCCAGAACTTAAAGTATAATAAAAAATTTAAAAAGTTGTAGAATTAATAACAGAAATATTTAAGAAAACAAATTATATTAATATTTTCACTTACTAACAAAGCTGTATGCATTAAGTATTGTATACTTGTAATATTAATAAGCATTTGGTTTATTAGATTAACAAGATAGCCTTTAGTTACAATTTAAACGTAGAATTGAGTCACTGATTTATACTTGTGAATTCAAACAGAAATTTTACTAAATTTATATATAGTATTAGAACATTTAATGGACCTTAAGCTTCATCATATTTTTAAGTTTAATTAATTTAAGTCATAAGAATTACTGAATTACTCAGGAATGTTTGTCATTCCAACAAAGAATTTTTAAAATTATTAAATTTTTAATTTAATAATTATTTAAAATTATTTATGATTAAAATTACTGTTTTTAAATTATTAAAGGATTTTTTAACATATTAATTTTATAAACCCAGTTTGAAACATTTAAAAGAGTTTAATTTACTAAGTTTTAAAATGGAACCAAATGTTAATTGAAGGTCATTAAAAGTAACAGTTTAAATTTGCTAAGCTTATAAATGGAATAGTGAGATTAGTAAACTGAACTTAAATGCTTAAGGAATATTTAAATTATAATCTGTGAATTAATAAATTAGTCTTAATTTTAATCATTTTTTTCTTTGAGATGGAGTCTCGCTCTGTTGCCAGGCTGGAGTGCAGTGGGGTGATCTCAGCACACTGCAACTTCTGCCTCCCGGGTTCAAGCGATTCTCTTGCCTCAGCCTCACGAGTAGCTAGGACTACAGGTGCACACCACCACATCTAGCTAATTTTTGTATTTTTAGTAGAGATGGGGTTTCACCATATTGACCAGGATGCTCTCAATCTCTTGACTTCGTGATTGCCTCCCTCGGCCTCCCAAAGGTGGTGGGATTACAGGCGTGAGCCACTGCGCCTGGCCTAATTTTCAATTTGTAAAACCAAAGTATTTTCTAAATTGTCTTTTCTGTGACCGTAGAAAACTCACATTTATGTAAGAAGAAAAAAAAACCTGATGTGAAATGTAAAGAATTGTCAACTTTAGATAAATGCTTCTTTACCATTAACAGAGATTGTATCTTAGATCTCCTAAGGTTAACACAAAAGATTATAAAAACCATTAAGGATTTGAAGCCATTATGTCATTACTGTTTTTTTAAAATTACATTTTAATTTAGCGTTGAATGTTTTGCTGCTCTGAAAGATTATAGGACTAACACTGGGAGGAAGGGTGACTCACAATCTCAGTTTGCATAGGAGTGGGGATTTCTACCAGATTTGGCAATTTTAGTGCTAAAGTCGGTAGAGTTGGTCCCCCTAGTGGAAAGCATCTTGGTATAGTTGCTAAGACTGTAGATTACAACACCTTCATTTAAGGCTTTGCTCTTCAATGTACTACCTATTTATCAGAAGCAAATTACCTATTTTTAGGTCTCTATTTTCTCTTCTGTAAAATGAGGATAAAATAGTAACTGTCTAGCCCCAAAGACTTGTTGTGAAATTAAATGAGTTACTATATGAAAATGTAGTGTGGCAGGTCCCCCACCAAGTTAGTTAAGGGTTTATATCTGCTGCTTGAACCCTTAAGGTTGGGCGATGAGCCAAGGACTTGGTGCCCAGCCAAAGGGCGGGTGTTCTTGAGAACCCAAACATCCTGGAGCATGGCTGAAAATATAATAGTGGGAAAAGAGCCAGAAAATTAACTTAAAAGCAGTTTAGAGAAGAGCAGTGGGGTGGATCTTGTAGTTAGTTGTCCTGCTGCTGCCTAGGAATGCCCTGTGCATAGATCTGATGAATGCAGCTACTCACTAAGCCGGACTTGTCCAAGTCATTCTTTGGTCTCTCAACTACTTTCCAGTTTGGAGGAGCATTACAGTCCCAGTTGTTTTTTTTTCCCCAGGTTTTTCTTGTAACACTTAGAACAGTACCTACAATGTAATAAACACCAAATAAATGCCAGCTGTCATTGCTAGGTCCCATCCCTTTTCCCTGATTGTATTTGCTTATATGTTTTTTCCTACCCAAGTTTTTGATCCTTCATTTTATATTTACATAGATTCATTATTTACTACTTGCCCTTCAACTATGTCTTTTCCAAGACTGAGTTTTCCAATCTTTAAACAAAATTTTAAAAGTTGATACATAATATTTTACATATTTATGGGCTAATAAAAATATGTGATATTTTGTTATATGCATAGAATGTGTAATGATCAAGTCAGGGTATTTATTTGACATGTCTATCACTTTGAGTATTTATCATTTCTGTGTGTTGGGAACACTTCAAGTCCTCTCTTCCCACTACTTTGGAATATACAATATATTGTTGTTAACTACAGTAAAGTAGTCACGCTACTCTACTGTATAACGATAGAACTTACACTTTTCATCTGTGTGTTTGTAACCGTTAACCTACCTCTCTTCATTCCCCCTCCCACCCATCCACTTTTCCCAGCCTTTAGTATCTATCATATGAGATGAACTATTTTTTTTTTTTTTTTTTTGAGATGGAGTCTCTGTCGCCCAGGCTGGAGTGCAGTGGCAGGATCTCAGCTCACTGCAACCTCTGCCTCCCGGATTCACCACCACCACACCTGGCTAATTTTTGTAATTTTATTAGAGATGGGGTTTCACCAGGTTGGTCAGGCTGGTCTCAAACTACTGACCTCGTGATCTGCCCATCTTGGCCTCCTAAAATGCTGGGTTTTCAAGGGTGAGCCACAGTGCCCAGCCAAGATCAGCTTCTTTTTATGAGGTTTTTTTTTTTTTAGCTCCCATATATGAGAATATGCAATGTTGTGTTTCTGTGTCTGGCTTATTTCACTTATAATAATTTCCAGTTACATCCATGTTGCTGCAAATGAGTTTTTAAATCTTGATTCATTTCTTGGCTGGCTGAGTTTTATAATCAGGTGGACTTTTCACGGAGAGCCCCTAGATGCTTCTATTAGAGTGCTGTAGCTGCTGTTTTTAAAATACTGCCAGGCGCGGTATAATCCCAGCACTTTGGGAGGCCGAAGCGGGCGGATCACTTGAGGTCAGGAGTTTAGGACCAGCCTGAACAACATGGTGAAACCCATCTTTACAAAAAATACAAAAATTGCCCGGGATGATGGTAGGTGCCTGTAATCCCAGCTACTCGGGAGGCCGAAGCTGGAGAATCGCTTGAACATGGGAGAATCGCTTGAACATGGGAGAATCACTTGAATGTGGGAAAATTGCTTGAACGCAGGAGACGGAGGTTACAGTGAGCCGAAACTGCACCATTACAGCGACAGAGCAAGACTCTGTCTCAAAACAAACAAACAAACAAAAAACACAGCCTGAGTGGTTTAGCAAAAATTATTTTTCTCACAGTTCTGGAGGCCAGAATTCAAGACCAACATGCCATAGAATTGGGTTTCTGGAGAGGGATCTCTTTCTGGGTTGAAGATGGCCACCTTCCTGCTATGTCCTCATATGGCCTTTCCTCTGTGCCTGTGTGTGGAGAACATGTTCTGGTATCTCTTCCATTTCTTATAAAAACACTGATTCTATTAATCTCCCCTTTTGACCTAATTTAACCTTAATTATCTACATAAAGGCCCTACCTCCAAATATAGTTACATTTGGGGTTAGGAGTTCAACATATGAATTTTGAGGTGACATAATCCAATTCATAATATTGCTATATTTTATGAGTTCTGTTTTTTTAAACACCTGCTGCTTGATTTTATGACTGAATAATATCTTGCAGACATATAATATTCTTGGATCCCTCTTTTTTTCAGTATTTGATAGATAATACACCATTCATTTCTGTCACTGATGTTTGTCATGCCAAAGTCTGAGGCCAGTCTGACTTTTTTTCTCATATAAATGACTTATTTTGCCTGAAGACCTGAATTCTCTTTAAATGTTTTTTAGAATTTTTCTCTCACCTCGTTACTCAGGTACAGTGGCAGGATCAGAGCTCACTGCAGCTTTAACCTACTGGCCTCAAGTGATCCTCCTGCCTCAGCCTCCTGAGTAGCTAGGACTACAGGCAAGCACCAACACACCTGGCAATTTTTTTAATTTTTGAAGTTCAGTAACTTAACCATATTGTATCTTGACCCATGTCTTTGTTTTCTTATATAGAATATGTTCTATCAAACTACAGGTTCAGATTTTATATTTTAATAACATTTTGCTTTCTTTTATTTTAAAATATGTCTCCTGTTCTGTTTGTTGAACTTCATCTCAGGGACATCAGCTATTCTTATGCTGTGTCATCTTTGTTCTTCATTTTATCATGTTCTCTAAAATTGCTTTCATCCCTTTTCTTTTCTTCTCTGTATCCAGCATTATATCCTCAAGTCTTTCTTTCACCTCACTTAGCAGACAGTAGTAGTTGTTTACTTGATAATAATTTTTCTCTTCTTCCTTACTAATAGAACCCCATATTTTTAGAGAGACGGGGTCTCTTTTATCCAGGCTAACATACAGTGGCATAATCATAGCTCACTGTAGCTTCAAACCCCTAGATAGTCTCAAGTAATCCTCCCACATCAGCCTCCCAAGTAGCTAAGACCACAAAGTGCACACCACTACACCCAACTAATTAAAAAAATTCTTTTGTAGAGATAGGATCTTGCTATGTTGCCTGGGTTGGTCTTGAACTGTTGGTCACAAGCAGTCCTACTGCCTTAGCCTCACAAACTGTTGTGATTACAAGCATGAGCCACCATGCCCAGCACCATTTTATTTTTTATGGCAATGTATACAGCTTAAAAACTTGATTTCTTGGTCTCTCTTGCAGCTGAAGTTGGGCATATGACACAACTCTGGACCATGAGATTAAGTCTAATATGTGATATATTTAGGAAAGCTTTCTAGAAAAGATTCAACTCAGTTGGCACATGCCTTTTATCTTTCTTCCTTCTCATTATGCCTTTTTGAAATATAGACACAAATTGAAAGAAGGAGCAGCTTTCTTGGTATCCTGAGGTATTCATAAGGATAAAGACTACACACTAGAGATGTTAGAGCAGAAAGCTAACTGGATCTTTGATAGCTGCTTTAAAGAACTGAGAAAAATAACTCACAATTTGTTTAAATAGTTGTTTATCTTGGTTTCCTGTTGCAATTGAAAATTATTCCTATTAAGACAGATTATTCATTTGATTTTTAGCAATTTGAAAATATGAAGTTCTTTAGTAATTTTTTGTCATATTTGGGTTGGTATCATGTTAATTCAGCTTTTGATTTGCTCCAATTTTGACACATGTGCTATTGAATGGAGAAGGATATTGATTTTTCTTTAATGGTGGAAAAAAAAGAGAGGAAGCCAGGTCACCAAAAGAAAGCAAATGTTGTCATCCCCAGTGATAATTATACGAGTCAATGGGGGGAACCACAGAAAAGCAGGGGGAGGCTGGCAGTGGGTTGTACTCCTTAGGAGTAACAAGAAATGGACGTTATATTTTGTCTCTTTCTGCCAGGCTTTCAAATTTTTGATGGTGAGATGATTTTGAAAATGGTTTTCTGTTTTCCACTATTTTATGAGGAGTAACCCAGAGGTTAGAATCCAGAATTCAAAAATGAGCTTGAAATTACAATGATAATGTGCTTATTGAAACAGTAAATTTGGCAATGAAATAATTAAAGCAAGCAAGCATAAAATAGTGCAACCAAGAAAAAGGACCAATATTGGCTTGGGATTTAAAGCAAATCTATACCTTTTGTTGCTACTGAATTAGAGGTGCCTGGTGGCTCTGCCCAGCTGTTAATTAAGCACTGAGGCCAGTCATTAGCTGCTTCAGGTCCCCAAGATACTATTTAGTTATTGCTTCAATTTACTGTACTAAGCTCACTAATTGGCAATACCTTAAAAACACTGAGAATATCTAGTTCATAATATGTCTAGCCTTCTCTGTGATTAGATGAAAAAAAAATTCTAATTTAGTTCCTTATTCATTTTAATTTAGATTAGCAGATGTTCTATGTGTACTGCAGTCAACTATTTAATTTGCATTATGTAAGATTGCCTATAATAGCAATTTATCAATTTTTTGTTATACTGTGGCTTTAATTTCCTCCAAAATGCTACTATAAAAATAGGATACATTTTATTTTCTAATTCATGTAGAATATCCCAAGAGCAATATTGGGCTCATAAACTTCAAGCCATAGTTTAAAATGAGTTTTGTTTGAAGAGGGGGTGAGGGAAACAGAAAAAAAAAGTAAACAAGAGAAAGAAGGGAAGTAAATTGAACAATGAAGCTCTCAGCTTTCCAAAGATATATAATCACTGTGAGAACAGTGGTGGTGGATGGTCGAAGTAGTTCACATAGAAAAATTCTCATTTTTAGTATAATGTTCCTATTTGAAACTGATCTAACATATATTACATTCTTTTCATGGATATGTCTATAATGAGTAGAATTTTTCCACAAGGTGCCATTTGGATAAATGGTTGGGAATTTAAACTTTGTAATCTCATAGGTTTTCTAAGTATTACTTGGGGTTAATCAGACAACAAATGTTTGTTATTTTAAGCTGCTAAATCTGGGGGTAGTTTTTTATATAGCAATAGATGACTAAAATACAATATACATTATAGGATTGTTTTGGTGATTAAATGAGAGCAAGTGATACATAAATGTTATCACTATTAATTTGACCTACCAGAACTTTGGTCAGAAAGTTATTTCTTTTATATGGATTATACTTATTCTGTTGTTGAGTTCAATTTTTGATGTTGTGTTTAGTTTCTCTAAACTTTCCCACCACTTTTAGGTTGAGGGTTACAGACATTTACATTTTTACTTCATGTTGGAAATGTGTGATTGGCAAAAATGGTAAATTCCTAGATGTTATAATAAAAATAAATAAGCTATGTTGAAAAAGTATACCACTACTCTCTAAAGGCTTGTGTATATAGATGAATACAGAAAAGTTTTCAGCTAGTACGCTAAAGAGTTATTTTAGCAAAGTATACATACTCTTTGTAAGGGTTCAATTAAAGAGAGGTTATTCTTCTAATCTCCTATATTTAAGCCTGATTTTCAAAGAATATTGGGCCACACCAATAACAACTTTATCTTTACATGTATAGTATTGGTGAATAAAGCTTACAAGATGATGTTTTTATCGTACAAGACCTGGATCTCAAACTCAATGCCTTTAGGGTTGAGCAGGTTAGGGAAAGAATGAAGTGAGCTGGGTGGGTGGGAGCATGAATACTGTAGAAGCTGCAGATATTCAGCTCAACCCAATGTTCTCATTCAGGAATTTGAGATCTTGGTTGTGAGTCTCCAAATTTCCAAGACAAGATGAAAATGGGCTTTTGTTTGTGCTTTTTAAAACTATTTGAGGAAAACTCCCCATATTTAAAAATATTGTTTCAGTTTTTTTAAAAAAATTGTAGATCAAATAAAATGCATGTATGAATTAGAGACACAGCCTAAAAAGATGAGAAGCTAAGTGTATGACCTGAAGTTATTTATTTTGTGGGCAAAGCCTGTAGCTATTGGAAGAAAGTTTTAAAAGGGTATGTTTTGTACATTTCTAGTTGTTGGATAACTAATGCAGTTTCTATAAAGAGGCCAATAATAACAGTGCATCCATCATCAGACAAATGTAGTGTTGAAAGTCTTCTTATCAAAGGTTCTCATTCACACAGACAAAAATAGTTAAAATTTCTAAAAAAGGCATTTCTCTGTCTCTATAATCACTTTCTTGTGGATGCGTAGCGGCCTACTTTATGACTTGCTGTTTAACCAGCTGCAAAAACAATAAATGGAACCCCATGTAGAAAGGGTCACCTGCCAATGGGCTTTACTGATTCATTATAATAGGGGTCAGAAAAGCTGGGAGTCTGTCCCATCACCTCACCTAAGCCTGCAATTGGTGGGTCTAAATAAATGTGCTCCACTTTTAACCTTTACTCCTTTTGCTTTCACAATGTTTATTACTTTATTCAGCATGACTGCTCATGTGAAATGTGTCTATTGTCTTTTAACCATAATCTCAGGAATATCATAAATACAGGAATTACATAGCAGGAGTTATCTTTTGAATGTTGGAAAATGAGAAAAGATGTAATTTTTAGCCTCTTCTAGGTCAATTCACTTTCTGTTATTCTACCATATATCTTGTTCTTACAGCTACTATTTTGGATCCCATTAATTTCTGACTATTGAAAAGCCTGAAATAGAACACCCTGTTTTTCTGATAAAGTTTGTTGGGTAAGATTTATTTCATCCTAAATTTTGACCCATAAAATATACTTTTGCAATTAAAATAGCAAAGAGGATGCTTTCATTAATTGCATACATTACTCATTGTATAAGATTTATTTTAAAAACTTATAAAGTGGCCACATTTTCTTAGACTGCTATTGGTGATAAATGTTGAGTAAGACCCTAAGTTAGTTAAGTCAATTCAAGTGGAAGACAACTGAACATTAACAATATTTCATTTTTTATGGCATAATAAAAATTAATGGTTTTTAAAATCTCTTTTAGGTCTATTAAGACAATAAATATTTTTCATTAGCCTATTAATAAAAATGAACATAATATTAGTAATTCTTCAAAGAAAATAATTGGGATATTTTATAAAAAAGCAATATTAAACAATTTCTGTACAAATTTTGATGGTCTACATATTATGTATTCAGTAAGGTTGAATACTTGAAAATGATGAGTCCATGGTCATATTCCTTTTGTCTTCTGAGAGTTGTGAGGTAATTGTGAAGTAGCTTCTATTAATCCAGTCCTTCTGCATATATGTTAACTATAAACTCTGGGCAAAGGTGAACAACCTGAAAGCACTGGAGACTAGAAGCAGGAAGAACCTGAATCTACAATAGGAAGAAGAACTAACTGAAGGAGTTTCCCATTTTTAAAGCCTTGTGGCTTGAGGACAAGCCCCAGGAAGGGTAGCCAAGACCCTTGTGCACAGAAACCCACACTTTTATTGACTTTAAGAATCAGAGAATGGAGTTGAGAGTGACTAAAACAGCTGTAAAGTAAAGATGGAAATTCTGGAAATGAGAGAGCTAGATAGGGGGAGTTCCAAATTCTCTATATAAACTCTGCCCAAATTGCTGGATGCATTCTAAGCAGTATATACATAAGGAAAGGCTCTAAGCAGCCAAAGTAAGGCTAAAATCACTCAATAATGATTTTAGGTGTCTACCTGCTGCAGGGGAGACGAAATTGGAAATTTACTTCCACCCAAGTAAACTGCGGTCTAAAACAACAAGAAAAATCAACACTTTTCAGAGAAATAGGACCAGAACTGGGTTATATGGCCATGTTCTAAGTGCAGTTGAGCTAGAAGGTGATAATTTGCCATTTTCAATCTCTGTGGGGGAAGAGGCTCTGCCAAAAAGAGAGAGTCGGAAAGTAGGTAGATTATCTAAAGGGTTTGCAACATTAGGCAAATTGATAGAGTCTGATTGGGGAAAGAAGTACTTGTCAGTTGAGTTGGACTAGGAACCAAAATTTTAACTTGCAATCTGGTATTTATTCCTGCTGTATATTTTAATAAGTTTTATTGTAAATACGTCAGGCAAAAATTTATGTTATGAGTCCCCATATACCCATTACTTGCCTTTGTGAACCCTGAGAATGTAAGACAGGTCTCAGTTAATTTAGAAAGTTTATTTTGCCAAGGTTGAGGATGTACGCCCATGACACAGCCTCAGGAGGTCCTGATGACATGTGCCCAAGGGAGTCAGAGCACAGTTTGGTTTTATACATTCTAGGGAGCCATGTTATATCAATCAATGTATGCAGGATGAACATTGGTTCCTTCTAGAAAGGCAGGACAACTCAAAGCAAAGCTGGGAAAACTCAAAGTGGGAAGGGAGTTCCAGGTAATAGGTAGATAAGAGACAAGTGGGTACATTCTTTTGAGTTCCTAGCCTCCAAAGAAGGCAATCAGGCATGCATTTATCTCAGTGAGCAAAGGGGTGACTGAATAGAATGGGAGGCAGGTTTACCCTAAGCAGTGCCCAGCTTGACTTTTCTCTTTAGCTAAGTGATTTTGGGGGTCCAAGGTATTTTCCTTTCAGAATTTCCCCTTTTTATTTTTGAAAATCTTTTGGAGAAAGCATCTTAGAAGAAAATGAGTCTGTCTAGTCTCAGGTTTTGTCTGATCTCTCATGGCTAGGATGGTTTATTCCTACACGAGTAGGTCCCAAGTTATTAGAAAAACTCATTTTTAGAAAGTTGTGAGGTCTCATGTCCTATGAAGAGAAAATAGGGGGAAGAAGGAAGAAAAACAACAAACAAAAGAGCAATCCTGGAAAATTGATATAGGTCAGATTACCCTGAAGTCTGTAAATTAGTAGGCAAATATGAAAATGCCTTATGCATGTAAATAGGTTGCTGGTCTTTTTCCTGAAGTTCAAGTTGTCTAGCTTTAGTTTGCAAGGCTTTGTGAAAGCAGAGCTTAGTTACTGGTGACTCCAAATTAGGAAAAATAGGGAAACAAGAAGAAAAAAGACTGAAAACATTTTGAAGACTTGTAGCCAAGATAAATTAGAATTCTGTCTGAACTGCAAAAAATAATAAAAGTGGATAAACATTAGGCAAGACTAGAATCTAACAACAGGTGTACTATAGTTTTTAAGACATGATTTTTCTCTCTCCAGTTTTCCATTTTTACTAAAGACAAATCATGATACCACTGATTTGCTTTATTATACCTGGCCTGATTATTTGCATACAATGCAGCAGGAATAATAATTTTTTTAAACATAGGCTTTTAAATTAGCTTTGATGGAACTGAAGGAATCTCAGATAAGATTTTTTTAAAGCTGAGCCCAGCCATGGATTGGTGCCATCAAAGACCTATGAGTTGGGCAAATTCCTCTCCTCTTGAGGTTCCGAAATAAACTTGGGCCTGTCAGAAAGTGACATTCTTTACTTACCACAGTCAGGAACCCTGTACAGCTACTGTGTAGTCAAAGATATGAGGCCAGTTTTTCCAAGGGGCTTTTATTGGCTCCATAAGACAAGTTTGATTCCTTAAAGGAAAGCATACCACTCCAGTCAAAGCCTTTGTAAAATAATCAGTTTCTCCAATTGTGTCCTGTTACAAATGAAAACAGATTCTTATTGCACTTATGCAAATAACTGTATTGTCATAAGTTAAGAATACTCACAAATTGTTTCTAAATTCTGTAGAAATCAGGTAGAGAGAAACAACTATGATCCAAACGTTGTTCATAGGCATATACTCATTCATTAAAAGCTGTAAATAGGTTAAAAGAAAAGTTTCATTGACTCTATAAAACAAAACAAAGGATCAGTAATGTTTTAAGGAAAAAGTTAAAAAGATTACTTTAGACTTCTGTTAGTTTAGTCCATGCAGTTAATTCCTGTTATACTTGATATTCATGAACACTTCAGCTCTCCATGAGTCCTGAAAGCTTTCCTCTATTCTGATGTCACAGTCTCCAAAGTTATCAGAAACCTGCATTTAAAAAGCACCTGTTATTATAAAATGACCTTCTAAAGAGGACCAAAACAAGACAACAATTGTCCATGGATGACAAAGAGTATTAGGACAGCCATAGTCACAGACACAAATGACAAGGAAATTTGTTACCTCTGTGACACACAATAATGTAACATAACAATTATAATTATTACTGATAACATACATTAAGTCATATCAGAATTATAGGACTTTTTCATAATTTTGGGACACATACCAATAACATGCAAATACAGTCCAAAGAAAACCAAACACCATTTCATATTTGACAATGCTTCCTATATAATTTTTATACCAAATAAGGCAAATATGTCATTTTCGGACTTTAGGGAACCTATTAACAATATCTTAAAGTATTAATTAGGTCAGAAAAAGATTTATAATTTGATTTTGGAAAGTTTGTCAGATATCAAAGGTTTAAAACATTCAATATTACAAAATTGGATCACATTTCATTGTAAAATAAGTCATTTATTTAAGCAAAGTGATCTCAGCTATAGACTAGCTGATATTCAAGAAATGAACCTGTTTTTTGCTACAGAATACCTGAAGGGCTCAAGTATGAATGACACCAGGGATTAAAGCATGGCACTGAAAGCAGAGGGATCTACTAGTATACAGAGGGGTTAGACCCCTGTTTTCCCTCCTGTGCCTCCGGTGCCTAACTCCAGGCAGGCAATCATGGGCTTATTTCTGGAGAGATTGAACCAGAGGAGCAGATCTGAAACACACTGCAAGTCATACAGAGTGATGGTGAAATAAAGGCAGGAGGATTAATGAAATTCTAAATATTGCACTTTGGGATCCCCAGATTCCCTTCCTTATCCCTTCTAGAGCACCAGTAGTTTGGTATGTGCTTCCTAGGCAAAAAGTTAAAAAACAAAAATTAAAACAATACTGAAAGCTTTTAGGGAAAATATCTCCATAGACTGACTTAAAAGGCCGATAGATTACCAGATCATCCACCATTGGCAAGTCCTGTCCACAGGCCAGAACTTACAAAATTTTAGGGCATTTAACATGAAAAGCTGGCCAAAGATCAAAATATTCTTCAGAAATCATTCAACATAAGAGAGATCAAAATAAACAAACAGAAAATAGGAACCCAGAGGAAGCAAAGACAACTAAAAAAAAAAAAACTACTAAATTTCCTCAGAGAATTAAAATATACAAGTATATTGCAGCCATTAAGCAAAAACAGGATGACTATGGAAAAGAAAAAAAACATTTCTTGATTCAGCAATTCCATTTCTGGGTATTTACCCAAAATATTTGAAATCAACATGTGGAAGAGATGTCTGGACTCCCATGCTTATTGCTGCACTTTTCACAATAGCCAAAATATGAAATCAACCTAAGTGTCATCAATGGATGAATGGATTTTTTAAAATGTGGTATATATATATATATATATGCAGTGGAATACTATTCAGCCAAAATAGTATTGAAATATAATGAAAACTTGTCATTTGCAACAACATGAATAAACCTAGAGACATTATATTAAGTGAAATAAGCCAAGCAAAGCACAGGACAAATACAATATTATTTCATTCATGTGAGGAATCTAAAAAAACTGATGTCATAGAAGTAGGGAGTAGAATACTGGTTGCCAGAAGCTAGAGAAAGTAGAGGGGCTGGGGAGATAGAGAGAGGTTGGTCAACGAGTGCAAAGTAAGTTACAGTTAGGTAGGAGGAATAAGTTCTGTTGTTTTATTGCACAGTAGGACGACTATAGTTAGCAATAATGTATATTTCAAAATAGCTAGAAGAGAGAATTTTTAATGTTTTCACCACAATGAAATGATAATGTTTGAGGTGAGGAATTTGCTAATTACCGTGATTTGATCATTACACAATGTATACATGCATGAAACATTGTATTATACTCCTTAAGTATGATTATTATGTCACTTAAAAACAAAATAAAACTAAAGAAGAAATTACTAAGAGAGTAAATTCCAAATGTTCTCACCACAAAAATAAGTATTTGAGGTGACAGATATAATTAGCTGGATTTCATTATTCCACATTGTATTCATAAATCATAACATCCCTGTAGCCCATAAATATATACAACTTGTCGATTTACAATTAAAAATAAGAAATTTAAAAGAATTGGTATTTCTATAAATAAACTAATTCAAAACATTTTAAAAGAAAACTTTCTAGGCATTTAAATATGTTAAATGTTACTTAAATTAAAAATTTAAATAGGGTTGGAAGTTGAGGACACAGGAAATAAAACAAAAAGATATAAAGAGATTTTAAAAAGGAGAAACTATTAACAAAAAGAAGAGGAGATTAAGTCTAGGAGGCTCACTTTGTAACTAAAAGAAGATTTAGGAAAGGCCACAGAGAGAACCGAGGGGAGGAAACTACCAAAAATTAATTCAAGAAAATCTCCCAGAATGGACGAATATTAGTCTTCAGATTGAAAGTACCAACAAAGTCCATGCAAAAAGTTGAGAAAATGCCCACACCAAGTTACCTTGTTGTGAAATTGTGGAACGCCAGAGATAAAGAGAATCTTTTTTTACGTTTGTGGAGAAAGAGAGAGAGAGAGAGAGAGAGAGAGAGAGATGGAAGTGTGTGAAGGGAGATGGAGAAAATGGGGCACATTGAAAAAAGAAAAAAAGAAGAGGATCATGATGACGTCAGGCTTTTTAACATTATCATTGCAAGTTAGAAGAAGTGAGAAAATGCCTTCAAAATTCTAGAAAATAATATTCAGTCCAAGCCAACATGCAGTGAATGACATCCCCTACAGCTTTTCGGTTTTGGTTCACATTTTTAAAACATGTTGAATAAAAATGTCTCCCTAGAGTTTGGCAGTGCACAATCTTCACAGCCATATGCAGCAACTCTATTCAACTCAGTCAAATTTGCAGTCACATTTGAAGATAGAATACAGACCTAGGAAGACTCAAAATTTACTGATCCATTCTTTTTTCAGGAAGGATATGTTCTAGAAAAGTGAATAGGTAAGCCAAAAAAAGAAAAAAGAGAAATCTGCCATTAAGAAATCGCTAATTCTGCCACCAAATGTGCGTGGGTTTTCTATAGCAATTCTGTATTCAATTATCCAACACCAATTAAGTGCCCCCAAATTTAATTCAATTCTGATACTAAGTCCTGGAGTTTAAGGGCCCAATCCCACAAGACTGCCACCTCTTTGAACCCCAGACACAAATGGAGTGTCTGGGCTATCCACACTTCTGCTTGGGCAACTACAAATTTGGGGGTTCCCACAACACTGCATCAGGTTTGATAATTTGCTAGATTGACTCACAGAGCTGAAGAACACACCATTTACCAGTTTATTATAAAGAATATGACTCAGAAACAGCCAAATAGAAGAGATATTCAGGGCTAGGTATGGGGGTGGTATAAAACCTCCATGCCCTTTCTGGGTGCCCACTCTCCCAGCACATGCATGTGCTCACCAACCTGAAAACTCATGGAATCACATTGTTCAAAAGTTTTTATAAAGCTCAATCTCCACCTGACCCCAACACCCCAGAGTTCAGTGAGTGGGACTGAAAATTCCAACCTTTAAATCACTTAGTCTTTCTGGTGATCAGTCCCATTCTGAGGCTATCTAGGGGTCCTACACTCAGCCATTTGATTAGCGTAAATTCAGGTGTGATCAAAAGAGTTTTTCATACCTGTAATCTCAGCAATTTGGGAGTACTGATTGAGGCCAGGAGTTTGAGACCAACCTGGGCAACACAACACAACCCTATCTCTACAAAAAAAAATTTTTTTTAATTAGCTGAGCATGATGGCATATGTTTGCAGTTTCAGATACTCAGGAGGCTAGGGTAGGAGAATTGCTTGAACCCAGGAGTTCAAGATTGTAGTGATCTATGATTACGCCACTGCACTCTCCAACCTGGGCAAGAGAATGAAATCTCATCTCTTAAAATAATAAATAAATAAAGTGGAGAGCCTGATATGAATAACAAGACATGTCCATTGATTTTTGTAGCCTGAGACTTTGCTGAAGTTGCTCATTGGCTTAAGGAGTTTTTAGGCTGAGATGACGGGGTTTTCTAAATATAGAATTATGTCCTAGAGACAATTTGACTTCCTGTCTTTCTATTTGACTACGCTTTATTTCTTTCTCTTATCTGATTGAGTTGGCCAGAACTTCCAATACTATGTTGAACAGGAGTAGTTAGAGTGGTGGGCATCCTTGTCTTGTGCTGGTTTTCAAAGGGAATGTTTCCAGCTATAAAGATACATGCATACATATGTTTATTGCAGCACTATTTACAATAGCAAAGTTATGGAACCAACGCAAATGTCCAACAATGATAGACTGGATAAAGAAAATGTGGTACAAGTACACCATGGAATACTATGCAGTCATAAAAAGGAATGAAATCATGTCCTTTGCAGGAACATGGATGAAGCTAGAAGCCATCATTCTCAGCAAACTAACACAGGAACAGAAAACCAAAAACTACATGTTCTCACTCATATGTGAAAGTTGAACAATGAGAATACATAGACACAGGGAGGGGAACACAACATACCAAGGCCTGTTGGGGGGTGGAGGGTGAGGGGAGGGAACTTAGAGGATAGGTCAATAGGTGCAGCAAACCACCATGGCACACGTATACTTGAGTAACAAACCTATACGTTCTGCACATGTATCCCAGAATGTAAAGTAAAATTAAAAAAAAAAAAAAAGTCATGCTTATCACTCAGGAAATTACAGGGGGTTTAGAAGTTCTGTGCCAGGAACCAGGGACAAAGACCAGCTATTTATTTTTTATTGTACTGCTGTAATCTAACAAAGAACATGGTTTTAGAAAGACTGAGGATGATGCGAAAGGGATCTCAGAGTAATAGTTATGCAGCAGGCTGTAGAGCAGCCAGCCCAGATCAGAATAAGGATATTTAAGCCTCTGGGATGTGGAGTGGGGTGAAGGGAGATGGAACTGGTAAATTATCTGCTTTGTATGACCATTTAGATAATAATAGCAGTAGGCATTTGACACGTATAATGAAGCATTTAGAAAACGTTAACAATAGATACATAGAAAACTAAAAAAACAAAAAACAAAAAACAAAAGAAACAATTAACTACAGAAAAAAAGGCTATTAAAAAAAACCATAATCATAGAAACATATTTGGCCTATAGTGGACAATATTTACACTATCGTAGTAACAATTGAATATCGACTTAATCAGAAATTGTGTTATCATAACTATACCAAAGGGAGGGATGAAAGTATGCAGAAGGGAGTTGTAAGAGAGTGATAATCTTATCCTCCACTGACAGATATGTCTAACTGAAAATAGTATTTGACAATACGCTTATTAGCAGCATGGCATATTATTTGATTTTTGAAATGGTGTCTACATCTTACATTGATTAAACTAGTTTTTTTTTTTTAATTTTTAAATTTGATTTTTACTTATTTTTTCCCACTGTGAGAAATAAGTTTTGTTTTTAGAGACAAGGTCTGGCTCTGTGGTACAGGCCGGAGTGCAGTGATGCAATAACTGCTCACTGCAGCCTCCAAACTCCTGGGCTCAAGCAATCCTCCTGCCTAGGACTAGGATTAGGACTACAGATGTGAACTACCATGTCCAGCTAATTAATTTTTTTCTTTAGAGGTGGAGTCTCATGTCGCCCAGGCTGGTTTTGAACTTCTGGCCTCAAGTGATCCTTCTTCCTAGGCCTCCCAGAGCATTGGGATTACAGGTATGAGACACTATACCTGGTCCCTAAGATAAATTTTATTTTTAGAAAAATAAAAAATCATCCAACAAGAGATGATGAAGCTCAGGCGTAAGCCACTGTTAAGTGCAGATAGAAAGAAAGTTGAAATATGCTAGAGACTTTCTGAGTAGAATGGGTACAAATTAATGTTTCTAAATTATCAAATGATGTGCATCATAAGATTATGAAGTCTGCAGATCTGCATAATTTGACTGGAATTTCTATTATCCCTGCTAATCTTTGGTCCACGGTCTTCCCATGCAAGAACAAAATGGAAACAATAATATATACCATAATCCAGGTAATATATCTGCTTGGTATTATCCAAATATTTCCAAATACCATGCATACACACCTTTCCTCTATATACAGATTACTTACTAACGTCTAGTTAAGCCAGCCTTATTTTTACTTCTTCTCCCTCGTTGAACTTATTAGAATTTTAAGTAGTTTTCATTTATAACTAGAACCTCAGAAAGATTTTTAACCCTATTTTCAACTGGATTATTGACAGAAACTTTTGGCAAATGTGTCTAATTTCTACATCAAAGAGATAATCAGCAATGCTATGTTTCTCCTTGTTAGAGAGTCAGAAACTCGTATTTTTTGTAATTAGTAGGCTCAAGGAAAGGGAGATGTGACCTGTGTCTGAGACAGTGCTCCGGGGAAGAGAGACAGCATCAGCAGCAGGACATCTTTACATGTAAATGATTCATCAGAAGCAAAAATTTGGAGTCAGAGCTAAGACAAGGAGAAAGGTAGTCATCTCCCCACCCCAACACACTCACAGCTTAACTTGAGTCGTTGGGGGTCTGCGAATCAAATGACAGGATAAAAGACAAGATTTGTTCACAATGATGGAAGTACACAGTAGGGAGCACCTTGGTGAACAGCTAAGAGTAAGAGCCTATATATCAGCTTAATTAAGGAAAAGCAGGGGTGTTTAGGGCTTCAGTGGGAAAGTATCGAAAGTTCTATTGGATTTTTTTCATCCTGATACAAATGGACAGTCTCCTTCCTGGTTGGAAATTCCCCAGAGGGGGATTTATGGCAGCTGAAGTTGCACCTCCCCAAGAGTCAGTCTTCTTCCAAACAGGAAGCCCTCACAGGGAGTTAAATGGAAATTGTATTTTTGGGAGGCTCTGCTTTAGTGAGCTAAGGGAAGTTCAGAGAAGCTTTTTTTCCTACGTCTACTGCAACTCAGGTGTTTTCCATTTAAAGTAATTTTTACACTGGTAAGTTTTGATTTCTTCATCTCTTCATATACGTAGAGATAGAGATATAGACAGATATACAAAGAGTGAATATACATATTTTTCTTAACCATTTTTTCCTGCTACATTTACCCCTAAAACTTTGGTCTATTTTCTAAGAATGGAGGGTATCCCTTACATGCCCATAGACCTAGCATTAATATAATACTTTTTCTTAATCTACCATCCACATTCCAGTTTTGTCAATTGATCCCATAATGTATTTTATAGCATTTTTTTCTCTGTCTAGCACAGGATCTAGTGTAGGATTAGGTTTCATATTTCATTGCCATGTTTCTTTAGTCTCCCTTAATATGGAATATTTCCTTGTCTTTTTTTGTATTTTTTTAAAAAATTGTTTCTATGTAGGATGTGTGAAAGGAAAATAAATCTTGGCGCCCCCAAATCACTAAGCTAAAGGGAAGTCAGGCTGCGAAGTGCTTAGCGCCAACCTGCCTCCCATTCTGTTCAAAGTCACGCCTCTGCTCCATGACACAGATGTGTATCTGATTGTCTCCTTTGGAAAGGCGAATCATAAACTCAAAAGAATGAAACCTTTTGTGCCTCACCTATCTGTGACCTGGAAGCCTCCTCCCTGCTTCAAGTTGTCTTTGCTTCAAGCTGTCTTAGCTTCAAGTTGTCCCACCTTTCCAGACCGAACCAGTGTACTTCTTACATATGTTGATTGATGTCTCATGTCTCCCTAAAATGTATAAAACTAAGCTGTGGCTGACCACCTTGGGCACATGTCATAAGGACTTCTCGAGGCTGTGTCACGGGCACATCCTCAACCTTGGCAAAATCAACTTCCTAAATTAACTGAAATCTGTCTCAGATTTTCTGGGTTCACAGATGGGCAGGTAAGTTTTTGGTTTTTTTTTTTTTTTTTTTGAGACAGGGTCTGGCTTTTGACACCCAGACAAAAGTGCAGTGGCACAATCTCAGCTCACTGCAACCTCTGCCTCCTGGGCTCAAGCCACCCTCAGACCTCAGCCTCCAGAGTAGCTAGAGTAACTGAGGGAGTGAGTGGGGGCGTCCTGAAGACACTCCCAGTTCCCCAATCCGAGGTCCTTGGCCTGTCTTACTCAGAAGAATTGGGAAAGAGGTCCCAGAGGTGCAGTGAGCTTACCATTCAAATACATATCATGGACCCAAAGAATTTTGCACAAAAGCAATTTATTGAGAGAGAGAGAGAGATAGAGAGAGCTCCCACGCTGTTCATGCTGTTGGGGGGGGGGGGCGGAATCCAAAAGGGATATCTGTATAGGTAAGGAGCAGTGGAGTTTTAACCCTGGAGTTAGTCCCTCTTCATTCATGTTCTTGTCCAATGAGAGGAGTTCTTTCAAACTTCCTCTGGAGTGATTGATTGATTTTTGACTCTGATACCGGATTGGCTGTTTGGTACACAACAGAGCCCCCTCCTCCCAGAGCTTTCTGGTCGGCTTTTTGGACAAAGAAGCCCACCTGGATTCCTCTACCTAGCCTGTTAGCCGGAAACCTAAACAAAGAACTTTATGTTCCCGGATGGGGGCATAGATGGAGGCTGGTGCTGGGAAACTCTTGCCTTTGAAACCATGCCCCTCATGGACCTGGGAAGATAAATTTTTTTCCTTAACACAGTCCCTCACTAGGACTACAGACCATGCCACTGTGCCAGGTTAATATTTTTTTTATTTTTTGTAGATGTTAGATATAGTGAACCCCAAGTTTCTCTTCAAAGAATCAGTTTGTCAGTATATTCAGCTCTCTTATTCTTTAATTCTCCATTTTAAAGTTTAACTTCCTTGTAGTTTCAGTAAACAACCTTTTCCATCAGTTCTAATCAGTAGTTCCCCTCTGTTCCCCCAGTCCCCTGCCCTGTCCTGACTCATTCCAGTCACCTGCTCTGATCACCTGCTTTGACCCCTGGTTATCTGCTCTGAACTGCCTGTAACTGTCCTTCCTGCCAAACTATCCACTCTGCCACTCTGGCTTATACCCCTGCTCCCTTTAAAATAGCCAATCAGAATTGTACTAGACTGTGTGGTTTAACCCTAGTCAATAGGGAAATTACACAACAGTAGGGGTGACCTCCGTCAGGCATAAGTACCCCATCCCCTCCCTTGTCCAGGCGTGTGCTCACCATTGTTCCATCTGTGAGCTGCACCCTTCTATAGAAGTAAATTGCCTTGCTGAGGAAATTTATATTCAAGTGCTACTTTTGCAGCACTGAAAATTTATATATAACATAGAGATGGGGTTTCACCATGTTGCCCAGGCTGGTCTCCAACTCCTGAGCTCAAGTGATCCACATGCTCCAGCCTCTCAAAGTGCTGGGATTACAGTTGTAATTCACCATGCCCGGCCAGCATTTCATTGCCTTTTATGACATTGCCATTTTTGAAAAAACGGTCCCTTTAAAAAAAAACTACAATATTCCTCACTTCTAGTTTGATATTTTCTCATGATCAGTTTCAGAGTATGCATTCTAGCCAGAATAGCACATTAGTGATGTTGTCCTCAGGGAATCACACCTAGAAGCATACAATCTGTGTGTCATCTGACCATTATTTGTGATTTTAATTTTGATCTGCTGGTCAAGGTATTGTCTGAGCTGTTCACATGATAGTTATTTCTCTTATTCCTAATAAGCAATCTATGGGAAGATATCATAAGATCATGCAAATATCTTGCTCTTCATCAAAAATTTAATAATTTTTTCCCAAATGAATCAATATTTACTGTGTTGGCTGAAAAAATGAAGATTTTCCAGCTCGATTACTCTTTTCACATTTACAAGTCAGCACTTGGCATTCTTGCATAAGCAAGAGCTCTTCTTTATTTATATATTTATCTATATGTTATTAGCATGTACTAATGAAAAACGAGGGTTTTTCCCCCCACCCCAGTGGTTGGTGCTCAAATTGTCCCATATTTGATGAGTGGGAATCCCTTCAAGCTGGCGCCTGTGTTCTTGTGTCATGCCCTATCATTTTGAGCAGTTCTTTACTCCTTGACATAATAAATTGCTTCAGGCTCACCTTGTACCTTTCCCGGCCCACCCATTTTGTTTGCAAGCGTTTGAAAAAAGGCTCTCTACTAGGGAATGGTGTTAGAAACCATCATCTCAGTTCTAAGTCCTAGTAATGTTTTAAGGATAGATTCTTAGGATTATAATTTTTTTTTTTTGGTCAGAATATAGTTTTGGAGATTCTTAATATATATCACCAAACTGCTTCCTGGAAATGTACTGATTTATTCTCCTACCTGCAGTGCATAAGAATGCACTTCTGTCTCTATGCTCACTAATATTATCTTTTTCCTAACTTTTCAGGTAGAAAAGTGTAACTTAATTTTTGTTTCCTAGATGATGATGATGATGATTATTTGAGACAGAGTCTCACTTTGTCGTCCAGGCTGGAGTGCAGTAGCTCAATCTCGGCTCACTGTAACTTCCGCTTCCCAGGCTCAACTGACTCCCCCAACTGAGCCTCCCAAGCTGGAACAGTGCATAGGTGCCACAATGCCTTGGCTAATTTTTGTATTTTTTTGCAGAGACGAAATTTCGCCATGTTGCCCAGGCCAGTCTTGAACTCCTGGACTCAAGCAATCTGCCTGCCTTGGACTCCTGAATGCTTCCTAGATTACTAATAAGGTTTGTTCATTTACTACCTGTTTTCATTAAATTATCTGTTCAGGCCGGGTGCAGTGGCTCATGCCTGTAATTCCAGCACTTTGGGAGGCCGAGGTGGTTGGATCACCTGAGGTCAGGAGTTTGAGACCAGCCCAGCCAACCTGGTAAAACCCTGTCTCTAATAAAAACACAAAAATTAGCTGGGTATGGTAGCCTTACTTGTAGTTCCAGCTACTCTGGAGGCTGAGACAGCAGAATTGCTTGAACCCTGGAGGTGGAGGTTGCAGTGACCCAAGAACAAGCCACTGCACTCCAGCATGGGCAACACAGATCGAGACTGTCTCAAACAAACAAAAACAAACAAACAAAAATAAATAAGTTATCTGTTCATGTTGTTCTTACTTTTATCAGAGCTTAGAGTTTTATATCTGTATGAACTGTTCTCATATTTGGGACAATGATTTTTCTAGTTTCTTTACATTTTAATTTTCTTTGTACTTTTACTTTATATTCAAGTATTTGATGTTTATATTGAGTCAATTCTATCTGCCCTTTGTGAGGTTTTTTTTTTTTTTTTTTTTTTTTTTTTTTTTTTTTTTTTTTTTTTTTTTTTTTTTTTTTTTTTTTTTTTTTTTTTTTTTTTTTTTTTTTGCCATTGCTGTAATGCTTAGGGTATATTTTTATAGAACAATAATAAATACTTTAGTGTTAATTATCTTCATGCTGCCCAAATTAAAAGAGTTTTTTTGTGTTTGTAGAAAAGAGTGGAGAAGGAAGACTGTTGACTCCTTCCAAAGAAAATTTCATAATAGTAACAGCTATTACTACTGTAACTGTTAAAGAAAAAGGTGTGTGTGTGTGTGTGTGTGTGTGTGTGTGTGTGTGTGTGTTTGTTTCTTAAGAGCTCTGTTAACCTCAAGACCGTTTCTGGACTTTCTCCTTAGGGTCATGTGTAGTTAAAAGGTAAAATAATATTAAGCAAATGTTATTTTAACAAAAGACTAAATGGGGTAAAGATGCCCTCTAGTGGAAGGTTAGGTCCTCTCTACAATCAAACTGAAAGCACAGAAAATCTAGCATCCCTCAATTTATAAAATGCTCCACATATTCAATTGTTATGTGGGGCTTTTGCTTTTTTATGAATAATAGCATCAATAGCAGAGTTAAGAAATTAATTTCCTTATAGTTCATATGTTCTTTTTGAAGGGATTTTGTTTACTTTGCTTCCAAGATGCGTTATTCTATAAACAGGAACAACCAAATTGTCATGGTCACCGAATTCCATTTTCTCTATTCAAAAAAGATATTAGTTATTCAATCCACTCTTTCTGGTAAGCTTACACAAGTAAATATTTGCTTGTTTAATATATAACCTGAATGCGTTGTCAGAATCTGCTTTAATGTTATGAAAAATTGCTTTAATATTATGAAGGAAAATATTTTGCAAAATTATCAAGATATCTGTCAAAATAAATATCTTAAAAAGGATGACAGAAATGCTTATTTTATGACTTT
>NW_016107417.1:5574571-5575622 GCF_001604975.1 Cebus imitator | reverse complement strand
TTTTGGTATACCCTTAGAGGCTACCCTGGGATCTTGTTCATAGTGGAAATCAATAAACATTGCTGGTAGGAGGAGAGACAAGTTATTTCCTAATCATCTGATGTAAAATCTCTTTTGGACAAATTATTAACATGATTAGAGTGGCAAGATGTCTGTAAAATGCTAAAATTCATTATTTCATTTATTAAAAACTATCCTATAAAATTCACACATAGCCCCTTGGTTATGACAAAAGTACAAATAGTACTGAAGTACAATAGTAAAGCATGGCCTTTTCAATAAATTGTTCTGAGTCAATTGGATATCTATATGGACAAGAAAGGAACGTTAGCTTCTACTTCATACCGTATGCAAGAATCAGCTCCAGGTGGATCGCAGATCTGACTGTGGAAGGTAAAACAGCAAAGCCTCTGGAAGAAAACATGAACAGCTAGGGGATGACAACTATTTCTCATGTGGGGCACAAAATGCACTAACCATAAAGAAGAAGATTACCACATTGGAATTAATTAAAATTGAGAGCTGCTCTACATAAAAAACACCGTTAAGACAGTGAAAAGGCAAATCATTCACCGGGGGAAGATATTAGCAATACATATATTGAATTAAGGAGTCTTATTATGAGTATGTGAAGAATTCCTGCAAACCAGTAAGAATAAAACAGTAGAAAGATGCCAAAAGACTTAATAGGGACTTGACAAAAAAAGGCATTCTAGTGACCAATAAACTCATGAAAATGTGGTTCAACTTCTTTGACTAATAAAAATAAATTCATATCACAATGTGACCACTACAAATACATCTGTGCTGGTAAATGTTTAACAATGGGCTTTCCAGAAGGGAAAGAAAGATATGTATACATGTAGCACAATGTTACAAATAATAATAAAACATACAATACCCTTTATGGTAAATTCCATATAGCCAATAGCCAGTTGATTCCTCTTCTCTTCCTCCTCCTCCTTCTTCTTCTTCCTCTTCCTCTTCTTCTTCTCCTTCTCCTTCTCTTTCCCCTTTCCCTTCCCCTTCCTCTTCTTTTTTTTTTTTTTTT
>NW_016107417.1:5542548-5572397 GCF_001604975.1 Cebus imitator | reverse complement strand
AAAAAAAAAAAAAAAAAAAAACTGACCTAAATGACAATTCCAAGGTAAAATGTAAGTTAGCTAATTTAATTATATCTGAAGGAGTAGAAAACTAGAAACCAGTAGGTTAAGTAATGGGGTAACATTATTTCACCATGAGACCCGGTACAAAAAATTCATTCCTTTCACGACTCTACCGCAAAACAGCAGTATTACTGGGCTATACACACCAGGAAATGGTTGAAAGAAAAATCTTACCAAATATCTGTATTAATCTTAAAAATTTCAGTCCAGAATTAATGACAGCTAAAAAGTGAAGAAAAAATGAATCCAAAAATACCTAAACCTTTCATGCATCTAAATTGCATCAGAAAGTAATGTATCTAATAAAATTCTACATCGTCCCCATATGAATTTAATGATAAGAATGAAATAGCCTTTTAAAAAGTTTTCAAAGATATAATGTCTTCATACTTTTTTTTCTTTTGGCCTGAAGCCACAGACAGAAAACAGCTGCAAGCTAATAAAACGGTGAGGAAAGGAGTGCTTCTTAGTAAAAGTTATGGGTAAATGATTAAATGAATGGTGGAAATGGAGTGAGGAACTCATCAGCCATAAATGCAGTGGAAGACAAGAAGTACCTTTCTGCTGAGTAGGAGTTAATTTAACATTATATATTGCACATATAAAATATTTTCCCAAGATTATTGACTCCCCTAGATCTGGATCTAGGTTTTCAAATTAGTATCAATTTACTTCTGAAGGGTTTCTCCTTTCATAGAGCAAACCAAAATATTACACACAAAAGGACATTAGCCACTGTTCCCACATAGTGATCTCCTCTTCAGGAAGCTTTACTGCCACAGCACATTTCACGTTTCATAAATTTTATGCCTGTTTTGCCCTAGATGTTCCATCCTATGTGAGTTACTTAGCAGAACTAAGTTTAAGAATATGTGGAAATGTCTAAAAGAGTAACATTTTAGATGGATGTGAAAGAAAACTTTTCTTGAAGGTTAGCCTTACATTTTGGTCAAGGATGAGAACCATTGCTGGACATCAGCTTGGCAATAAATCTACCTATCTCCTTTGAAAGGACTATTTAATCAGCAATCAAAGGTCATAGCATTGTGGTAGATATTTGACTCAGCACGTATACCATTTTGACAAATCTGAAAAATTGGCTCAGATTGACTGAACAGCCAAAGACATTACTTGGGCAAATCAAACAAGATTTACATTTCCAAATGTGTGGCATGAAGAAGGAGGAGTTAGGATACGTAGCAGAGAGATCCGCTCTCAATCTCTATTAACAGAGAGAAGTGCTTACACTCGAGAATCCCTCAGATGGGCCACATTAGCAGACACACAGTTGAGGATGGTAAGTTTGAGCAAGTGAGGCTCACGTTAGACCTTTCGAAGGTCAATTGCCCCTTCAAACCCAGTGTTACATACATGATGCTGAAGCAGTCCTGGTACACGCTGGTAAAAACTGCACCTGGCCAGGTGTATCTCACTCATCTCAAAGTATACATGATATACAAGTATATTTGCAGGAATAGGTGATAGAGTATTCATATGCCTAAATAAACTTCTTATTCTTTACTCTCAGCCTCTCCAGGCTAAGGCAGCTTGGGCCAGATATGAGCCTGAATTCCATGCTGTGAAGTTACAGCAAACACCTATTCCCCAGATGGCCCTGGGAGTCATGGTAATGCACCCTTGGACCAGCTCTAAGACCTAATCTGCAGGCCTGGATTTACTCATTTTGGCAACAAATGTAAGTATTGATTATAAAGCACATGCTTAAAATATGACTAAGATATTTAAAATTTCAGAAACCAATATTTCCAGGATGTTAGTAGTTGAGAAGAGTTAGAAAAAGAACAGACTGCAAAATATCTTCCCCAGTTATTGACTGTCCAGTTATGTAGTCATTTAGCATAAAAAGACAATTCTAGAGCATTATTTTGTATGCTGTTTTGTTGTGTTTGTTCTTACCTTCTCAACCTTTGATTGAAATATGAAGATATTTATATCTAGCCATCTTTCATCACCTTAAGGCCTCCCTTCATCAGCTGAAGCGCTTATTTGCTTTGGACATGTCCTTCCTTTCAACCCAATTTTGAATGATTGGCTGCCAAGTTGTGTCTCAGTGAAATCTCAACACTTTGGGCCTGTCAATAGCTTAATTCATAACATTTGAGCCTGAATAATAATGCTAGAAGTTACATATTTCTGCCTAAAGCTTAGCCTACCTTAACTACTCTTTCACACTGAGGCTCCTCTGCATCCCGGGTCACTCTCCTGAGGCAGAGAGCTGATTTGGATCAGGAGACAGGCTCAAACCCTGGCTTTACCACCTGCTAGCTTTGTAATCTTGGTTAAGTCCCATAGACCTTGAGCTTTGCTTCTTTCATCAGTAAAATGGGATTGAATCTCCCTCATAGTTTTATAGTGACAATTGAGATAATGTTTGTAAACTTGTAAAGAACAGTGCCTGACACAGCCTATGTTCCATAAATATCAACTGAGTCTAAATCTGACAGATGTAGTCTGTTGGAATTTAGCATGTGCAAACATTTATTGTCTATACTCTTTACTGTCAGTGATAGATTTCATTTTAAAAATCTCTAAATTTCAGCAATCAATTAATTGCTAGAATTTTAGAAGATGAGTTTTTTGTATCTTGAATAGAAATAAAAATTCTTGCAGCTAAAAGCATTTCCTTGTATGTGAAATTAAGGCTTGTGACTACATGCCAAGCAATTCACAAATAAGTATCTTATTCTGGACTGCCACTCACCCTCTTGGAAGCTTCTGAGAAAATTAATGAGTTTATTCAAAAATCTGTGAAACTCAAGTAAATTTTCACTGGACTGTTTGATTGCTCATTCAAAATTGATTATAGTTTATTGGAGGGGGGCCATAGTTGACAGTGCAGCTGAATGTACCAAGAAACGGAAAAAAAATCATCCCAAATAGGTATTAAGATTTTAATTGGTTTCACAAGGCACTTGGCAGACTCTATTAAGGGGCTAATGATGAATTTTAAAGAAATACCAGAAGAGTGCCATCATAACCATTTAGGGTTTTCTATTTTGCATTCATTGGACACATTACCACTGTCTAAAAATGATCTAATAAATATTTACCAAGAACATCTGGCTATTAGACCTCTTAACCTAGCACTTTCAACTATGTTAATTTTGGCAATGAATGTGCAAATTATTAAGATTGTTTTGGGATTCTAAAGTTGGAAGAGCAACAGTGGGGAGTAGGAAGACATTATTTGAAAATTAGCAAGAAAGGGAAAGACCAGCAGGAGGCAGTGGCTCAACCCTCTCTTCATCTCTAGTTACTGCCCATTTTCCTTCATCTGCTAATATGATCTAGGCCCTGCTGACTAGATCTGCATGCCCTGAACTTCTGAGCTAATGATGCAAAGAAGCAAGGACAAGGGAGCCTTACAGTGGCCATATAGTGGCCCCAGTGGAGCAGGGGATGTTGTGCTAGCAGCAGTAGATGGTGCCTGTGGTTCTGGCTGTAGCATGTGTCCTGCAAGGATGATGTCTGCATTGCTTTGACTGGGTGACTTGGCTCTGCTGTGTGATTTTGGGTCCTGTTCCTGGCTGCATGCCCCTGAATCTTGTTGTCCATCCCTTCTTAGGATTGTGGGGGCTACCAAAAGCATACTTAGAAATTCCTTCTGGTAAATAAGCCAGAATCAGTTTCTCTTGCTTTAACTAAGAACATTATGTGATAGAATGATTAAAGTTTTAAAAAGCAAAATGTTAGGCTTAAAAAATTTCCATGGATTGGATTTGGTGCATGGTGCACCAATTTGAAACCTCCCTGATAAATTATAAGTTCATTCATGTATAAAGTGGGAGAAGAGAAAATATAAACAGAGCTCATACTAATTAAGTTTCTTCACTTTTTTCTCCTACTTATCAAAGTATTACATCATTTTATCTTTTAAAAATGGTAATTTTAACAGAGGAATTTTAATAAAGTAATTCTTTAACAGAGTGTTATAGGTTCAGGGAAAAGGCAGGGATTGAGGGTAGAATGGCTAGTGCATATGGCACATCTAGTTTACCTTAGATCTTGACACACCATAGTACCTGTAACAAGCTGGCTGGAAAATGCACATTTCATGGTACCTAAGACAATAGATTTCCTGGGGAGAAAGTGCAATGTCTTTCCTTCAGACACAAAGGAGCCTTCTTCCTTTCCATCTTTTAATACTCATACCAATCAGTAAATTTCTACCTTGGACAAAACTCTGTGCCAGCAGTCTGCAGAAAATTAAAGAAGTGTGAGTCAGCTGACTGACCTTAAAGAAAATACATTCATTCATTCATTCAAATGTTTATTAGAATCTACTAGACCCTACAGATTGAAAGACGTACAAGGTATGTTCTTGTCCTCTAGAGTTTATGGTTAATAGGTATTATTACTCACAATTTACCTCACTAAAGACCTATGTGGACTCATGATACACAGGAGCCTATGAGATATATTTATTAGATTATTTATTTACTTTTAGTTAACATTTTAAGTATGTATAAACAATCACCATAACCTATTGGATATTTAAAAAAAAATTAGCATTCACTTCTGTATCTTGAGTCCACAGATATAATATAATCAGAAAGTTATAAATAAACTCAGATAATATAGGCAAAGGTGTGTTCCTAAAAATGACACATGCAGGTACATTAATTAAAAGGATGCATCTAAAATTATGACCAAGCTCTTTTTAGAATGCAGAAATGTAAAATTACACCTTTAACAATGAAGACATTATTTATATACTTCAAAAATAAAATGTGATATCACAGAGATGAATGATCGCTATAGGATTGTATTAGTTTAAGAGAACATGATTTCTTCTGTAAGAATGTAAAAGAAATCTAGTAAGAGTTTAGGGGAAAAATTATGAAGTCTAAAGCCAATTATCTTAATATTTTTCTTATTCCAAAACATAAGAACAGCATTAAAGGAAAACTAGCTTGCATTTTAATTGTCTATCTGGCATTAAGGAAGTTCTGCAAAAATGTAATAGAACTGAAAGTCTTCAGCTTCAAATTAAAAATATTCTAGGCTCAGATTAAAATATGGTCTGTCCCATATGAAAAATTATAAAGATGTAATTGGCTTCTTAGACAGAATAAAACTTTCTTTGAAGTTTGAAATGACTAAATTCCATTTCTCTGAATATTTCTTTGTATTGTTTTCTCCTAGTGGTGCAAATTATCTTAAATGTAATAGCTCACAAAGTTATTGTCTATAAAACACTGTATCTTTTGTTATTCAAATACAAGGAAAACCACATTGTGTTAATGATATATGTGTTTTTGCTAGCATTTAACATGACAGGTATTTAATCATTTTCCACTACAACCAGTATATTTTTGTTCTACCAGTACTGCATTTAAAAAATGTTAACATTAGAAACAAAGAATCATGATCTTATTTAGCTTTTTAATATATTTTAAGCCTCTTACAAAAGAAAAGCCCTATAAACAGAATATAGAATTTCTTGAAGTTTAAAGGTTGTGTAATTCCAAAAAGTAAATCCAAGCAATTAATTTAGCAGCCTGGGAGGAGGTTAAAGACAATTATGTTAACACCTGAGTCAGAATCTGGGTTTCCCTTTTTTCTAGATACCTTGTCTTTGCTAAGTAACAACTTATCTGAGCTTTTTTTTTTTTTTTTTTCTTTTTTGAGATGGGGTCTCACTCTGTCACCCAGGCTGGAGTACAGTGGAATGATCTCAGCTCACTGCAACCTCAACCTCCTGGGTTCAAGTGATCCTCCCACCTCAGCCTCCCCACCAAGTAGCTGGGACCACAGGCGTACCCACCACACCTGGTTAATTTTTTGCATTTTTTGGCAGAGACAGAGTTTCACCATGTTGCCCAGGCTGGTCTTGAACTCTCCAAATGCTGGGATTACAGGCATGAGCCACCGTGCCCAGCCTTCTCTGAGCTTTAGTTATTTCACCTGTCAAGTGGGGACTGATACCCACTTCTAAGATTGTTGTGAAAATTCAATCATGTGTGTAAGGTGTCTGGCATGTGGTAACTCAACAAAACATTTATCTCTTTTTTCACTTTTTAAGCTCCAGTTGGGAAGATAAGCTATAAACCCATGAAGAGGTAATGAAAAATCCAAGAGCTAAGTCACAATTCATATGCAGTGAGGTGGCTGAAGAAGATGATCTCTAAAGCCCCTTGCAGTTCTAAACATTGATTATTCTATGACAGCTGTATGAGAAGTGTCAGGGGTCAGTGCATGATGAATTGGCAATCGTAAAGTGTGGACAGTAAGTGCTCTTAGGTCCAAGAGGGGAGTCGCTGCCTCGGGCTACAATGGTTTAGGAAAACCAGTAAAAAATTCTGAGCTGTCTAAACTACAATAAAAGCTCAATTCAATTAGGAGAGTGACTAGCAAGAGTCTGATTATAAAACAAATTCAGGCCAAGCTGAGGAGAATAAGGAACAAAATACTGGGGAGAAAGGAGAAAGGAAAAGGCAGTATCAGCAATTTGGTTTGTGAAACACACAAGGAATATTAAGTAGCTATCATGCTTCTCATCCTTACAACAGTCTTATAAGGCAGGCAAAGTATATTAGCCTTGCTGAGAATCTCCTTTGAGTATCAGCATCTGTTAGAAATGTGTTTGGCAACAAATAATAGAAAACCTGGACATCAGTGCCTTAAACAAAGTCTTTTTTTTTTTTTCCTTACCTAGAAAAATCCTAAAGGTAGACGGTCCAGAGTTGGTGCCTCTGCATAATTACACTATCAAGGCTCTTTCTTGCTCTTTCTAGGTGGGCTCTTTCTGGGTCTCTGTCTCACCATTGTTAGAATGATGGCATTTGCACTTATATTTTGTTGGCTTATGCTCATTTGATGGCTGCTGTACCTCTGGGTATCACATTTGTAACCCATCCTGAAAAGAGACAGAAGGGCAAAGGAACAGAGAGTGTGGGCAGGTGGCATACCCACGAGTCTGAGCCTTTTTATTAAGAGAGTTAAAGCTTTCCTGGAAAGTTGCCCAGGACTTGCAAGATTTTCTCTTGCAATTTTCCTCTGGCCAGAATTGTGTCTTATGGCTGCCCATAGAGGGAGAAAGGGGATGTGGATAGGGTTAATCGGCCAACCCCCAGTGGAGACAAAATTGTTGAGGGCCTCGTAAAAAAATTACTACAAAAGATAAAACCAGGGAATTATTTTCCTTAATCAAGAATTTTCAACTCACTAAAAAATTAAACTTTTAAAATTTTTGAGATAATTTTAGATTCAAATACAGTTGTAGAAAATAATATAGCAAAATCCCTTTCCTCCAATGATAACACCTTACAAACCATAGTACAATGTAACTAATAAGATATTGACATGGACAGAGCTAAAATACAGAACATTTCTATCACAATAAAGATTTCTCATACTACCCATTCATAGATATAGCTCTCACGCCCCCTGTCCCTTCTTAATTTCTGGCAACCACTAATCCATCCTCCTTTTCTATAAATTTGTCTATTTAATAACTTTACATAGAGCAGGCACGGTGGCTTACCCCTGTAACCCCAGCACTTTGGGAGGCTGAGGAAGGTGGATCGTTTGAGTCTAAGAGCTTGAGACCAGCTGGGCAACAAGATGAAAACCCGTATCTACAAAAAAATGTAAAAATTAGCCGGGAGTGATGTGGTGATGCATGCCTGTAGTTCCAGCTACTTGGGATGTCTCGGTGAAAGAGTCACATGAGCCCGGGAGGTGGAGGTTGCAGTGAGCCGAGATTGAATCCCTGCATTCTGGTATGGGTGACAGAGTGAGACCCTGCAACTCTTCATGTACAGTTATTTTTTTTTGTTTGTTTTTTGTTTTTTTTTTTTTTATGTGCAAGCTTTCATTTCACTGGGATAAAGACCTAGAGTTGTAATTTCTGGGTCATATAGTAGTTGCATGTTTAAGTTTATAAGAGACTGCCAAATTTTTTCTAGAGTGGCTCTACCATTTTACATTCTTGCCAGCAATGAATGAGTTATCCAGTTCTCTGCATTCTTGCCATTTGGTATTATCAGTATTTTTTACTTTCGCCATTCCAATAAAGAGGCAGTGATATTTTATTGTGCTTTGTATTTGTATACCACTCATGACTAATACTGTTGAACATCTTCATGTATGCTTGACTTCTGTATACATTCTTTGATGGAATGTCTTTATACCTTTTGCCCATTTTCTAATTGGGCTGCTTGATTTTCTACTGTTAAATTTTGAGAGTTATTTATATCTATTCTATTAATAGATACTAGTGCTTTGTTGAATACACTTTGCACATATTTCTGCTACTCTTTAGCTTGTTTTTTTATCTTCTTAAGAGGGTCTTTAACAGAGCAAAAGTTTTTAATTTTGATTAACTCCAATTTGTCAATTTTTCTTTTGTGGATCTCGTTTCTGAAGTCAGGGCTAAGAACTCTTTGCCTAGTCCTAGATTGTAAAAATGTTCTTCTATTTTTTTTTCTGAAAGTTTTCTAGTATTATATTTGGCTTCAAATTCATAATCCATTTTGAGTTAATTTTTATGTAAGGTGTGAGACTTAGGTTGAAGCTTATTATTTTGCCTTTGTATGTCCACTGGCTACAATTGAAAAGGCTACCTTTACTGACTTGCTTGGCACTTTTGTCAAAATCAGTTGGATATGTTTTTGAAGGATCTCTTTCTGGGTTCCCTATTCTCTTCCACTGATGTGTGTCTATCCTTTCACCAATTCCACACAATCTTGATTACTGTAGTCCTGTAATAAGTCTTGAAATTAAGTTGACTACTTTTTCCCACTTTCTTCTTTTTTAAAAAAAAAAAAATCGTAGCTGTTCTAATTCCTTTACTTTCCCATATAAATTATAGAATAATCTTCTCTACGTTTACAAAAAAATCTTGCTAGAATTTTTATAAGAATTGCATTAAAATGACACCAAATTTAGAATTGACATATATGATGGTTAATATTAGGTATGAATTTGATTGGATCGAAGGATGCCTAGATGGCTGGTAAAGTATTGCTTCTGGGTGTATCTGCGAGGGTGTTGCCAGAGGAGACTGACATTTGAATCAGTGACGTGGGAGAGGGAGACCACAGACTCAGAGTGGGTGGGAACCATACAATCTGCTGCCAGGGGTGGAACAAAGCAGACAGAAGAAGGGGGATGAGTAGCTGGCTTGTTGAGTCTGCTTGGGCTCTCTCACTCCTGCTGTGCAATGCTGGATGCTTGACATTAGACTCTTCTCCTACCCTTGGACATCAGACTCAATCTTTGGACTCTGAGACTTGCACCAGCAAGTGCTTCATTGTAACCCTCCAGCATGAACATCAACACAGACCTTAACTCTTATAAGAAACATGTACAGTCTATTCTCTCTAAAGCATGCTAAGCTAAGTGGATGCCTCATCTGCCTGGTAAGACCTAGGTCTCCACAACCCTTTATTGTAATCCAGATATTCCTTTCTATTGATAAACACTTTTTCAACCAATTGCCAATCAGAATACGTTTAAATCTACCTATGACCTGGAACCCCGCGCCACCACCTCCACCCCTCTTCCCCAGAACTTACTTCAAGTTGTCCTGCCCTCCAAATAAAACCAACGTAAATCTTACATGTGTTAACTGATATATTATGTTTTTCTAAAATGTATAAAAGCAAGCTGTTCCCCAACCACCTTGGGGACATGTCATCAGGACGTCTTGAGGCTGTGTCATAGATGTGTCCTTAACCTTGGCAAAATAAACTTTCCAAATTGAGACTTGTCTCAGATACTTGTTGGTTTAAAGCTTACTGACTGAGAATCCTAAATCTGAAAACCCCAAATTTGAAATGCTCCAATGAGCATTTCCTTTGAGTGTCATGTTGATGCTCAAAAAATTTCAGATTTTGAAGCATATTGGATTTTGGATTTTTGGATTATGGATTAGGGATACTCAACCTGTAGATAGCATTATCCCCCCCCCCATCGTTAACATGTAAAAGTTAGTAGTTTAGTGATTACATGTTTTAAAATTATAATAAAATATTATAAATTCAGACTCATATTTCAGAATTTGTAATAATGGAGAAATTGCTCAAGTATTATTATTGTAATTTTATTTCATCTTTTCTATTTATTTACTGGGATTCTATATTAAGATATTACTTATATTTTTAAAACTTTTTGTTGGAGGAAATACACAGGCAGAAATTGGCACAGATTACAATGTATAGTTGAATGAATATGTTACGGTGGCAATTAGGCATGAACTGGATACGTGAGGGCTTCCCCTACCCACCAGGAATGTCAGGCAACCATCGATGATGGTTTGACAGTTGTCTCACTTTCTCTCTAAAAATAATAGTTGGTTGCAGGCACCAGGGAGAGGCAATTTCCCAATGGATAAAAACACTTGAAATTCGTAATCAGCAACTTCCAATAAAATCTCATGAATTGAGCATGTGGGCTTGACTATGTGCATTAAAATGTAAAATGGCAGAGTTTAACTGGTTATACGACCTACTGGGGGAATTCCACCGGAAAAGGGAAAAAAGCCTCAGGTGGCCACACGTATAACTTCTTAAACACACTGCACCTGCTCATCTGTCAAGCGTGAGGAGCGCATCGTGCATGTGGGCTGCCCACCCTAAGGGAATAATCATGGAAAAAGGGATGCAAGATACCTGACATATACCAACACATAAAACCCCAAGTCAAAAGGTCAGACACCACACTTGACTTCCAGATTTCCTGTTTAGGTCTTTTCCAAGTGTACTTTCCTTTCTTTCCTGCTCTAAAGCTTTAAAATAAACTTTCATTCCTGCTCTGAAACTTGCTTCAATTTCTTTTTCTGCCTCATGCCCCTCAGTCAAATCGTTTCTTCTGAGGAGGTAAGAATTGAGGTTGCTGCAGACCCGTATCAATTTGCCACTGGTAACTCAGATATTCGCCACTCCTAACAAATTTTACAAAGTCAACACTAAATTTTTATCTTGTTTACTAAATGATTTCTTTATATTGTAAATTAAAGGTGAAGCAGAATCACGGGTGTAATGTTTCAAATTTGACTGGTTGTGTCAGATACAAACCATTTCTTTTTTTTTTTTTTTTTTTTTATACAAACCATTTCTTATAGCTTCACTTAATTCCTGTTAAGGATCTTCACCAGAGAATAACAGGGCCTACGTTCATTACAGTTTTTTGGAGTTTACTAAACATTTCTATGTACCTTATCTCAATCCATTCTCAAGAATTTTCTGACGTAGGGATTATTACATAGTTTTAGAAAGGAGGAAAGGAGCCTTTAGAAAGGCTCGGAGTGGTAAAGCAAATCCTTAGGGTCACAGAGTCTATCGGTCACAAATCTTAAACTTGAAACAAGGGCTTTAGAGTCCATGCCTTCTACTGACTCTCAGAGCACACTGCTTTCTAGGTGCGCATGCTGTGGCTAGGAGGTACTGCCCAGATCCCCCTCAAGGCACGAAGTACTTATTCCACAACAGCAGGGAGTGCTGCGCAGAAAGCCCTCAGTTTCATCTACTTCTGGGACTGCCTTGCCTCAAGAGAGAAACATCACCCAGTGCTATGTCCTTCTCCTGGGACAGTCACATCCAATGCCTCATCGATGAAAAAAGTCCCCCTTAGGCAAACTCTGAATAGTCATTTTAGCTTCAGAGCTTCCCACAAGGAAGCTGAGGCTGCCACTAGACTGCACAGAAGCACAGCTCTCCTCAGACCTATTGTGCTTCTTCCTTTCTCTTCCACAGGTGTTGATTCTAAGGAGTTACCCTAATACATCTCCCCTGTACTATTCTCCAATATTATCTTCATACCTGAAAATGTGCTATCACATTTGATAGTGTGAAAAATGTCACACTATGCATAAATGTTGCACTATGCATTTGAAAGTTCTGTGTAGAATTTCATTGATTAGCAGATTTATTTATTTATTTATTATTTTTTGAGACAGGGTCTCCCTTTGTCGCCCAGGCTGGAGTGCAGCAGTGCAATGTAGCCTTGACCTCCTAGGCTCAAGTGACCCTTCTGCCTCAGTGTCCTGAGTAGCTAGGATTATAGATGCATACTACCACACTTGGCTAATTTTATTGTTTTATATTTATTTTTCATTTTTTAGAGGTGGGATTCTCTCTATGTTGCCCAGGCTAACCTGGCCTCAGGCAGTCCTCCCACCTTGGCCATCCAAAGTGTTGGGATTACAGGTATGAGCCACCATGTTCAGCCAGGAATTCCATTTTAATACAATGGTCAAACACATAGAAATGAAATTTGTAAACATATACTAAGGCTTAGATTTGAATACTGATAGATATCCTGAGTGTAAGGACTATGGGAACTGAAAATAATCTTGCCTATTATTTCCAGGTGAGGTTTGAGGATTAAATAAAAAGTGCAAAATAAGTTTCTCTCTGGTATTGTTTGCCAATATTATTTCACTCGGTTCAATCCTAGCAAGCTCATTCAGGCTCGTGGCAGAGGTAATTGAAATCAAGAACTTAATTCTGACATCTGGAAATCTTAGTGGTGGGGGCTGGGAGATGGAGAGAAAAATATAGGTACCTTCTACTGTATGAGTACTATCAAAAGGTTGTGGATAGGAATAGATGGCCGCAGCCTCAGAAGGGCAGGTAGGCTGGTATCGTGAGGGTCTGCGTTCAGAAACAAACTGTATTTCAAGTCACAGTTGTATCACTTATTTGCTATGACTTTGAACAAATTGCCTAATCTAATCCAGCCTCATCTGTAATATGTAAGGTCCATGAGGGCAGGGGCCATGTCTGTTGTTTATTATTGTATATGAAGTGCTTAACAAGCCTGGCATTGTGGCATTCAGAGCCAAATCAAATAAATGCTGAAGGAATGTGTTAAAAAATGAGCAGCCTTTGACATTTAGAAGCTGGTCTGGTACTCACAGCTGTGCCATGATTTTTTTTATTAGACATAAATAATTTCACAGAATACTAAACTCAAACAAGATTACTCTGAAACCATGATGAAATGAGACAAAGCAAGGTCACTTCATAATTTCATCTAAGCACAGACCAAAATAAGTTCACAATGTCACCCACAAAATACCAAACATTCTCTTTCTTCAATGAAATGAGTGACTGCTACTTTTTTGATACTTGCAGCTTTATCCTCCTGCTTCCTTTTGTGTAAATAAGATTTACTGAGACATCCAATCATAGATTTGCCCCTGCTTTCTGATAGCATCCAAGCTATAGAAAAACCCCTATTTTCGTAGGACCTCCCAGAAAACACCCGCCCAAGGCACCAGTCTTATGATAGGTTTGTTCTAAACACCCTCTTACTGAGGTATTTAAAGGGTCTCCATGCTGTGTATTTGTGCTTACTTCAAAGAGTAATGGACACAACCTGCTTAACTACAGCTGTGTTCCTCGTGGTGTTTGGTTGAGGGCATATACAGTGTGAATAGAAAAAACAGGGAGAAAAACACTGTCAGAGTTGCTGTGGGTATTAAATGAATAATCAATTTACCAACATATATTGAGAGTCTGTTTTCTGTCAGCTACTATGCTACGTGCAGGGAATACCAAGAAGAACAAGACCCGAATTGCTCTCCAGTATTTTGAAACTGCAGGTCATGCAGAGTAGAAAATTTATGATCCAATTCAAAGCACTATTATAGAGGCATATACCTCCTATAAAGGTGTTATCATAGGACCATACACAGAGAAGGAGCATGTAACTCCTCTGGCCCTTAGGGACTGAGGGAGTCAGAAGAAGAGAGGATGTGCGGTGGACAGAATAATGGCTCTGCAAAGATGTCCTATTCCTTGAAATCTGTGAATATATTACCTAACATGGCAAATAAACTTTACAGATATTAAATTTCTTGAGATGGGAAGATTATTCTGGGTTATCTGGTTGGGCTTAATGAAATCACAAGTGTTCTTGTAAGAGGGAGGTAGGAGGGTCAGAGAAGGAGACCTGATTGCAAAATGATGTGGGACCACAAGCCAAGGAATGTGGGCAGCCTCCAGAAGCTGGAAAGGACCCGGGAATGGATTTTCTCCTAGAGTCTCCAGAGTCAGCCCTCCCCATCTATTTAGACTTGTGACCTCCAGAACCAGAAGAGAACAAATTTGTGTTTTTAAAGCCAACTAAATCTTTGGTAATTTGTTACAGCAGCACTAGGAAATTAATTCAGGCTTAATCTTTAGCGCAGAGTCCCAGAAGCAGCAAAGGAAGACTTTTTCCTGTGAGGACCTGCCAGTTAGTCTGCATGGCTTGGGAATGCGTGTGCTTGGGAATAGGGCAGGATATGTGGAGATCAGATCCTGAAAGGTCATTCCATGCAAAGAAATTGGAAATAATGCTGAAGGTAATCAGAGACGACTAAAGGATTAAAAGCAGGGGAGTGTGACAAAATCAGAGTTGCATTTCGGAAGGATGGACTGGAGTCTGCAAGCAGGGAGAACAGATGAGAGGCTACTTAAGTATTCTGGGCAAGAAACGATGAGAGGCTTTCTCTGACCCTCTAAGAAATGCCCTTGCTTGCCGGGCGCGGTGGCTTATTCCTTGAAATTTGGGATGAGAGGATTTACAAAAAAAAAAGGTTTGTACTCTTCAAATATTTGAAAGGCTGTCATGAAACAGAAAGATTAAGACATGGTCCGTGCTGCTCCAGGGTCGAGAGATATATCAGTCATAAGGAGATATTAAGTGCACTATCAGGAGGCACATTAATAAATTGTCTAAAAATTGCATAAACTTCTTCACAGATAATTATGCCTTACATTACATTCTTTCAATAAATAATCATTCAAGCAGTTAGGATGAAGCAGGCGTCAGGCCTGTATATGATGGTGACCCAAACAGACAAAGGCGCCGCCCGGGAAAAAGTTTCTTTGCGTAAGGTACTGTTTACAGATAATTTTTATATAAAATAATCATTTAACCAAGAAGCAAGGTCACAGCAGGGATGGCTGAAAAGAGACTAATATATGGGCGAGGGTGGTTTGGAATGAAGCCTGGTCTGGGAAAATTGAGACGAAAACTCAGAAGCAGTCACCGATGGCCAAAGAACCCATGGGACTTCTCTCCGCGCGCTTTCACCGCCGCCCGGCCGCTCACCTCACCCTTCAGCCCGCCGGTGCTGCCCCTTTCCCGCCCCTTTCCCGCCCCTTTCACGTCACTCGGGCCGCGGGATTTCGGGCATTTTCTCTCGCGAGATTTTCACGGTGGCGAAGACCGCCGTGGAGGCAGCTGAGGGGACGGTTGGGGTCTATTTTGTTGTGGGTTTTCAGCAAATCCAGGGCTGGTCTGGAGGCGTGAAGTAGGTTCCGGGGCCTGAGACCTGGGCTGCCGGCGCGGGCCCCTGAGTAGGGGGTGGGGCGGGCTCCCTGGGCTCGAACCGGTTCGGTCCTCGTGCGCGCCGCGAGCCCCAAAGCCGTGCGGTCGGGCCCCGGGGTTGGGGGTCGGCGTGGGTGGTGGCGTCCGAGTACTCCTGCGGCGTGGGTCTGAGGTGCGGCAGGCCGGTGCAGGGCCTGGGTGGCTGGAGAGCGGGAGGGCCGTGGCGTCCGCAGCCCGGAGCTGACCTCGCCCTGGGTCCTCCAGGGTTGGCACCCAGGTGAGATTGAGGTCAGCGTCAGAGCTGGGTGACCCGGGGGTCTTGCGCCTGGGAAACTCAGGAAATCCTCTGGTCCTCATCTTAAAGTTCTTTTTTCCGAAGTTACCCAGTGGAATTGGTTTTCCTTCTTTCCTGGTTTTTCGAAGTTCTGTGAATATGTTAATTATTCAGAGAGGCAGAAAGAAGACGTAAAAAGAGGAGACCAGAGTGATTTAAATCCCACCATTCTCACTTTTTTCTTTTTAAATTTAAGGCGTACAGAACGATGGAGTATATGACAGAATCCACCAACCGCAGCCCTGGACACATGTGAGTGCGACACTTCTTCCTTCCGCCTTGAATGTGAAAATCTTCAGTGAGCCTGGGAAACTTACTGTGGGGAAAGCTTGAGGGTGGGTGGGGAGTAGCTTTTATTGTTAAAAATGGGAAAAATAAGTCTCATTTCTGTTGAAAAGCGAATTAGTTTCTGGTTATAAAGTTTGTTCTAGTAAATATACCCTCCAGAAGGGTTAAAATATTCACCATGCATCCTTTCAGAACAGCACTGTCGAATATGTAGCCATATATGGCTCTTTACTTTTTGCTGTTTTTTATTGGAGATTACATTGTAGTAATTTTTAATTTTAAACATCTTAAAACGTAATTATCAATTTTTAATTTCTTTTTTTTTTTTTTTTTTTTGAGACAGAGTGTCACTTTGTTGCCCAGGCTGGAGTGCAGGTGCGATCTCACTGCACCCTCAGCCTCCGGAGCTCAAACAATTCAGCCTCACGAGTAGTTGGGACTACAGGTGCACACCACCACGCCCAGCAGATTTTTGTATTTTTATTAGAGATGGGGTTTCACCATAATGGCCAGGATAGTCTCCATCTCTTGACCTCGTGCTCCGCTCCTGTTGGCCTGCCAGAGTGCTGGGATTACAGGCGTGAGCCACTGTGCCTGGCATTAATTTCTTTTTTTTTTTTTGAGATGGAATCTTTTTTTTTTTTTTGAGATGGAGTCTCGTTCTGTCACCCAGGCTGGAGTGCAGTGGTGTGATCTTGGCTTACCCCAACCTCCGCCTCCCAGGCTCACGTGATCCTCCTGCCTCAGCCTGCTGAGTAGCTGAGATTACAGGCATGTGCCACCACACCCGGCTAATTTTTGTATTTTTACATGTTGGTCAGGCTGATCTCAAACTCCTGACCTCAAGTGATCCACCCGCCTCGGCCTCCCAAAGTGTTGGGATTACAGGCGTGAGCAACCGCGCCTGGGGGGGAATTTCTTATATTTATGTTCACATTTGCTCTGCTCTGCTTGCATGCTTTCTTTCCTTTTTCCTTTCTTTCTTTCTTCTCTCTCTTTCTTTTCTGATGAATCGACAGGTTTAATGATACAGTTCTCTTCACAGAGATGACTACAGAGACTTAAATGATAATTCTGGAATCGTTCAGTACAGACCAATTAGCTAAATCTAAAATAAACTGACTTCTTACCACAACTATCCTGTAAACATTACAGTCCTCTGTTTAGAATGACCTTAATCTCATAGGAAAATAGTAACTATGGAGAAACTAGTTTTGTGGCCAAAAGTAAAAACCAAAGGAAAAATATGAGTTCAGTGGCTAGTTAGTGAAAACAGGAAATGTGGCTCCTTCCCTTTCGTGTGATGCTTTACTCTTCCCTTGCCCTTCAGTTAGCTCAGTGGGTTTGAATAAGCCATCTGAAACTTAAATGCCTTTGGAGCGCAGCATAGTGCTGATCTTCCTTGTTCTGTCAGTAGCTTTTAATAGACACTTGTCTGAGGGCCAAAGCCCTTCACAGAACCCTTTCTTGGAATGGGTTCAGTTTGACCATTATACTTCTTGAAAATGATGAACACCCTCCCAGACAACCAGCACTCTGGAAGAGCCTGGTTAGCTCTGTCAATAACTGCTTGCTTTCCAGATGATACTGCTGGCTCCATTCTGTCAGCATAAGCCCCAAGCAGTTTAAGTTGGGAATTTCCTAAATTAATTTAAATGGAATAAAATTAAATACTTGGTTGCTTGTTTGTACTAGCCATATTGCCACATGTGGCTAGTGGCTACCATTGGACATGGAAATTATCAACTTTTCTTTTGGACAGTGTGTTTTTGCATTAGTGGTTCTCAAACTTTTTCTGCCCCTAGTACATCTAGAATTATGATAGTTCTGTTATTTATAACGAGTCTCTAGACGTTGATATACTTCGTATCGTGTTAAAAAAAATTATGCTCTCGGTAAATGTTTATATTTTAGCAGTCCTTATGCTTTTTTTTAATTGCCTTTGGAGTATATTGCTGTCTAATTCTGTTAGAAATGATTTAGATATTAGTTTCTATTGGTGTAGTCCAGAGATATTAAGAAATGTTTATTAGAGACAGACAACTGAAGTGTTTTAATCTAGTGATACCATTCTTTTCACCTAAGCTGTGGTCCTCTGTATGCCCTGAATAAATAAATTTTTAAAGGCTTAGTATTTAGAGATGAGGTGGTTGAATTAAAAAGAGACAAACTGATCTTACGTATTTTTGATATAGGATTTTCTTTTTGGTTTTTGCCACTGACACATTGTTACCTTGTTAGTTGATTCTTTCTTGGTTTTCCAGTTTTCAACAAGAGATAATGAATAACAGTGCTTCTCAAATTTTTCCCAAGTTTGCTATTACACATGCAGTGGGAAGTTTATCTGTTTATATGTAAAAGTTAATGTGAATGTTTGTGTCTGCATAGAAAATATTTGGAATGATATATACAAATTATTAATAAATGTTACCTTCATGGATAGTCTTGATTGCATGTGGTCAAGAGCCCTTTAAAATTTTTTATTGTATTTAAGTATTTGAAGTTAAAATTAGTGTAAGATTTGCATTCTTCATCAATGTACCTACATTTGTTTTAATGTGACAATATAGTTTCATTTGCTTTTAATAAAAAAGACTTGTTTAGACCCATATTGGCTATTTAAATGTAAATTTAAATTAAAAAAAATAAAAAATTTAGTTTCTCAGTTGTACTAGTCACTTTTCATGGCCCAGTTACCATATGTGACCAGTGGCTACCTTGTACAGACCACAGTAGAACATTTCTATCATGGCATGAAGTTCTGTTGGACAGTACTGACTCTCTAGAACCTTTAGGACATTGGCCTTATATTGAGGATTTTTAGAATTGTAGCCATTTTTGGTGTTTTTCCCCCTGTACTACAAGGTTATTCTATCTACTGCATCTTTGAAGATTGCTTTGTTTCTTGTTTTGAGACATTGTCTTGCTCTGTCACCCAGCCTGGAGTGCAGTGGTGTGATCTGGCTCAGTGCAACTTCCGCCTCCTGGGTTCAAACAGTTCTTGTGCCTCAGCCTCCCAAGTAGCTGGGATTACAGGCATGCACCACCATGCCCAGCTAATTTTTGTATTTTTAGTAGAGATGGGGTTTCACCATGTTGGCCATGCTGGTCTCGAACTTTTTATCTCAGGTGATCCACCTGCCTTGGCCTCCCAAAGTGTTGGAATTACAGGCGTGAGCTGCTGTGCCTGGCCCAGGTGGCTTCGTTTCTGTCATTTTTTAAAAAAGGGCAAAGATACTGTGGCCTAACTTGAAGGCTTTTGTTTGGCATCTAAAAAAAAATTTAACCGGTGTATTTTAAAAACCTAATTTGAAAGATTTGTCTTTTATTTATTAAAGCTTGTGCTGTGAGTGTGGTGTCCCAATAAGTCCAAATCCTGCCAATATTTGTGTGGCCTGTTTGCGAAGTAAAGTGGACATCAGCCAAGGTATTCCGAAACAAGTCTCGATTTCGTTCTGCAAACAGTGTCAAAGGTATAGTGTGATACAATTTTGCTCTTCTTAAAGCTGGAATTTACATTTAGAGAGCCACCGAGATATGCTAAGATAACACGAAGGTACATAGAATAAAGTGCATGCAATTAAGTTTTAATTTTTGTGTTGGTGTCACCAAAGATTTTATAATTTGTAATTTTATAGTGTACTTCTCTAGTGTTTCCTGCTAATCTAGTAAAGATAGTGTAAAGGTATTTAAATCTGTTCTCCTGTTAACTGATCTAATAGATATGATGTATATAGTTAATAGATAGGAGTTGATGTTTGTAAGGATGAGAGCAGATTATTAAGGACATGTTATGAGGGTTTTTTTTTTCCTTTAGTTATTAGAAGCTATGTATGATAAAAAGCACCTTATGTTTGGAGTAATTTAGTAATATGTTTTAAAAACTCTTCTAACGTTCACATGTAATTAAAATAACTATATTGATGGAAAACAAACTCGGCAAATCTTACCTGGAATGGTCTGAAATGAAGATTGGATTGGAAGGCAGAAGACTTCTTCTGAAAGTTAATGTTTCATTCCTGTTTATTTTCTTTAATTGCTGGCGTAAACAACTTATATCTGTTAAGCCACTCAGTAACACAGAACTGCCTAATGAGTGTAAAATTGTATGCCTGTGATTTCCAAAACGGGTTAAGACTACTTTTTGAGTGTTTGTCTCTAGAGAGGTGGTTCATGGACTCCTTGAGAATTTGAAAACTGTATCTCTCTTGTAAAATATTTACATATATATGTGTACAAACACATGAAACTTTGTTTATTGTTTCAGGGAGTTTACAGTTTATAAGCTTAGCAAGTGTGAGGCTTAATCTTCTAAATACTTGCTATTAAAAGCCTGGTGGAGTTAGACAAGTACTAGATAAAGAACTAAACAGACTTAGTTTGTCTTGGCTTTCTCACAAACTAGCTTTTTGAAACTCTTGGCCATTTATCATCTCAGGGCCTCAATTTCCTCATCAGAATTAATGGTTTTATTAGGTGATATTTCTAACTCTAAAAGTGTACTTATAGGCCAGGCACAGTGGCTCATGCCTGTAATCCCAGCACTTGGGGAGGCTGAGGCAGGTGGATCACTTGAGGTCAGGAGTTTGAGACCAGACTGGTTAACATGGTAAAACCGTGTCTCTACTAAAAATACAAAAATTAGCTGAGCATGGTGGGGTGTGCCTGTAATCCTAATTACTCTGGAGGCTGAAGTAGGCAAACCATTTGAACTCAAGAGGCGGAGGTTGTAGTGAGCTGAGATTGTACCACTGCACTCCAACCTGGGGGACAGAGTGAGACTCCATCTCAAAAAAAAAAAAAAGTACCAATAAATAAATAGATAAGTAGTTATAAACAAAGGGGGACCTGTGTGATATTTCTGATTGAACCTTGAAAAGTAAAAATGAAAAATTTATGTTATTTAACAAATATGGCAAAAAGGCACTCACATAACACATGTGGCAGTATTTTATATTTAACAAACATTTATTGAGCACCTACTATAAGATATGTCAGACACTATACTAAGTCCTGGGTAGGTTGGACTAAAAACCTTAAAGCACATGTGTAAGAGATTTAAGTTTTGTTTTAGTCAGATTTTACCAAGATTTTATACGTCATTTTACAATTTAAAATTTGAAAAGGACTTGAAATAAGATGAGTAGACTGAACTATTGCTTTTTAATTTACTAATTTACCTTTTTATTGTGAGAAATAAGCAGTTTTCAGGCAGTTTAGAAGTACATAATAAACCATTTTAATGCCATGTTGAGATGATTCTCACCTGTTGTTCAGAGCATAGCTTTAAGGGACTCTTGGACACTTTGCCAGCCTTACTGGAATTGTAGTGGTGATTTGGTGATTGAAGTAATAAGATCACTTTAGTAGGTTATTTCAGATTGACATTCTCAGTCAGAATTTTAGCCTTTTAATTAAAGCTACCAGTCCAGTTGAAAGTTCTGGAACCATTAAAATATATTTGAGTTAAGTGCTTCGTATCAACCTTGGGTTTCATTATGGCTGGTTAATAATTTGGGTTATATCTGTATATTCAGATGGAAATTTCTGTGTTTCCTGAGAGTTGTTGGATTTCAGTATGTTACCTTTTCTTTCAGGTATTTTCAACCACCAGGAACTTGGATACAGTGTGCTTTAGAATCCAGGGAACTTCTTGCTTTGTGTTTGAAAAAAATCAAGGCCCCTTTGAGTAAGGTAAGTTAAACAGCTAAAATCAGGATTTATAGATACGTTTTCATTAAAGCTCTCATTTTCAGAAAATTCTTGTGAGTAGGTTTTTCAGAAGTAACTATTAAATGTTACTGTTGTTACCAGTAGCACCCCACTACAAACACTTTTTAAAGTTACATATATTCTTTTTATGAAAAGTGAAAATAGAGGGTGAGAAGGGCAGAGTAGTGAGATGATAAGACCACTAGGATTCCTCTGGCTACGGTTTTTAGAATGGGTGTAAGGGAGGTAAAGGTGTAAGTGATTGTAATAATCATGAGAAATGATGTTTTCGGATCAGCAGTGGAGGTGGTAAGAAGTGGACAGATTTGGATCTATTTTTAAGGTAGTAACATTTACTGATGTAGCTGGATGTGTGTGTAAGAGACAGAAAAGTTAAGGATGCCTTCCACTGTTTATGACCTGAGCAGCCAGATCACTGGGTAGGGGAGATTGGAGCTCATCTGTAACTGGTATTTCGATGTCTACCAGATGCTTAAGTAGAAATACTGAGTAGGCAGGTTAATAAATAAGCAGGTGAGTGGTCCGGTCTAAAGATAATGAATTTGGGATATAGATAATATTTAAGGTCATAAATTGGATTATGTTACTTCAGGAGTTTACATAGAGAAGGAAAGAAACTGGAGGATTGAATCCTAGAATAATTCCTTTAATGGGTAATGAGGAAGGAATAATTGGGTAATGAGGAGGAATCAGCAAAGGAGACTAAAAGGAGCTGCTAGGGAGGTAGGAGGTTAATATTAGGTGAGTGTGATGTCCTGGGAGGAAAGGTATGTGTTTTAAGAAGAAAGGAGTGAGTAGCTATGTGATTTGCAGTTGATGGGTCAAGTAATGATTTCCGTAGCTTTAGCAATGTGGACGAACTTACTAACATGGGCAATTTCTGTTTAGTGGCGATGGTAAACATGTGATTTAAGTAGAAATGAAAATGGGAGAAGGAATTGGAGGTAGCAAGGATAGACAGTTCTCTTAAGATTTGGTATAAAGGAAAACAAAGAAATGGGGCAATGGTTGAAGGGGAAATTTGGGAAGGGACACATGTCTTTTATTTTATTTTATTTTTTGTAGAGAAGATCTCTGCTCAGGCCGGAGTCCAGTGGTGCTGTCATGGCTCACTGCAGCCTGGGCTCAGGTGATCCTTCTGCCTCAACCTCCCAAGTAGTTGGTACTATATTGTGTACCACCAAGCCTGGCTGCTTTAGAAAATTTTTTATTTTTTTTTATTTCTAGTAGAGATGAGATCTCTGTCCGTCTCTCTTTTTTTTTTTTTTGGTCTTGTAGAACAGAGATCTCACAGTGTTGCCCAGATTGGTCTTGAACTTCTGAGCTCAAGCGATCCTCCTGCCTCAGTCTCCCAAAGTGTTGGGATTACAAGCATGAGCCACTGTGCTTGGCCAGAACACATTTCTTAAGATGGGATATATAATTATATTTGTCAGTTCTCTGGGAGTGTTAGAGTACGGAGGGAAATTTTTGTAAAATTGCAGGTAGACTGAATAATTGGCTGGAGGACGGCCTCAAGAAGTAGAAAAGAGATGAGATATAGCACATAGTGGAAGAATACCTTATTTGTTCATTCATTCATTCAACAAGTATTCAGCACTTACTCTTCACCAAGTACCATTTTGGGAGGCTATAATATTTCATGGAACAAAATAAAATTTATCTTTGCTGTTTAGTGGGGCATTCTAGAGGTTGATCTTGATAGGAGTATGAATGGTTCATCTGTGGTAATAGGAGGGAAGGTGTTGAGTGGGAGCTTCTGGGAATTCTCTGGTTCCTTCTTTTTTAATGGAGAAAACAGAAGCATGGGCATTAGCTGTGTGAGAAGAGCTATTAGACAGATGTTTGAGGAGAGAGCGGAAGATATGAAATGGTCCTCTACGACAGTTGGAGAGAGAATGCACCTGAACAATGTTGGGCAGTGCTGAGGATTACTGTTACAAATTTAGACTAGTCAGTGTGGTGTGCATCTATTTCTCTAGTTCCATCAGCTACACAGATGAGGCATAGAGCAGACAGAGCACTGGATTTAATCCAATTTATAATTTAGCCTAGTGACTAAGGTGAAATAAGAGAGGGAACAAGGAAATTGAGTGTGTACATGAGACAAGTTCTGATTATTGATTTTGAAGCTAGAGAGGAAGAATGAGGAATAAAGTTGGTAGAATGTATGGATTGTCCATTACATTAACTTGAAAGATTTTTGGTGCCCAGGAACTAGAGGAAATAAGCTGGAAAGATAGGACGTGGTAGACAGGGAGTAGGATGTTTGGAATTTGAGATTTTGAAGTGTTTGCAGTTATTGGTAATTAAAGGATATGAGTGTCTGAGATAGGAAGGTGGACAATATTTTGGAAGAAGAATAACTCAAAAAATGGGAGAGAGGTCAGGGTATTCTGGGGATCATCTGTGTGGGTATTGAAATCACTAGGTATTAATATTATTGGAAAGTGTGATGGTGAGCCGAAAGCTAAAATCTTATGAGAAATGAAAACAAGTGATACAAAGATGAACAGATTACTGTAACAAAGAGAGTAGTGGGTGGTAGAGTCTAATGACTTTAGACTCAGAGCTGGGTATATTTGAGGAGGAGGCAAGGAGAATGGTCTGTAATTAGCAATGAAGAGCAAGGAGGATACCTGTCTGGTGCCTGGTTCAGTGATAGGAAGAAAATGGAAGAAATATCAGTCATCACTTCATATAGCTTCAGGGGAGAGAGTTAATCAGGAGATCTAGAAGTTGAAGGGAATGTTCAGCAAAGTTGAGGATTTAGGTTTCATTGTTAGTGAATGTTGAGCTCCAGAGGGCATAGCAGAAGGGTTTTAGGATTCGGGGAAGAGTGTTAAGTGGGGACAGAATAGGAAATATGTGTAACCATATGGAAATTGGAGTATGGGAGATGAGAGATGACTGAGGTGTCTGGGACTATGGTAAAGAAGGAAAGGGACTAATAAGGTTGATTAGTCATAGTTCTCTTCAGGACACATAATATAGTGAGGTTGTGTTGGGGAATGCCAAGCAGGATGTCAAGGAGACTCTCTCCATTCCTGTAGGTGGGGATTGGAGCTTGAGGGGAAGATCAGTTTTATTCAGTGCCCTTGAGGCTTTTTTATGTTTTGACCACTGCAGATGGAGATTGAAGGAATAGGAATCTGCCTGTCATCCCCTGTACCTGGTGTCGCTTGTTAACTACTAGGCTTTGCTTTAGGAACGCCAGTTGTATGAGGGTTTTACTCTGGTGTGTTGCATCTTTGTATCTACACTACAAGTGGCTAGTCTACTTTTCACCAGACAGTACTTGATAAAAGTGTAATCTCAAAGTTACCTCCCAAATCTGTTAACTACAGCCCAGATTTTTTTTTCGTAGATCTTCAGACCAATTGAATCTTAATGTTCACTGAACAGTTCCTCTTGGGCATCTCACAGATACTGTCTTAAACTTAAATGTCTGAAATCAAATGTAATATCTCTTCCTTATTATATCCTTTGTTTATTTGTGTCACAAAATTGTACTACCTAGTTGTCTAAGCAGATGAAGCATCATTCTAGAGTCTGTTTTCTTCTTTCCCATATTCAGTTATCAATAAATCTTACAGATTTTTTTCTATATCACTTGGACTGTACAGATAAATCTTATGTGTTTTTATCTCCTAAATAGCCCTTGAGTCTGTTTTTGTTATTTCCAGTGCCTCTCAGTTCAGATCATCTACAACCCCTGCCCGAATTATTTCAGCAGCCTCCATTCTTGTTCTCCCACTCACCCCATAACCCATCTCCCCAAACACCCATTCTGGGCATTCTTGAGTTATATATTCAGACTTTCACATATAACAAACTGGTTTTGGCCTATGCAGATACTGCAGATTTAGTAGTGAGTTATAATTGTGGATTTAGTATTCAGTTTATGAAACTTCTCTAATGAATATTAATTCTTAAAAAAAAGAGACACAGACTTAGAGAGAATAATCCAAGGGGAAACTTTTTGAGGTCACCAGGTCTTTGCTTTCTTCCAAAAAATATAATTTCCTTTTAAGGGACAGTACTTTTTTTTTCAAGGGAAGAGAATTTTTTTCCTATACAAATACTTTTATTTTTTGCTTAAATTATGTCAGTTGCATTAATATAGTCATTGGATTGTCCTTCGATTTACTGCCATTGTTGCATAGCTGATGATTAATCTTTTTTATGGTGATGGTGTGTAGTCATGCTGATCACAGATTCCTTAAGCATCTTATGAAATCCATTTGTTAATGATTTGTTCTTTTGCCTTTTTTTTTTTTTTCTCCTCAGGTGAGAACTTAATGTTTCTGTTTGTGTTTTATTGAAGGTACGGCTTGTCGATGCAGGCTTTGTTTGGACTGAGCCTCATTCTAAGAGACTTAAAGTTAAACTGACTATTCAGAAAGAGGTAAGTGGTACATAATTTTCTCAGCATGATTAAAGTGCAGGTAGTGAAAATGAGGTCCTAGTGATAAGTTACTTTATGGCTTGAACACCTTAAAAGGAAAAGAGTACACTCAATTTTAGCTGTTTGTTTCCTTTTGAGCTTCTGTAGAAATAATTAGGTCACTAGTAAGGGTAGTCATTGCTTATGATTAGCAGACTTACTAATCTTTTCCAGAGTTATTTTTATTAGGAAAATGACTGAAGTGAAAACATGGTCTAAGGTACTGATACTCAAACTTGGCTAATCATTGTAATGACTCGTCATAACTGAAGCAAAAATACTCTACATTTGAGGCCTGGGAATCTAGGTGTAGGTTGAGTATCCCTTATCTGAAATGCTTGGGACCAGAAATATTTCAGATTTCGGATTTTGGAAGATTTGCATTATACTCACTGGTTGAGCATCCCTAATTCAAATACAAAATGTTCCGGTGAACATTTCCTTCGAGTGTCATTTAGAAACCCAAAATGTTTCAGATTTTGGAGCTGAAATTTCAGATTTGGGGTTTTTGGATTTAGAATGTTCAATCTATATTTTTAAAAAGCTTCCCATGTGATTTTTGATCAGCTATGTTTGGGAACAAAAATTTAATGAGCCCTTAATTTAAAGGAATATTTTCTTTTTGAGAAGTTTTCCTTATTTTTTTCTAGGATAGTTTGTCTATATAAACATATGCATAGGCTGGGCGTGGTGGCTCACACCTGTGATCCCAGCACTTCGGGAGGTCAAAGGTAGGCAGAATACTTGAGCCCAGGAGTTTGAGACACCATCTCTACTAAAAACATGAAAGTCAGTCGGGCTTGGTGGCATGTGCCTGTAGTCCTAGCTACTCAGGAGCCTGAGGTGAGGGATTGCTCGAGTCCAGGAGGTGGAGATTGCAGTGAACCAAGATCGTGCTACTGCACTTTAGCCTGGGCGACAGGCAGAATGAGACCCTGTATGTAAAATATACACAGAATATTCCCACAACCACTTCAGCTAAAGGAAAATTTGAAATGGTAATCTAATAAATCTTAGGAATTAAATCTGTATACCTTTCTTGAAATAGTATAACTTATTTTTATGACTTTAAAGTCGAGGACAGTTGCTCAAAGCATTAATGGAAAAAGTTTAAATATTAAAGGTTTTTCTTTTAAAGAAAATATTTGTTATTAAACAAAACCAAATGAATGAAGGAGTGTAATTGTTTTCTTTATCAGGTGATGAATGGTGCTATCCTTCAACAAGTGTTTGTGGTAGATTATGTTGTTCAGTCCCAAATGTGTGGAGATTGCCATAGAGTAGAAGCTAAGGATTTCTGGAAGGCTGTGATTCAAGTGAGGCAAAAGGTAATGATAGAAGATGATGAGTGAGTCCTATAACGTATGTTTCATCTATGTCAGTTATAAGACAGCTAGTAAAACCTCCTTCCCTAAAACCTCCTTCCCTTCTTTCTAAATCCTACAGGTACCAGGGATAGTCTAGATCCCTGAAGCATTCACCTTTGGAAATAGATCATTATTACATTTTAGATAATCTTTGAAGATCATTATTTGAAAAATCAGTATGCTGTATCTGTAGATGGTATGTGTGTGCTGTACCTATAAATGGCTTTTTGGGGGACAATTATTGATCAAATAATTTATATTTTAGACTTTGCACAAAAAAACTTTCTACTATCTGGAACAGTTAATTCTGAAATACGGAATGCATCAGAATACACTTCGTATCAAAGAGATTCATGGTGAGTTAAAATTTAAAAGCATTTGAAATGATGTCAGATTTTTATTTCAACTTGCCTAAGTAATCTTGTCTTTACTGATAACATCTGGATTAGTACTGTCTGAAAGAATTTTCTGTTAGGGGTAGGAAAAAAAAAAAACTTAGTTCTTTATCTGCACTGTCCAGTATGATAGTCACTAGCCACATGTGGCTGTTGAGTACTTGAAATGTGGCTAGAGCAACTGAGAAACAGAATTTTTAATTTTCTCCTAATGTCAGACATTTTTTTTATGTTTCGTACCCAAGTATAATTTTTTTTAAGGTTTCTGTTTGATAGATATGCATACATACTTCTGTTCAATCTTGTTCTCAGTTATGTGAGTGACACTGGCAAAGAGTTAAAAAGCTTGCCTTCTTTCCATGTAGCATTTAATTAACCTTTTGAAGTTTTTTAAGAACTTGACCATTAAGCTATCCAATTTGATATCTCTTAGAGGATGTCTTTTCAGTTTCTTTTATGATATTCATCTCTCAGGTATTCTACCCCTGGAGTCAATTTTAATAGCATTTTCCAAGAAAAGCCATTTCTTCTAGCTTTTTAGATTCTTGGCATAAAATAGAACATATTTATTATCATAATAAATCTCATTCACAACTATAGTTATGTCCTCTTTATTGTTCCTAATGTTTATCATTTCTTTTTTTCTACTCACCTCCCCTTAGTTAGTCTTGCCACTTTTATCTATTATGTTGGTTTTATCGGAAAATTATTTTTAGTTTTATTTTAAACAATCTTATATTTTTCTTTGTCTTAATTTTGTTTTTATCACTGTAATTTATGACTTAAGTCATAAATTTTCTTCTGAGCACCATGTTGGGTTTGTAGCTGGTACTTATAGCTACCTTTTTCCACTGCCCATTGCACATTTTGTTTGTCGTCAGCAAGCACCTCAGCTGTTTGATTCTTTTGGATACATACTTAGATGTGGAATTACTGAGTTCTATGGTAAGTATATGTTTATGTATAAGAAACTGCCAAACTGCTTCGAAGTGGCTGTACCATTTTACGTTCCTGCCAGCAATATTTTTCCATATCCTCCTCAACGCTTGTTACTATCTTTTTTGTTTATAGCTATTCTAGAGGGTGGTATGAAGTGGTACCTCATTTTGGTTTTAATTTCCATTTTGCTAATGACTAAAATGTTGAGCATATTCTGGACACAAGTCTCTTACTACGTATATTGTTTGCAGATATTTTCTCCAAAATCTCTAGTGTGTAGGAGAAAATTCACACTAGATATTCTTAAAATGCTGTCCTTTGAATTGCAAAAGTTTTAAATTTTGATGAAGTCCAATTTATCACGTTTTTTCTTTTAATCGTGAGTATGGGAGTATGCTTAAGAACTGTTTGTCTAATCAAGGTCACAAAGATTTTCTCCTATGGTTTCTTTCAAATGTTTCATAGTTTTAGGTCTTATATATTTTTGTCTAACTCTTTTGAGTTAATTTTTGTGCAGAGTGTGAGATGTGTCTAAATTCATCTTTTTCTATGTGGATATTCTTTATCCCAATGAAAACTCTGTCCTTTCCTCAGTGAATGCCTTGGGTCTTCTGTCAAAGATCTATTGACTGTAAATGTAATGGTTTATTTCTAGAATCTCAAGTCTATTCCCATTGATCTATACATCTATCCTTAGGTTAGTATCATGCTGTCTTGAATACTTACTAAAGTTAGTGAGTTTTGATATTAAGTGTGTAATGTTCATTTTCTTAATTATTTTGGCTATTCTGGGTAATTTTAGTATTGGCTAGTCTGGTAATTATATTTAGCTGAGTTATTTGCAAGAATATTTTTAATATTTCTTAGGTAGATTTGCTTTTGGCTATTCCTTTCTTGATTCTTAGTGCTACTGCTTTGTGATGAGATAATGTTGTCTTTAATAATTTCTACTGTTTGGGATTTATTAAAATTGTTTTATTTTTAAAATCTTAGCA
>NW_016107417.1:5537058-5542493 GCF_001604975.1 Cebus imitator | reverse complement strand
GAATCTCTTGTCTCCCAGGCTGGAATGCAGTGGCACAATCTCAGCTGACTGCCACCTCTGCCTCCCGGGTTCAAGCAATTCTCTTGCCTCAGCCTCCTGAGTAGCTGGGATTATAGGCGCCCACCACTATGCCTGGCTAATTTTTGTCTTTTTAGTACAGACGGGTTCCACCATGTTGGCCAGGTTTGGTCTTGAACTCCTGACCTCAGGTGATCTGCCTGACTCAGCCTCCCAAAGTGCTGGGATTATAGGCATGAGCCACTGCACCTGGCCTGGTACATCATTTTTAAATGAATATTTTATGAATGTTTGAAAAAATATGTATATTTTCTTAAAACTGTGTTATATAATCTCAGTTATTTCAGTCTTGATAGTTGGTTATTCAAGTTCTGTGAATTGTTACTATTTTTTGTCAATTTGATCATTTTGGTTTTGAGAGAGTCTTATTACTGTCCCTTGCAATGATAGTATGTGTTAATATTTGTTAATTTTTTCTTTTTCTAGTAGTTTTTGTTTTCCATATCTCAAATTGTTTCTTCTTGCTAGATTATTCCATTTATTACATAAAACAACTTTCTTTGTTCTTTGTTTTTCACTCCCCCTTGGCCTGAGTTTTACTTTTTCTAGAATTAAAATTATGACTTCTCTTTTTATTTGCATTTACCTGATTTATTGTCTGTCATTTTGTCAAACAAGTCTTAAGTGATATCTCTAATCTGTTGTGACTCCAATGTGTTTTCTAATAACTTGATTTTGTTAATTTATAATACAGTCATATTAGTAGAGGAGAATCCTATTTTTCAGAATTATTTTCGTATGGCTTTTTTTTAAGATGGCCTGGATTTTTATTATTCCTCAAAACAACATGCTCAGAAGATGGTCGAATTTCTTCAGTGTACAGTTCCCTGTAGGTATGTTCTGGACCTGAATGTGACTAAGTCTAAGGACCTGGGAATGGATGTGGGTCACACATATTCTTCAGGCTCAGACAACTTCTTATTTAAAGTTGTAGGAGAGATACTTATACAATCAGGAAGCATATACTCGGTTAACCACCTACTCATGGAGGTGGTAGGACTTGTGCTCCAAAGATGGGGAAATTTTCATAGCTGGAGTTTATATTAAAAGGTACTATTAGTGTGAACAAAGATTTGCAGTGGGCGTTAGTGTGGCTTTTAATAATGCTATATAGAAAGTAGATTGGTCTGAACAATGGCATGTTCTAGAGGTTTTTGGTAGATAAGGTTCAAAACAGGTAAGGCATAGTCAGAACGGTGAAGGTTTTAAAATGCAAGTGGAGGAAACTAGATTTTACCAGAGCAGGCATTAGGAAGCCATTTTAGATCTTGGACATTGATGGTTTGATTTAATAAAAATTGATATTCCTGAGTCCATACAAGTTAATGACCTTTGTCTTTATATTACTACTAACTTTTTTCTTAATAGATACAAAGCATCACAAAGACTGATCTCTCAGGATATCCATAGTAACACATACAATTACAAAAGCACTTTTTCTGTGGAAATTGTTCCAATATGCAAGGTACTTTTTTTTTTTCATTGAATACATACCTATAGAAGACTACAAGTAATTAGTTGGCTTATATGTAGTTTGTAGCTCCTGCTTTCTCTCTAGCATTGGATAAAAATTTAGAATAAGTTCTTTAAGTGATTTCTGACATATTCAGCCTTGTTAAAAGATTTTTTAAAAAATTATGTTTATAATTATATATTGACAAACCTTTTATTTTGGTGTATTAAAATGAAAAGACCTAGGTACAGTTGATGAAAATCCATAGTTCTTAAAATTTGTAATCCTATGAGCCTATATGATAGTTCAATGAAACTGAATAAAATAAATGATGTTAAAATCAATATTAGTGAGCCACTTTGTGGGACATGTACAAACAAGATTTTGGCAAGAAATTAATTAAAGAAAATTGTGAAAACGTGATCATAGAATCATGATTTTAGAACATAAGCTGAATAAAACATTTAAAAGTGTATTATTTCATTTCATTGTACTAAGATAAAACCCTGCTTCAAAAATATGTATGAATTAAAATTCAATAAATAGTTATTGAGCATCTATTGTATAGAAAGCTGTGTACTGAGAATTGTATAACTACAGGTCTCTGCCATTTAAGAACTTCTATGTCAGTATTAAATCACTAAAAATGATAACTGCTGTAATTTATTGTGACCATTAGTGTCTTTCACCTCATTCTTATCTCATAATAACTGAGATAAGCCTTACATATCATTTTGAAGATGAGGAAATTGAAGTTTGAGGAGATTAGACGACTTGCCCAAAGTTACATGATCACAAAATGATAAAGCTAGGATTTGCATCCACATCTGTGTCTCTAAAGCTTCAAGGCCACATTGCTATTTTATAGTATGTACTAGGGATGAAATGATAGCTTAAAATAGGGTCAGCAGACTTTCTCTGTAAAGGGCCAGATGGCAAATTTTTTAACTTTTAGGCAGAATACTCTTTTTGCAGCTACCCAGCTTTGCTGTTGTTGTGCAAAAGTAGCGTGGATAATATGTAAATGAATATGTAAATGACAGCTGTCATTCCACCTCAGCCTCCCAAGTAGCTAGGCCCACAGGCATGCACCACCACGTTTGGCTAATTAAAAAAAAAAAAAATTGTGGAGACAGGGTCTCCATATGTTGTCCAGGCTAGACTTGAACTCCTGGGCACAAGCAATTCTTTTACACTGTCTTCCCAAATTGCTGGGATTACAGGAGTGAGCCACCACATGCTCAGCCAGGGTTTCTTAAAGCATTATTATTAAGACAAAATGCCTGTCATTAGAGAGAATAGATTATTTTCAGTTTCATTAAGGTCTGATTCTTTTCTTTAGTCTCTCTATTGATTGATAGAATTAAAAATAATGTTTTGGTTGGTCAAGTGCAGTTGGATTGGGTTTACATTGATGAATGTTTATTGGACCATTATTTAGGATATGCCTTATTCTAAATGTTAGTTCTTATGCCTAGGATAATGTTGTCTGTCTGTCTTCAAAACTGGCACAAAGCTTGGGAAATATGAACCAGATTTGTGTGTGTATTCGAGTAACCAGTGCCATTCATCTCATTGATCCAAACACCCTACAAGGTAAATTCTAGAAATGATTTGCCTTGACAAGTTTGTTCTATATGCCAAGCAATAATTATAATTCACCCTGTTAATTTTTCAGGCATTCTTGCTAATGTTTTGAAAGGCTAGTTAAAATTTGTGCTATTGTTTAATCCAAAACACTGTGGATTACAAAGCTTTGATTACTTTTATATTTTTCATTTATGGAAACGATTCTGTTAATTTTTACAAATGTAGTGATTTATTCCATTAATTTTTACCGAAATTGACTTATTTACCTCATTGAATTTTTGTGACTATTTATTTCAGTCTATTGCCAAAATTTGGTGTCTAGCAGTTACTTTAAATTTTGGAACATTTGACTTTTTGTGGCCTAGTGGAACATTTAATTTGAAAATGAATTTTAACCAGTTTTGTTATTATTATAGATCTCTTTTTAACATTCTCTTTATATAATATGTTATTTTTTGAAGACGACTACATTTTGGTAGGTATCTTAGTATTTGGATGTACCTCCTACTTGATCTTTTTCATACATTTTCTGTAATTTAAGTTTCGTTTATTAAGAAAATGTGGTCGTTTTGATATTTTTCTGGAAAGTCATTCATTGTCTTTATCAGTTAGGATTCATAAGTTAAAGATCTTGCAATATTGGGATGGACTGTCTTTATCTGTTTGGTAGAACTAGTCTTTATTCCCCATAAACTAAGCAGCTAAGATGACAGATAAGTTTCTAAAATAAAGTGCCAGCACATGAAACAACTGTACCACTGATTGATTGGATCTTATCTTATTTAAAAGGCTCTTAGCCATGTGGCATTCTGATTATAGTAACTATTTAAGATATGTTTGACATCTGATATATTTTTCTTGTTCTTTGAGAAGTTTAGGGTTGGTTTATAGGAATACATGATGACCCTAAGGAGTGAGTTAACACTAGTTCTGTTGATCTGCCGCTTCCTAGTTGGTATCTATGAGTTTCTTCTTAGTTAATACATTTGATGACTCTGAAATATGTAATTTTTCATATATTTTTGTGTTCTATCCTTATTTTTAGTTGCAGATGTTGATGGGAGCACTTTCTGGAGTCACCCTTTCAACAGTTTATGTCATCCCAAACAGCTAGAGGAGTTTATTGTGATGGATTGCAGCATAGTCCGAAATATAAAACGAGGTGCAGGTGCTGGAATGATATCAAAAAAGGTGAGCTGCATCCTGCCTGCCAGTGTTTTGTTTTTTTTCCCTCAGTTATTATTGTTTCAGTCCTGCTTTAAAAAAAATGTGCTGGTGATTCCACAGTATGGAATATAAACCTAGCACCACATTAGGAAAAAACATTTTTTAAATTTTGTCTTTTTAACATGTGGTCATTGTGGAAATTATTAGACTTAGACTGTTAATTTATTCTCTTTTGTGTTGGAAAAATCTTTTAAATGTTTACTCCATTATTAAAAAAAAGAAGCATTTCTTTGCATTGTTTTTGTAGGAGGAGGACCTTTATTTTTGTAGTGGTTATCTTGACTTTTAAAAAGTCAAATACTAACTACTATATACTAACTACTATATACTAAATACCAAATGCTAACTACTTCAGTGTGCATCTCTCACACATAGGAATATTTTTCTACATAATGAAAATATTGTTACTGTACCTATAAAACCTACAGTTGATATAGTATTCCCCTGTTATCCATGGGAATGCATTCCAAGACTCGTAGTGGATTTTTGAAATCACAATAGTACCAAACTCTATGTGTATTGTTTTTTCTTATATATACTTACCTATTATAAAGTTTAATTTATAAATTAGGCACAGTAAGAGATTAACAACAACAATAATAAAAGAGACCAGTTATAACAATATACTGTAATAAAAGTTATGTGAATGTAATCTCTTTCTCAAAGTTACCTAATTCTACCCTACCCACCTATTTTTGCATAGTGATTAATTATGGGCAGATAAAACCTTTGAAAGTGAAACTCTGGATAAGGGGGGGATTACCGTATTCAGATTTCCTCATTTGTCCCAAAAGTGTCTTTTATGCTTTGTTCAAACAGGTATTCAATTGGAGACCACACATTAAATGGGAATATTATACATTTTACATCTTTTATTTAATAATAGTTCCCTTCTTTTTTCTTTTATTGGTTATGATACCAACTTCCGTAGACAACTAGCACATTTATTTTATAGAATACGCCACCTTCTGGCGCGTGCCTGTAATCCCAGCTACTCAGGAGGCTGAGGCAGGAGAATTGCCTAAACCCAGGAGGCGGAGGTTGCGGTGAGCCGAGATCGCGCCATTGCACTCCAGCCTGGGTAACA
>NW_016107417.1:5488577-5537048 GCF_001604975.1 Cebus imitator | reverse complement strand
AAAAAAAAAAAAAAGAATACGCCACCTTCTAAATCTGTCTTCTTGTCTCCTCGTGATGTCACTTAACTTGTTTCGTAATTTCTTGTATTTCCTCTAAACTGGAAAGTTGATCTAAAGGTTTGGTTACATTTAGGTTAAATTTCTCTTGCCAGAATATTTCAGAGATGAAGCTGTGTACTTATTATGATACCACATCAAGAGACAAGTAATGTCTGACTGTTTCACTTGTTAGTATAGTGATAGTCAGATTCCTCCATTATAATGTTATGATTTTTTTTTCCTACTGACCAGCAAGCCATCTGTGACTTAATACTATAATAATATGCAAGTATTGAGTTCCTGTTATCTCTTTTTCTTCTGGCTTTAGCATCTGTTGATAATTCTTACCCAAATTATTTTATTTAGGGTTACAAAATGGTGAATTTTCTGTTTCTATTCTACATGTATTAGCTGTCATTCTTAAGGAAGAGCTTTTCATTATTAACTAAGGGCTATGTAGCTTTCCTGAAATGCTCTTCTGCATACATTCTTTAAATTAATTAATTTTAGGCATGATCTTGCCTTGTTGTTGGGCTGAAGTGTAGTGTGGCTTCATAGCTCACTGCAGCCTCAAACTCCCAAACTCAAGTGATCCTCCTGCCTCAGCCTCCTATGTAGCTGGGACCACAAGTGTGTGCCACCATGCCCAGCTAATTTTTGGATTTCTTTGTGGAGATGGGGTCTCCATGTTATTCAGGCTGGTCTCAAACTCCTGGGCTCAAGCAGTCCTCTTCCCTTGGCCTCCCAGAGTGTTGGGATTACAGGCGTGAGCCATGTCACTCAGCCTGTGCATAAATTAATTCTTATAGCAAATATTTTCAGAGTAAAGAGTTGATCTAGGAGTCATTTCCAGTGGTGAAAATTAGTTTAGCTGTGCATTTGGTGGTGTTTCTCTTTATGATTATCGTTATGATATATGAAGTATATTATATATTTACTATATTTTCTTTTCCTCTCTGTCTTTTCCTTTTTTTTTTTTATTTTAAAGAAACAAATTCTCATTCTGTCTCTCAGAGCTGGAGTTCATTGGTGTGATCATAGGTCACTATAACCTTGATCTTACCACCTTAGCTTGCTGCCACACCTGTCTAATTTTCATTTTTTAATTTTTTGTAGAGTCTTGCTATGTTTTTCAGGCTGATCTCAAACCCCTGGCGTTAAGCAATCCTCTTGCCTTCCTTATAGGCATGAGCATGAGTGCTTGGCCTTTCCTTTCTTTTCTTAAAATCCTCCTTCAGAATGGTTCCTATGTTCCTTTGATGTGACTTTCCTAGCCTTTGAAAGCATCCTTGATTTCTGGCACAACACGGAAATTCTGGTGTTCCAAAATCACATGTATGATTTCTAACCCATATCTGAAATCAAGCTGTTTCTTCACAGATGCAAGTCTGGCTTCTTTTAATGTGAAATAGTATCTAGAGACTCCCAGGGTACTCTGTGTGTGTGTGTGTGTGTGTGTGTGTGTGTGTGTGTGTGAATAATGCTTCTGGAGACAAAAATAATTTGTGATACTTGGAAGAAATCGGTAGAAATGGAAGACAGATGACTTTCTACATTTTATTTAAAAATTAAGTTAATATAGTTAAGGACAAACTTTCATTTATGATAAATGTAGAACACGACTCTTCTCAGGCAGATATAATACCAGATATTATATTTTCTTTTTTTTTTTTTAAAATAGCTAGGACAGGTTAATAAGTTTACAAGCAGAAGCAGTCTAATAGCTGGAAAATAAATCCTGTTAAATAAAATTTAGTCTCCAGTAATTGACTTTTCTTTTGCAGTTCTTAAATCTGAGACTTGTCTTTTATTTTAGTTTCTCTTTCCACTCCACTTCTTTTTATCTTTTTTATTTCCTTTTACCAACTGCAATAAGAAGCATTGATTCTTTTTATAACTTTGAGATCCTTAATTTTATTTATAACTCTTAATATTTTGCTCTTAATCTCACTTCACTTCATCTTTGTTAAAGGTGTTGGCGTTTTGGAAAGAGAATTAATAGTTTTCTTAAAAAATTCAAACTTGGGGTGTTGTTTCTGCAACAAATATATATATGAATGATTGTACTTTACACTAGTAAATACCCAAAAAATTAATTTGATAAAGATTTGACTTCTCTAATGGTTTACTACTAGGATTTCTAGGCTGTTTTGTCTGAACCCTGTGTCAAGCAAGAGTTTGCTTGGAATACTTTCTTGATTTAAGATTCTCCTACCTTTTCAGTTATTTTGTTTACTCTGTATTGGCCCATCTTCCTGTGAAAACATTTCTTTTGAAAATTATACTTTTTTTTTTTTAGGGACATTGTTAATGTTTTATAAAAGTCTTCAATAAAATCTTAGAAAAAGTCAATGATTTATTTTTATGAATTGCTTGTGAGTCTTTCTATACTCATGATTCAGTAATTTGTTAATTTTGACAGTGTTTCAAAACATATCAGAAAAATTAAAAAAAAATTTTCTCTCTTTAAAAATTAGAAAACCAAAAATCAATGTTGTATTTAACTTTTCTCTGAGATGCTTTTAGAGTTATGCTTAGATTATTGAAGAGTGCATTTTCTTTCCTCTTAAGCATACCCTCGGGGAAGTTTGGGTACAGAAGACATCTGAAATGAATACAGATAAACAGTATTTTTGTCGTACTCATTTGGGACATCTTCTAAATCCTGGAGACCTGGTGTTAGGGTTTGTATTATTTCAGATTTTAAACTGCCAATTAGGGTTGCAAATTTTCTTTGGGAACTAGCGAAACTACCTTAAATACTAACATCATTTATTCCAAAAAGATCGAAGGGTTCTTAGGAGCCTTATAACTCATTTTATTGTTGATAACTGTGGATTGGACAGAAGCCCGTAGTTACTCCATTTTGATCATAATCTTAAAGAGTAATTTGTTCTAAGATTTTGTTAATTGAACCTTGAAGTTGTATGGTTAGATCCATATTTAGAGCTTCTTTTGCAGATTGGATCATTTTTTATTGTGTATTTGTCACTGCTCAGACAATTCACTTTTAAGATATGGCAACCATGTATACAGAGGGCTTATAAAGGCATAGATCAGTTCTTTCTGAATCAGAGCTTATCAGTGAGTGTGTGATTAAACTCTCAAATCTTAGTTTTGCTTTTGGGATTTCAGCTTATTAGAGAATGAGTTTTTTGTTGTTGTTGTTTTGTTTAAAATAAACTAGAAGGAAGCATCTAACTGAATTCTAAAGTTGGACTGATATATAAGCCTGTTTCGCCTCTTTTACAAATGTATGGCAAGGCGGACAATAATTGATTATAGGTGAAACTCAGAGTTCCTTATTATCTTTACCAGCATCTGCAGAAGCATGTTTATTGTATAATAAATGACAGAACTTTTAAAGTGGGAAGCATGTTGAATGTTTGATTTTTAGGAAGTTTTAGGTGATATCCATAAAATAAAAAGTTACACACAAACGGTAAATGGTCATTACGTTTTCATTGTTTACGTTTCAGGTTTGATTTGGCCAACTGTAACTTAAATGATGAGCATGTCAACAAAATGAACTCAGATAGAGTTCCAGATGTGGTAAGGCTTTAGATTTTTTTCTTTTTTCTTGTGTTAAAGAGGATGAATGTAACTCTTATGGGTAAGAGGTATCACACTTTTGAAAATAACACATCAATTAGAGATTTTTGAACCTGCAGATAAGGCATAATAGTAAAAGTCTTCTTTTTTTTTTTTTTTTTTAAGAAACAGGAGTCTTACTCTATTGTCCAGGCTTGTGTGCAGTGTCATCATCACTCACTGCAGCCTCAAACCTCTGAGCTCAAATAATCCTCCCATCTCAGCCTCCTGAGTAGCTGAGACTATAGGCACATGCCACCACTCCCAGCTAATGTTTAAAATCGTTTTGTGGAGATGGGGTCTTGTTATGTTGCTCAGGCTGCTCTCGAAACCCTGACTTCAAGTGACCTCCCACCTCAGCCTCCCAAGTAGCTGGGATTACAGGTGTCACCTGTCATGCATGCCTGGCTTCATTTTAAATAATTTTTCTTCATGGGGTAAATCCAAGATATATTCTGATTTTTTTGTTGTTGTTGTTCCTCTTCTAATCACTTTTCATTGTCAAAATACCTGATATTATCTGTAGGGCAAAATTAAATTTAGCTGGGCACAGTGGCTCACACCTGTAATCCTAGCACTCTGGGAGGCTGAGGTGGGTGGATTGCCTTAGCTCAGGAGTTTGAGACCAACCTGGGCAACACAGTGAAACCCTGTCTTTACTAAAATGCAAAAAAATTAGCCAGGCCTGATTGCATGGACCTGTAGTCCCAGCTACTCAGGAGGCTGAGGCAGGAGAATTGCTTAAACCCAAGGTGGAGGTTGCTGTGAGCCAAGATCACGCCACTGTACTCCAGTCTGGGTACAGAGCGAGACTCTGTCTCAAATAAATAAACAAATAGCTAAAAATGATGACATTTAGCATTCAGGTTCATTTTTATTAGGCTCACTTTGTTTCATGTATATTATTCAGTTAAAAAGGCATTTAGAGTTAAGACTTATTCAAAGCTGCATATAATGTCAGTGAAAAATAATCTTCTCAGTCTCAAGTCTTGGAAAAGACTATTCTGAAAAATCTGTTAAGACTGCGGATAAAGTTAGTATGAAAGACCCTGCCTCCTACTTGCTTAATCTTTTAGAATAAACATTGATTTCTTTAGCGGTGATTAAAAAAAGAAAAATAGAGCCATGGCAAATCAAGGATTCTGACCACCTGACCAGTTGTGCTTTTATTAGTTGATAAATTAGGAATAACAGCATAGTTGGAGTGTAAGTCTAAATAGTTACTTCTAACAAGGTCATAAGAGGAGATCATGGCAATCTTACAAGATTTTGTGTTTTGTAAAGTATTTTCATTTATTCATTCCATAATTTAAACAAGTGTTCTAAGATATGTTGTTGTCAAAGTTATATATAGTTCTGTAAATGTTAATTGGTGGAAATAAGAGAGAAAAAAAGTATCTGCTTGTGATGTTCAGAATGATTTATATGAATAGTAGCTGAAAAGGAGGTTTGAGTTAAAAGAAAACTGCAGTTTTTGTTGTTAAGTAGTATTCAGTCACTGAAAAATGTAGTTAGTAAATTTTACCAATTATACAAATAATGCTTGAATGCATTCTCATAAAAAGTTAAATACATGGAAGAAAATTTTAAAAGTCTTCTTAACACTGCCTCTATCCCTACTCCTTTCTCTTGAGGTGTAACCACTGTTATTAGTTTGGTGACTTCTCTGGCATTCCCATTACCTTTCATTTTTTAGCTTTATTGAATTTTGTGGCCTTACAGTATAGTTCCCATTCTTTATAACTTTACAAATATTTCTCTTACAGGTATTAATCAAGAAGAGCTATGACCGGACCAAACGTCAGCGTCGTAGAAACTGGAAATTGAAAGAGCTTGAAAGAGAAAGAGAAAACATGGATACAGATGATGAAAGGTCTCACTTTTCTTTAAATCTCTTATGTTGTCTCAAAGGAAATCTTTATGATAAATACTTTTATGTTATAAAGAAATAGACATTACACAATTGATCTTTTCACTCAATATTAATCTTAGATTCTAATCAAGGTATTAATGGAATCAGTATAAGATGCTGTAAAGACATTTAACACAGATTTAGTAATTATATATTGGTTTATGACCTAATTGTAGTGTTAATGTAAACAATTCATTTGAAAAGCTAAAAGATAGTCATACTTTGCTTAGCAATGGGCATACCTTCTGAGAAATGCATCATTAGGTGATTTTGTTGTTAGCATCATAGAGTATATGGCACATCACTTTATAATAATTACCTTATGAATATCACAGATTGTAAACGAGTACTTACAGCTTGAGATAAAAAGGAGCAGCTAATTGATGCCAAGGGTGTTATTTCTTAAATAATTTAAGCAGAAATGAAGACAGTGTTCTAAAACAGTTTATTGGATGATTCAAAAAGTGGCTTTAATGATAGTGAAGATGCTGATGTCTAAAAAAAAAACAGAGTTTATATAAAATTGTTTCATGAAATGTGAGTGGGAAACAGCAGTTTACATAGTTCTTAAGATGAAGAAAATAATAACTGTATATTTTTGGTGATAAAATATTTAAATGTTTATTTTATAGGCAATACCAAGATTTTCTTGAAGATCTTGAAGAAGATGAGACAATTAGAAAAAATGTCAACATTTACAGAGGTTGGGGTTCTAAGAGTATTTAAGTTACTTGTTCTGTACATAAATATAGTTTCCAGTATGAATATTTTGGTATCTTAAGCTTTGATTCTCATAAATGTGTTTAATTTATGCAACCACTCTAGTCAGACTTACACCAAAAAAACTTCTGAAACAATAAATAAAACTTAGTAAAATACTGTTTTCTATATTACAGTTAATATTATTTGCATCCTAGCTTGATCCCTTAAGTTGCTCCTCCTGTAGTGGTGGAAGTATATTCATACAGTTATTCAATTCATTCATTCAGTGAATATAATTTGGATGCCTGCTATAAGAGACAAGAGCTTCTGACATAATATAGTTACATAATAATAATAATAAACAAGGTAGACATTTGTATACTTTCAAAATGTACTTATTTAATACTTTGTGTACGTATAAATACTTTGTATTTATTTTATTCTCTTTGTATATTTCGTAGATTCAACCATCCCCGTGGAAAGTGACACAGATGATGAAGGAGCACCTCGAATTAGTCTGGTTGAGATGCTTGAAGACCTTCATATTTCCCAAGATGCTACTGGTGAAGAAGGTACATCAATGATGACATAATGAGTTGTTGTAGACTGTTTCCACATACGTGGGCTTAAGAATTTGGACAAGATTACCTTAAAAGTGTCTCCCATCTATGCCTCCAGATTTCAAGAGGAGAAATTTAGTTTTAAAACTGAATAAACATGATTGTTTTGATTGCTCACTCAAAGCACTGAAAAGATAGACGGCTTTGAAGTTTTAGATAATAAAAGGTAATGAAGAATGGAATTATTATTAATATTGAGGTTATTTTACATGTGGAATTTTATCACCGTGCTTTTTTTATATGAGGCATTCTAGTATATTCACATAGTATAGTACTCTGGATGTAAAAGCTCAAAAATTGTGATTCCTTGGACATTCACTAAATCTTCAAGCAAAAACACCTTTTTACATTCATCTTTTCATTGTTACTTTAGTGAAAGGCCATATGAAGAATGGTTTTTAATATTGACTTGTTACTTTGATCCACTTTACATCATTTTTAAGTTCTTGAGGTAGGGAAATTAGCGTTCATTATCACTGGACATTCAGGAGGCAAGTCAATCTTTTTATTTCCTTATAAAATTAATATCTTCAAAAGCTGTTAAACAGAAGGTTATCTAATTTTTATGGCAGTAGAAGGAAATTTATTTTAAATATTTGTAGATTTTGTAGCAAATAGAGGCTCGTTATTTAAAGGTTAAATAACAATTTGTTCTTTTGTTATTTTTGCCAGTTTAGGTCAGTAGCTGCTTATGTCATTTAAATGTTTTCCTACCACATCAAAAATGTTGCTTTTAAAATTTTTGTTTATAAATTGAGAAGGAAGGAATTTTCTCTCTGTAAGTTTCTATCATTGAACACATCACCATCAAAAAGAATATTAGAATCCAGCATGAAGATAATGACTAATAAAAATGAGTCACATACTTTATAAAACCATTAATCAGATTTGAATGAGAAATGCTTTCCACATCCTTGAAAGAAAAACTATGGCTTTGGTTTTAAAGTGTTCCAAGAATGAAATATTAAGATCCTATTTCTACAAGCAAGATCAGACTTAACTAAGTATACCACAGCTAAGAGCTAATTCGTTCATTATATGTGTGCCACTAAATAAAGAGATTGAGCAAGTGCCACTGTGTGAAACATTTTTCCTTTTTTTAATATTGGACTCCCCAAATTTGAAGTTAGGAAGAAAGGCCTAAATTTTCTATAGAGGCTTCTTTTCTGTCTTCATATTTTGTTAAAATTGTGGATCTAAAAGCCATATCCTATCTTTGGTGGTGGCCTAGTAGGAATGGCTTGTCCTAGTTCTTCAAAGGTAAGCTTGACAAAAGCAAGTTCTCACTGGTGGTCTGTGTTTACCTCTTCTATGTCAAGATATTTTAAAGCATGAAAATAAAACCGTTCTTGCCTTTTTCCATGTGTTTGAAATGGTTGCATCGGTGTCGTATTTATATGAGAAAGTATCTTAGGCAATTTTCCGAAGTAGAATTGTTAATGTTATTTAAGTACTTGTATAATTTTCCCACTGAAAAATGTAGTTTCCCACTAACCTTATTTAGTCTTATTTATTTAGTCTTACTCATTTTGATGCTCAATAAGTATTGAAACTTCTTGGTTGAAAGATGTGACAAGGCAAACGAATGTAGCTAAGAGAAACACTGTCATCCGAGAGCTTGCACAAAGTTAAATAACGCTGATTAATCTACCATACTATGGTATAGTTCCCATACTCAAGAGACTTGTGGGTCCCCCAGTATTCTTAATCATGTCCCAAAGTTGTTATGACTTGGGAAGGCTGATATTAATCAAATGTACAAGAACATGATTTATAACCAGTTTATAAATACAACTAATTTACAAGTCAGTATGATCATTATTTTTTTGTAGCCAGATCTGGATTTGAAGCTGCTGATTTAGAGTCAAAAGTCACTGATGGGCCAGGCACAGTAGCTCACTCCTGTAAACCCAGCACTTTGGGAGGCCAAGGAGGGCGGATCCCTTGAGTCCAGGAGTTCAAGACCAGCCTGGCCAACATAGCAAAGCCCCATCTCTTAAAATTACAAATATTAGCTGGGCATGGCAGTGTGCACCTGTAGTCCCAGCCACTTGGAAGGCTAAGGCAGGAGAATCATTTGAACTCAAGAGGCCGAGGATGCAGTGAGTCAAGATCTTACCACTGCACTCCAGCCTGGGTGATGGAGTGAGACTCTGTACCCTCCACACCCTCAATAAAGTTACTGATGAGCAAGAAAAGTTGAGGGGTAGAGCTGCTTGTGTAATTGAGATGTTTAACAGCATCAAGCTAATTCCTTGCCACAGTAGAACCCAGAAGCTCTGGGCTGTTTGCCAGGAGATGCCTCCCTGGTCAGTACTTGGTACCAGAGTTTTCCTAGACTCTTTAATTTTAGTAAATGCGTTCACATTGAGTCAGTCCTTGCATAACTAGGTATGTTATTTCCAGCCCAAGGAATGTTACTTATCCATAATTTCAGACTTACAGAAAGGTTGCAAGAATTCCTGGATACCATTTGCCCACATTTGCCAAATGTAAACATTTTACCTCATTTGCTTTCTTTCCCCTTCTCACTAATTATTTTTTCCTAAACCATTTAAGAGTAAAATGCAGACATGATGCGTCTTTATCCTCTAAATATTTCAGTGTTCCCTCCACCCAAAAAACAAGGAATTCTTGAATCATAGTGTAGTGATCACTATCAGAAAATTGACACAAAACCGATATCTAATTGATAGACCATATTGAGATGTCAATTATCCCAATAAAGTCCTTAATAAAAACAGTAAATCTAAGATTGTGTGTTGTATTAGGTTCTCATATCTCTTCAGTCTTCTTTAATCTGGACCAGTTCTGAGTGTAATGTTTTATGTAATTGACATTTTTGAAGAGTCCCAGTCAGTTGTTTTGTAGAGTGACCTCAATTTGGGTTTGTCTGATGCTTTTTCATGATTAATTTTAGGTTATGTCCTTTTGGTAGGACTATGCCAGGAGTGATGCCAAATTCTCAATGTATAGAATCAGGAAGCGTGTGCTGTTGATTAGTCCAGATGTTCCCAAACTTGGTTATTTGTTGGTTTTCTGTTATAAGGAAGAGCTCTTTTTTCGTATATTTACTTGTTCATTTGTTTTTCATGTCATTGTGGACTCTTGAATTTTTACTTTAATACAATGGGATTTAGCCCTTTGTAATTGTTATTTTTACTTAATTTTAAAAAAATATTTTCAGTGTACAGACAGTGAAATGTCTTTTTGATGTACAGATCTATGATTTTTAACACATAGGTCATGTAATTACTATAGTCCAATTATAGAACAGTTCTATCACATCCACCCCCAAAAAATTCCATGTTTTTGTTTTTGTTTTTCTCCAAATCCTTCCATCCTTAACCCCTGGCAACTTTTGATCTGTTCTCTGACTTCATAGTTGCTTTTTCCAAAATATATAAATGAAATCGTACAGGATTTAGCCTTTTAAGTTTGGTTTCTTTCACTCAGCATGGTGCACTTGTGATTCATGTAAGGTGATGTGTAAATCAAAGTGGGTTCCTTTTTATTTCTGAGTAATATTGCAGGGTGTGTGTGTGTGTGTATGTGTGTGTGTATAAATACATACCACAGTTTATCCATTCCTATGTTAAGGTATGTTTGAGTTTCTAGTTTTTGCTGATTAGGAGTAAAGCTGCTATGAACATTTCTGTACAGGTTTTTATTTTACTTGGGTAAATAACTAGGAGTGGGATTGTTGGCTCCTATAGTTAAGTGTATATTTAACTTTGTAGAAACCTGCCAAACTGTTTTCCAAAGTGGCTTGTGCCGCTGTGCTTTCTCACCAGCAGTGTATGGGAGTTTCATTTACTCTTCCTTGTCATTTTTTGATGGTGTCAGTTTAAAAAAGAAGCCATCCAGATATAGGTGGATGGTGTTGCCTTTTTGTGATTTTAATTTGCATTTCCATGCTGGCCAATAATGGTGAACACCTTTTCATGTGCTTATTTGTTATGTATATCTTTTTATCAGTAAAATAGCTGTTCAAATCTTTCATCTATTTTTAAGAATTGGGTTGTGTTTTAGTTGGTGTTGCTGTAACAGAATACCATAGACTAGGTAGCTTAATAAAAAAGCAAACAATCTTTTCACAGTTGTGGAGGCTAGGAAGTCTGAGATCAGGGTGCTAGCTAGTATGGTCAGATTCTGATGAGAGCCCTCTTCGTGGTTTGCACATATGTGGCTATTTCTTGCCATCTTCTCACATAGCAGAGGGAGAGCTCTCTAGAATCTCTCATCCCTTTGTAAGAGCACTAAGCCCATCAATAAGGGCTCCACTTTCATGACCTAGTTAATTACCTCTTAAAGACCCACCTCCTAATGCCATCATATTAGATATTAGGGTGTCAACATATCAATTTTGGGGCAACATAAACATCCAGTCCATAGCAGATTGGTGGTTTTCTTGTTGTTTTTATTTTGATGTTAATATTGTTCCAGAATTGGCCAGTGGGTACCCCTTCAAGCTGGGGCTTACGTCCTTTTGACAGGTGCTTCTCCGTATTTGATCTTATTCATGGATGCTGATAAAAGTCTTTGGGCAGGATTTGAATTTTTCTTGTTCAGGCCTCACATGTAATCTACTCTTCTTAGCTTATTTTGCATCATGAGGAGCCAATATACTTAAAAATAGGGCAGTTTGAGTTGAGTCATCTGTGATTTAAGGAATCATGAAATGGCTTTATAAAAAAACACTGATGTCAGTGTTATGCGTTCTCAGCTTATCAGTTCTGTCACATGCTTGATCAGTGTGGGGTAGTTAGCCTTGATGACGGCAAGAAATCAGTCTAGGTATCTTTCTGTACTTCAAAATAATGTGATAAGAAAATTCAATTTTAGTTGATTGACTTGATACATTTTGAAAACTGCCTTATTGTCTAGGGAAGAGACATGATTCATAGTGTAGTCTGACAAAACAAGTTTTCTAGTAATTAAAGGTTATTTGGAATAGGTTGGGCAGCTGCTGTGTTTCTGCAGCAATGTTGCTTGTATTGTTTTAACTGATGGCAGTTTTATTTTGTTTTTGTTGGAGTCAGCACTGCAGTGCTGCCTGTCACACATTTTCCTTCTGACACAGTTTCACATAAATATGGTCTTCATCACCTGCTTTACAGCATTGTTGTGAAGTACTTTAAGATAAAATATGTACTAGAACTAGTTTATTAAGTGCTAGACTTAATAAACCCTCTTGGGAGGGTGTATGATGAAAATGAAAATGTTTTGGAATCATCTTACCTGTCACTAGCTATATGACTGAAACTTTCTGAACATCTATTTCTAGTTTTTTTTAAGGGCATAATACTGTTCACTACGTAGAAGATTGCTAAAATTCTTAGCATAGTCAGTATGCAACAAATTGTAATTCAATAGTATCTGCTTTTAAAATTTATAAACAGTTTTAGTGTTTAGTATTTAAACAAGTTGAGAAATGACTTGTTAATTGTTTCACTCTGTATGCATACACGTTTTAGAGCAGCATAGAGTTTGTTCTAGAAAATTGATATGGTATAGGGAACGATAAAGACCAAACTAGAAATTACCCATAACCTACCACAGGGATTCACTGTTAACATTTTGATATTTTTGTTTTTTAACACACTTTATTTTCTATTTAATTTTACAATTACAGAAAAATTAAGAAAACAGTATAGGGAATTCCCATATTCTCATGCCTGGTTTTCCCTATTAACATTTTATATCAGCATGATATAAAATATAATTATACCTTTGTTATAATTAATAAGCCAATATTGATACATTATTATTAACTAAAATACATATATTTAGAGTTCCTTAGTTATTATCTAATTTTCTTTTCCAGGGCCCTATCCAACATTTAGTTGTCATATTTCCTTATGCGCCTCTTGGTAGTGGCAGTTTCTTAGATTTCCTGTTTTTGATGATCTTAACAGTTTTGAGGAATACTGCACAGATATTTTATAGGATGCCCTGCTATTGGAATTTGTCTGATATTTTCTCATGATAAGATGAGTTATAGTTTATTGGGAGAAAAACGACAGAGGAAAAATACCATTTTCATGACAAAATTTCAATGGTGCTTACTATCGACATGATTTCTCACTGTTGATGTTGACCTTGATCACCTGACTGAGGTAGTACTTGTCAGATTTCTTCACTGTAAAATTACTCTTTTTTCCCCCTTTCCTTACTGTAAACTTTGGAAGGAAGTCACTCTGCACAGCCCACACCTAAGAGGTGGTGAGTTATACTGCCCCTCCTTAACCATGGGTTATCTACATAAATTATTTGGAATTCTCCTGGATAGGAGATTTGTTTCTTTGTAATTTACTAATTATTTCAATCATGTGTAGTCATATAGAGTCATGAATACTTATTTTATACTTTGTGTTATAATCTGATACTATTTTAATTATTTTGTTTTTTGAATTGTTCTAGCTTTAGCCATTGGGAACTCTTACAGTTGTCTCTTTTGGGGGTATGGTCCTTGACAAACCCCCATCATTGTCTTATGGTGTGTGTGTGTTGAACATTTACTTACATTCTGGTACTATAAGCTGTTGCAGACTCATCTTGTATATTTATTGCCCTAGAATTCGTCATTTTTGCAAGGAGCTCTCTCTCTTTTTTTTTTTTTTTTAATTGGAGAATGGTTTTAGAAACCTACATCTAGGTGCTAGGTATGCTTGCTGCTACTGAGGGGTCATTTCATTTAGTTCCTCTTAGTTAACAGAATTTTTAAAAATGCTGTTTTACTAGCCTGTGTATTTATATATATTTGTAAATACTTCTATATGTAACCAAATATATCTATATTAAAGTAAACATGAAGTCATACTGATGTCTCCAATTATAATTAATTACTGCTTGGATTAGTCTAGCTTCCTATCCTTGTTTAGCTGTGAACTCGCACTCCAACATCTGATTTCCATTATCTGCCATCCATTTACTTATTAAATTTTGGTATACAAGTATTGTAGTACAAGAATTACTAATCTGCACCCTGTAAAAAACAACTTAGTGAACTAACATAAATGCTTTATGTGCAGTTCCCTTTTGCTCTTATTATTACCGACTGTACTCATTTCCAGAGTTACTTCAGTCAGCACATTTTCCCCATTCCCTTTAGTGCAATTATTTCATATACTTGTAAAAGAGTTAGTCTTATCAGAGTCTGCATTTCTTCCTGGGATCACCTGACCTAAATGATTTTATTAAATTTACTTTTTGTGTTGTAAATTTCTAGGGTTTTGACAGATTGGTAATGTCTTGTATCTGCATTATAGTATTATACAGAATTTTACTGTCCTAAAAATGACCTGTGCTTCCCCTGTTCATCCTGAACCCTAAACTCTTAGCAACCACTAATCATTTTACTGTCTTTATAGTTTTACTGGAGTGAGATGATATCTCATTGTAGTTTTGATTTGCATTTCTCTGATAATCAATGATGTTGAGCACCTTTTCACCTGCTTGCCATTTGTATATGAAATGTATATTGAGAAATGTCTGTTCAAATCTTTTGCTCATGTTTTGATTGGATTATTAGATTTTTTCCTATAGAGTTGTTTGAGCTCCTTATGTATTCTGGTTATTAATTCCTTATCAGATGGATAGTTTACAAGTATATTCTCCCATTCTATGGGTTATGTCTTCACTTTGTTGATTGTTTCCTTTGCTGTGCAGAATCGTTTTAATTTTATGTGATCTTATTTGTCCAATTTTGCTTTGGTTACCTGTGCTTTTAGGGTATTACTCAAGAAATCCTTGCTCAGACCAATGTCCTGGAGAGATTCTCCAATGTTTTCTCTTGTTAGTTTCATAGTTTGAGATCTTAGATTTAAGTCTTTAATTCATTTTTAAAAATTTTTGTATGTGGTAGGAGATGGGTCTAGTTTCATTCTTCTGCATATTGATAATCCAGTTTTCCCAGTACAGTTTATTGGAAGAGACTGTCCTTTCCCCAATGTATGTGCTTGGCATCTTTGTCAAAAATGAGCTCATGGGGGATGTATGGATTTGTTTTTGGGCTCTCTATTGCGTTCTATTGATCTGTGTCTGTTTCTATGCCAGTACCAGGCTGTTTTGGTTATTATACCTTTGTAGTATAATTTAGAGTCAGGTAATGTGATTCCTCCAGTTTTCTTCTTTTTGCTTCAGATAGCTTTGGCTATTCTCAGTCTTTTGTGGTTTCATTTACATTTTAGGATTTCTTTTTTTCATTTCTGTGAAAAATGTCATTGATACTTTGATAGGGATTGCATTGATCTGTAAATTACTTTGGGTAGTATGGGCATTTTAACAATATTGGTTCTTTTAATTCATTAACGTGATATCTTTCTATTTTTTTTGTGTCCTCTTCAATTTTGTACATCGATGTTTTAGTTTTCGTTGTAGAGATCCTCACTTTTTAAAATTCCTAGATATTTTATTTGTAGCTATTGTAAATGAAATTACTTTATTGATTTCCTTTTCAGATTGTTTATTGTTGGCATATAGAAATGCCACTGATTTTTATATGTTGATTTTGTATTACACAACTTTACTGAATTTGTTTATCAGTTCTAATAGTTTTTTTGGTGGTCTTCAGGTTTTCTAATTAAAAGATCCTGTCATTAGTAAACAAGGATAATTTGACTTCTTTCTTTCCAGCTTGGATGTCCTTTATTTCTTTCTCTTGCCTGATTGCTCTAGCTAGGACTTCCAGTACAATGATGAATAAGAGTGGTGAAAGTGAGCATCTTCGTTGTATTTCAAATCTTAGAGGAAAGGCTTTCAGTTTTTTCCCCATTTGGCTTGGTACTAGCTGTGAGTCTACCCTATACAACTTTTATTATGTTGAGGTTTGTTCTTTCTATACTCAGTTTTTTTGGGGTGTTTATCCGAAACAGATGTTGAGTTTTATCAAATGCTTGTTTTAACATCAATTGAAATGATCATTTTTTTTTTGTCTTTCATTCTGTTGGTATGGTATATCATGTTGTTTGATTTGCATATGTTGAACTATTTGCAGCCCTGGGATAAATTCCAGTTGGTCATGATGAATGGCCTTTTTCTATGTTGTTGAATTTTGTTTGCTAGTATTTTGTTGAGGACTTTTACATAAATATTGGTGATATTGGCCTATAGTTTTTTTTTTTTTTTAATATGTGCTTGGTTAATAGTCAGAGTAATAATGACCTCATAGAATGAGTTTGGAAGTGTTCCCTCCTTCTTTATTTTTCAGAAGAGTTTGAGTAGGATTGGTATTAGCTCTTCCTTAAATGTTTGCTAAAATTCTGCAGTGAAGCCGTCAGGTCCCAGGCTTTTCTTTGCTGGGAGACTTTTTGGCTTTGATCTGTTTTTTTATTGCTCTGTTCAGATTTTGGATTTCTTCATGGTTTAATCTTACTAGGTTTTATGTGTCTAGGAATTTATCCATTTCTTCTAGGTTTTCCCATTTATTGGCATATACTTGCTCCTAGTAGTCTCTAATGATCCTTCTAATTTCTACAGTATTTGTTTTAATGTTTCTTTTTTCATCTCTGATTTTATTTATTTGGGTCTTTTTTCTTTTTTTCTTAGTCTGACTAAAAGGTCACCAGTTTTGTTTATCTTTTCAGAAAAACCAACCTTTTATTTTGTTGACCTTTTGTATTTTATTTCAATTTCATTTATTTCTGCTCTGATATTTTATTACTTCTTTTCTTCTACTAGTTTTTGGTTTGGTTTGCTCTTGCTTTTCTAGTTCTTTAAGATGCACCACCAGATTGTTTTTTCTGATGTCACTTTGTAGTGCCCTTTTACTTTTATTCCGGGCTATGAAGTTTAGAATGAGGTGCAGGTTCTGAGCCTGAGCCTAAGCCTCAGAGAGCTTGCATATTTTCTCTTGGTCCTCTGCCACTGCTGTGAGAACATGCTTAGTTGAATCTGTTAGAGAGGAAGAACAAACCCAGTTGCCATACCTGAAGCCAGCTAACCCTGAGACATGTGAGCAAGCACAGCTAAGAGTAGAGCTGCCTAGCCAAACCCTAACTCACCCCAGACACATGAGCAATAAACTTGTATGCCCCTGAGGATTTATGATTTTTCTTTCTTTCTTTTTTTTTTTTTTTTAACCCTCAATCAATATCTGGAGGAAAGAGGATTTATGATTGATACAGAGCATTGTTGTGACATTAGACAATTGATACTCTGACACACCAACACTGAATTAACAATTTTTGTGACTGGGCATTTCCAGGTTTTTTCTTTTTTTTTTTCTATAAAAATCTGTTTTGCTTCTCATTATTTTTCTCGGAACATATATGTAAGAATGAATTTACTGTGTCAAAGAGCATACGTCAATCTCAGTACATAAAAAATCTTTTTCAGAAAGGTTGTACCTACCATGTGATGTAGTTCATGAGACTGTCTCTTTAATAATCTTACTGTTCTTGATGTTTGACATGTTTTCTCTTTTAATATTCTCTAGGCTCCATTCAGGTGAAGCTCAGTCTATAGTGATCTGTCGTTGAACTTCTATAGCAGTTACCATCTGTCCTACATGGTTAGTTTTTATAAACCTCATGAGTTACTACCATTTTTACATGTATGTGACTTTGTCTCCAACTAGGCTATGTATTTCTTTAGGGCAGCATAAATATAGCATAATGCATAGGTCCTCAAGTATGTAGTTAGTACAATCTGATTTGAGCTACATTTTGAAAAATGAGTATCCTTCGTGGTTGGATATTGATTTGCTTTAATTCTTTGAGAGACCTTTCATGAGGCAAGAAGTCAAGCAAATTTTTAAGGCTTTGGAAGTGTGGTAAATATAACTTGTAAAGGGAGTTGTTCGTATTGGTCAAGACTTCATTTTGTTTATAAAAGCCAAATCTGCATCTAATCTTACACATTGTTAAATTTTATATGAGTAGTGCTAATTAGTCAACCACAGAAGTCTGATACTGTGATATTAGCACAGACTGTTCAGTTTTAACACACAGTAAATTATTTTCTTACTTTAGGTAACTTTATTGTATATAATGTCACATATGCTATTTATAAATAATCATGTGAACAGAGAACCACAAATGACCTATACAGAGAAGAAAAACTATTGGGGAATATTCAATAACTAGAAAATATTTTGGGTAGTTTTCCTGTGTTTATAGATTTAGACCAGAATAATGCTGATGGGCTGACCACTCAACAAAGGACAAGATAAATCAGTGTACATCTGGATTCAAGAGTGTTATATACTAAGAGAGTGCTGTAGAAGTCTCCACGGAATATTATTATATTCCTAAGATGATGATACTGAATAGCCTGGAATGTCTTATTCTTTGTCTCAAAGAGAGTCTTTAAAAAGTCCACATTCTGATGGTAGCATTCCTATTTTGGCATTTTGCCTTTTGTGATAATAGATAGACTTTGACCCTAGGTAAATTTGTGATGGAGCAAAAGTTTATTTGGGATTGTTCCCTTTACCCCTTACTCTTTGCCCTCCCTAGTCATGTTTTTTCTCTTGCTTTCTTTATGGGAAATGGTTTGATACTCATAGGGAAAAATAAATAGTTACGGATTAAAGTATTATTCTTGAGAGTATTTCATCTTTGTCAGGGAACAGAGATGCTTGTTTGCACTTGTGTTCTTGTCCATCTACCATCACCACTGGAAAAACATTTCTGGGTAGTCACTGCCTCCCCAGCAGGATTCAGGATGGAACTTTTGAAGCAGTATTACCCCAAACAACTCAAACCCATAAACATGAGAATAAGTGATTATTATTTTAAGCCAATGAGTTTTGGGGTGGTTTCTTGTGCAGCATTGTTGGCAGTAGCTAACTGGTACTCTCTACATCTTTACAATTCATTTCACTGTGCAACTTCTGACGGGTAATACTTGGTCTGATTGTAGAATTAGGGCAACCCTCTTTCCCCAAACACCTGCTAGGGTTAAAGTTCAGATGAGAGTAGATGTACCCTTATAGATTCCTTTAAAGTAGCCTGACTTTTCTGCTACTGTTTTCTTGAGTGGGTACAAAAATTACCTTTAGTGAATCCCCATACATCATTTCTATACAGTACAGGTTTTACTGGTTTTAATAGTACTCTGGAAGGTGGCTTGAGGTGGAGGAGTGGTATGGTTTGACTCTGTGTCTCCACCCAAATCTCATGTTGAATTGTAATTCCCAATGTTGGGGGAGGGACATGGTGGGAGGTGATTGGATCATGGGGTGATGGTTTTCCCTATGCTGTTCTTGTGATAGTGAGTTCTCATGAGATCTGACGGACATCAGTGTTTGGCACTTCCACTCCCCCTGCCCCCCACCACCATGTGAAGAAGGTGCTTGCTTTCCGTTTGCCTTCTGCCATGATTGTAAGTTTCCTGAGGCCTTCCAGTGATGCTTCCTATTAAGCCTGTGGAACTGTGAATCAATTAAACCTCTTTTCTTCATAAATTACCCAGTCTCAGATAGTTCTTTAGAGCAATGTGAAAACAGACTAATATACAAGGAGGAACTGGGGAGGCTAAGAAGACATAACTTCAAGTGTTCTCAGTCTTACTTCAGGCTGGGCAGCCTCTTGCTTTAGATATTGGCTTGTGGCAGTGTCAGTTTCCTAGTTTTGATGCTGTACTATGTTATGTGAGATGTTACCATTGGGGGAGACTTCCCAGTTGACCCTTGAACAACATGGGTTTGAACTGCGAGGGTTCACTTGTAGGTGGATTTTTTTCAGTAAATATATTGGAAAATATTTTGAAGATTTGCAACAATTTGAAAAAACAGACAAACCATGTAGCCTAGAAATATCAAAAAATTAAGAAAAAGACATGGCATGAATTCATAAAATGTATGCTAGTCTATTTTACCGTTTACTACCATAAAATATACACAAATGTCTTATAGAAAGTTAACATTTATCAAAACTTACACACAGAAACACATCTTATACATGATGCCATTCACCTTCCCAGAAATGTAAACAGATTTAAAAATGTAGTATTCAGTCATAACTTCATAAAATTAACTGTAGTGACACTGTAGTATTATAATAATTGTAGTCAATTCCTGTTGCTATTGTAGTGAGCTCATGTTGGGAGTATCCAGTTAAAATGCCATGTGACTCTAATCATCTCTGCATGAGCAGCTCATTTATCTGGTAAATTGCTTATCACAGTAAAAAGTGATTGATCTCTCTTCGTTCTTGCCTGTTTTTCATTATGTTCAGTGCAATACTGTAAACTTTAAATAACACCATGTGACCCCTATGAAATGCCACTAGTAATGCTGAAAGTGCTCCTAGAAGCAGAAAAAAATCATGACAAGAAAACATTAAGTTGCTTGATATGTACTTTAGATTGAGGTTTGCAGCTGTGTCTACCATTTCAGATGATTCACCTTGTAAACAGATGATGTCAACTTACAGTATTGATAAATACAACAGTACTGTAAGTGTATTTTCTCTTGACTTACTTAATAACATGTTCTTTTCTCTAGCTTACTTTATTGTAGGAATATAGTATATAATATATATGACATACAAAATATGTGTTAATTGACTGTTTATGTTATTGTGAAGGCTTCCAGTCCATGGTAGGGTCTTAGTTAAGTTTTGGGGGATGATCTATGGATTTTCAATGGTGTGGGTGGTGGGCCCTAACATCCATGCTGTTCAAGGATCAGTTGTATATTCATTTTTTTTCTCTATGCACCTACAATTATTTCAGAATAAAGTTAAGAGTTAAAAGTATTGCCACGTTATATAATGCTAATATAAGAAGATTATATATATTAACTAATAAACACATATCTTTTAAAATATACATTTTTCTCTAATATGTTTTTATATAAAGCTTATAAGGTGAATATCTATATTAGCTAATATAAGCTAATGTTAGAGGAAAAGAAATAATCCTTCCTTTGCTGTTAGATGATTTAGAGAAGCTTGAGTGAATATTGACAGTTTATTGAGCAGCCTATTCACTGATTTCTGAGATTTTCTTTAGAGAAAAGTTAGTATGACAGAAAGAGCGTGTGTATGTTTATTCAGTTCCATCTAATCTATTTTAGAAGAGTTCCACAAAGGGACCCATTTTTTTTTTTTTTTTTTTTTTTTTTTATTGCTAATGTTAGCAAAAGGGAAGAGGATGATATTAGATAAATGAAAAGAGAAAAACAGAGCTTCCTTTTATGTGAGGTTATTGTTAGGGAGGTGGCACATAACATAGGACTAGCAATTTTTAATTTTGGCAATCCAGAAAGACTTCTGTCTTAGAAAATGAAAAGCAACTTATTTTCATTAGGAGTGTTTAGCATTGTGAATGTTTGCAGAAATATGCTTGTTTGCTGTCAGATATTTGGAAGTTGAAGCCCATAAGAGTTGGATGAAGACTTACCAGCTTGAGGAATAAAGTATTCTGACAGGTTCTAGCTTTGGACTTTAACCTATTTCAGTAATAGTAACATCAGTGTTCTGTACTTTTCTCCATGGTTCTATGGTTTGAGAATGTACAGTGTAAACAAGAATAAGAGAAATACTTTCTCTTTTTTAAAAGATAATTTTAAAGGTTGTGATATGGCTTTCCTTAGTACTTCTTTTGGTATTCAAAATACCTTATGATGAAAGAAAATCTAACATGGGAAATAGTGAAACCGCCTTTGAAAAATTACAACTGAGGAAATGATAGTAAAAGAAATCAGACCGAACCAACTCCATCTTGCTTCTAACCTTTAAGCTGTCCTTGTTCATTCCTGGGCATAGGCCGAACTAACTTTGGGAAGGAATTCAGTTCATGGTTTGATCCTGAAACAAAACTGATGATTTTGTTTTCCCAAAAGACCCCTTTATCACCTGGAGACCAGCCTGCCTTTGTAGGACTAACAGATTAGCTACAGGATTAGAAATTACAGTTCAGGGGTCATGCAACCCTGGCTCCAAGAGTCTGAACCTCCCCAAATTGGTCCTGGGGAGAACATTACTATTGTAAAACCTAAGATCAGTGCTTCAGATATTTTGCAGACCCTGTACTCAGTGGATCAGTGGATACTACTCAGACCCATAATCTAGCTCAACCAGTTCTGCCATCCCACCCAGGAATAAAAGACAACAAGAAAAACTCCCTTTGACCCCTCTATGATTTTATCTCTAACCTGACCAATCAGCACTCCTCACTTCCCAAGACCCTACCTGCCAAATTATCTTTAAAAACTCTGATCCCATACAGGGAGACTGATTTGAGTAATAATAAAACTCTGGTCTCTGGCACAGTGGCTTTGCGTGAATTACTGTTTCTCTACCACAATTCTCCTGTCTTGATAAATTGGCTGTCTAGGCAGTGGGAAAGGTGAACCCACTGGGCAGTTAGAATAGGTCTGATAATATCCTCGCCTAATCTGGCATGCCCCTCTGACTAAACTTTGGAAAGTTTAGCAGCAGATCAATGGTATGACATATGGAAACTCATTTAATTTTACCTCAGCATATGAAATAATTTATCAGGAAGGAAGGGAGACTGGTTATGTCCCTTTATTTTATAACCATTTTTTCCACATTTTCCTTTTTCTAAGGAATGAGGATTCAAAATAAACATATTTACTTAAAATGCCCACAGACATTATTTAGCTATCTTTATCATGCCTTTCTTTCTTTTAATATGGCACCGTATGGAAATGTATTTTTACTCTACACATAACGTGTGTGAAAGAAAGTGTAGAGAATATGATTAAGTGCATAGGCTGAGGAACCAGTTGTCCTGGGTATAAATCCCAGCTCTTACTGTGACCCTCAGGCAAGTACCTTCTTTTAACTCAGTTTCCTCATCTGTAGAACAGGAATTTCATTGTTTAAAATTTTGGGGTCTGATTATTCTGAGGTTAATAGTAAAGCAGTATTTTTCAGGTGCTCTGACATAAAAGGGCTGGAAGTGCAAAAAGAAAGACAAATGGGGCTGGACCAGTAAAAAGGAAGATGAAGGGGTGATATTCAGGGATCAGAAGTTGGAGATGCCCCTGGGCTGGCTGCTACACCATTGGAGGCACGGTTAGTCAAGCTTGGATTGGCTGAAGAGGTGTCACTTAGCTAAAGGGTTTTGCCTTTTCCTATCTGGATTCACTTCATTCTCAGAGCTGCAAGAGTATCTGCCACCAACTGCCACACGCTGGGAGTCAAAAGCCTTTCTCTTTGTTTTTTCAGCCTTCTCAGTTCCCTTAGGTGCCTAACAAGAGAGGCAAGAGAGCCTAGAAATGTAGTTTGATACTTCCCAGCCCCAGATGTTCAGAGTATAGAAGGGTAGGTGGGCTGAAAAAGAACAGGTAAATAACCTGTACAAAGACTTCATACATGTGTATATATCTTTTATAGTCAGTAACTGTGGCTATCTGCAGGAAGGAGAACTCAGGGCTGGAACATAGCCATGGAGGGATACATTATTTTTACTCCTGGGTTTGGGGCTTTGTTTTTAAGGCCTTTAGATCCATAGAATTGAATTGATTATTCTCAGTTCATTGCACACTGTTTTTGGTCCTTATAAGTCATTATGCACATTCGTTTCTCCTGTTGTCACTCATGCCATGGATGTCTACTTCCCATACTTCTATTTAGATACATTGAAAAATACATATATGTAAAATAAAATCTCCACATTGTTATTTATGGGTTAAATTTAAGGAAATACTGTTGTGCTAAGTATTTTATTATTTATTACTTTTTTATACTGACAGCATTAGGTTTTTAAAATGGATCTATGTTGTTGTTTATAAATTTGGTTCACTATTTTTTATTACATAGTATTCTGCCATATGCATATACTACCTTTTCTCTTATCCATTTTCCCATTGTTGGGCATGTCCGCTGCCTGCAATTATCTTGCGCAATGCTGTGATAAAGAGCTCATTTTTTTTTCCTTAATTTTGAGGTCTTGTTAAGAGTTTCTGGGACACATACCCAGTGTGGTAGGCAGCCTCTAAAATGGCTCCCAATTCCTCCTGATATTCATGGTCTTGTTTAATGTTTTTCCTTTAATATGGACTAGGTCTAGTGATTCTTTTCTAACAAATAGAATTGTGTCAAATATAATGTGATGTAACTTCTGAAATTGGTTTTCAGAGAAACTGTGACTTCTGTCTTGCTTACCATTTCTTATTCCCTCTCTTTTGGAGCTCTTGCTCTGGAGGAAGTAAGCTGCTTCCTATGTAGAGGTCCATGTGGCAAGGAACTGATGTCCCTGGGCAACAACTGATGTCCCTTAGGGCTTGCAGCACTCTTATGAGTGAGCTTGGAAATGAATATTCTGAGCTTACCAACAACTACATTGATCCTTAAAACTGGCTATAGCTCCAGGTCCTTGATTGCAGTCTTTCGAAAAATTGTGATTCAGGGCATTCAGGAAAGTCATGTTTGACTTTTTAACCTTTGAGATAATAAATGTTGTTTTATTATTCATTTTTAAGCCACAAAATCATGGAGTAATTTGTTACACAGAAATAGAAAATGAATACATCCAGTAATGTGATTGTTGGGTTGTAGGATGCATATATAGGGAGAAAATAACTCCCATACCTTTGTAATTGGAAAAGACCCCTGTTAAGACAGATTAACAAGAGAAAAACAAGTTTATTAATGTATATTTTATACGTACAAGGGAGACACTCAGACAATGAGTAGTTCTCAAAGAGGTAGCTTTGAATTCCAGCTTTTATTTTCAACAAAGAACAGTAAATTTTTAGAGAAGTAACAGCACAAAGGAAAAAGACTTGGGGTCTCTACAAGTAGCAACTTGTGGGGAAGGCAGACAAATGGCAGATAAAGGTTAGCCAAGCTTGTGAAAATAAATTTCCTCCAGTATCATTTCGAGGCTGATGAGGTTTTAAAGCTGTCTTTAGTGGTTAACCTTGTTGTCCATGAGGTAGCAGGATGCCCTTTTTCTTATAAATCTGTGTCCTGCTTTCAGGCAAATAGAAGGAGGGCAGAGAGTGCTCCTGTATCCTGCTGCTGCTGCTTTTTTTTTTTTTTTTTTTTTGGAGCCAGAGTCTCACTCTGTCACCCAGGCTGGAGTGCAGTGGCATGATCTCGGCTTACTGCAACCTCCGCCTCCCAGGTTCAAGTGATTCTCGTGCCTCAGCCGCCCAAGTAACTGGGATTACAGGCGCCCACCACCACACCCAGCTAATTTTTGTATATTCAGTAGAGATGGGTTATCATCATGTTGACCAGACTGGTCTCAAACTCCTGACCTTAGGTGATCCACCTCCTTGGCCTCCCAAAGTGCTGGAGTTACAGACGTGAGCCACCGCACCTGGCCCATCTGCTGCTGCCTAATCATCTTTAGCTCAACAATCCTTTATTTGGGGGAGGCATATTCTGGTCTCCCACAGATAGCTAACTATAAGGACTGTCAAATTTCTTTCCCACCAGCAGTACTTGAAGGTTTCTGTTTCCTCATAGTTTCGCTAACACTTGATAATATCAGGCTTTTCCCCCTAATTTTTGATAGGTATAAAGTGATGCTTACTCTAATGTTGGTTTTAGGCATGGAAAATATATTGTTTGCTTTGTATGGTGTCCTTTGCTAAACAGAAATATTTAACTTTGATGTAGTTATAGCTGTAAATTTCTTTTTTCTTTTTTGAGGCAGGTTTTCATTGTCACCTTAGCTGGAGTGCAGTGGCACCATCACAGGCCACTGTAGTTTTGACCTGCTGGGCTCCAGCGATCCTCTTGCCTAGTAAAGGGAAAAAGCTTCCAGTTCTTTTAAACAATAATTTTAGGTTTAATTAAAATGGCCACCAGGTGGTACCAATGCCTGATTAAATACTTCTGAAAATCAGAAACATTATTCTCATGCTTCAAATCTGTTAAAATTGACAGTATAATTAAGGAGATAATTCTGGTCCCCTCCTAGTTAGTCTTCAAGAAACTCTTTTTAAGCTCGAAGTTGAAGAAGTGTCTTTTCTCTATGATCCTATGGCTAATAGTGCTCACCAACTGCTCTGTAATTGTTTACTTGAGTCTGTTTCTACTCATGGTAGAGATCAGGACATTTTCAGCCTCACTAGGCCCTGAATAATGTGGCTTTGATTTATTTTTCTGGTAAATTTGGGTTATAAGTTAAAGCCAGGTTTGAGAAAAGTGAATTCTAAAATGTAGACTTTCCAATTTAAATAGGTCTTTCAATACTTATAAAATCTACAGGCTTGGGAAAATAGTGAAAATAAACATTTCATTGTTTAAATTTTATATTTTGAATTGATAATGAAAAAATAGTCAACAATCTTGCCCTCATTCACTGGGCTGATCCACAAATCCCCTTTCCTTTTGGGAAATAGGCTTAGAGACACTTGTGGCCCTTGAAAAATAAGTTTTATCAATGAATATGTCCAAGGACTCTAAGGCTAACTTCAAAGCAACAGCCTAGACTCCACATGTGAAACTTTTAAAAAATCATTTATTCTAAATAGCACTAATGAGACTCAGGCTGTGTCTGTGATGTCTCAGTGTACTAGAAAGTCTCTATCAGCTCCTTCCCATTTATCTTCTTAGAGATGACATCTTTTCCGTATTGTTGGTGCATTGAGAGATTCAACCAAGTATCAGGCTTTCCACCATCCATGGAACACGTCTCCAAAACTTTCTAGCTGTTCACTTGTGACAGATAGTATGTCCTCACTATTGAATACACTTTTAAAAATTATTAATACCAACATTTCCAGAAGTGTGATTATTGACATGATAGCCCTTTAAGAAACTACCTGTACTTGGGGGAAAAAAGTATCCCATCCTTGTTTCTGTCTTTGCAGCTCATATTATCATATTAAAGACACTAAAGCTCTTCGGCAGTGGTTCTCAATGGAGTGGTTCTACCCCCTAGTGGACGTTCTATGAATTTGTGGGAGTGTTTTTGTTATCACAATAATTGGCCAGAAACCGTGGTGGATACATACTAGGTCACATTCAGTGCACACACAACAATGCTATAGAAGCAAGAGTTGTCCTTCAACCCCTGGACTTTCACTTGAATTGACAATCATGTAGCTAAAAAATCTGTATTAACACAAAGTTATTAGGATTTTATAATAGACACTTGAATTTCTTAGGAATACAATGACAATACAAATCAAGTAAAGGTTGTATCAAAAATATATATATTTTTTGAGACAGACTCTTGCTCTGTAGCCCAGGCCAGAGTACAGCAGCATGATCTTGGCTCACTGCAGCCTCCGCTTCCTGGGTCCTGGTTCAAGCAATTCTCCTGCCTCTGTCTCCCCAGTAGCTGAGATTACAGGTACATGCCACCTTGCCCAGCTAATTTTTTAATGATTTTATATGGGGTTTTACCACGTTGGTCAGGCTGGTCTTGAAATCCTGACCTTGTGATCTGCCCACCTTAGCATCCCAACAAAAATAATTTTTAAAAAAGACATGATCTTGAAGCCTTCAGGGGAAAATGGTGAATAGGAGGCAGGACTAACTTGTAGCTCCCACTTGGATGGACAGGGCAGCATATGGAGACCACATCGTAAACTTTTGCTCCAAGAACTACCACAGGAATATACGAGGAAAACAAAGAATTCATAGACCCTTTGAAAGAAGTGGCTTGCCACTGCAAATTCCAAGAAACAGTCAAAAAACTGTGAGTGCCCAAAGTGTGAGAGGGTGAAAGTCAGCCTCAAAACATACATCCTCATCGGGGAGCCTGAAAATCTGGATCACGGGAGAAGGCTTCAACTTTACCTAGAGCTGAAATGAATTTAGAGAGTGGAGAGAATTATAAAAGTAGAATAGGAAGCAGGAAAGACCTGTAGGCACCGTCGGCCTCCAAGGAAGCCCAGGGAACCCATTTCTGACTTTATTTCATAGGGGTCCTTGGGGAGGGCTGCCAGTGGAATTAGGGAAAGACCACAGGAAGAAGGAAAGTTCCAGCTGAACTTTGTAATAATATCGACCAAGTATAAATTTTCCAAGGCAGAGTCTGGGGTTGGGGGCAAACGGGAAGTGCAGACACAGGCACAGAAGCCACAGCGGGAGGGGCACTCTCCTCTGCTTGCTTTCTCAGAGGAGAGGCTGGTAGCCTGGAGCCTGTTCCAAGCCCTGCCCACCAGCTGCCTGGATATAAACTCTGTGTTGTTGGGGAGCACAGTGCGAGTGAGACCAGCCTTTCTGACTACCTGGGAGCTGGGTGAAGCCTGTCACTGCCGGCTTTCCCTCACTGACCTGGCAACCTGTATGACGCAGCAGAGGCAGCCATAATCCCTTTGGCCTATCTCCCACAGCAGCTGCAGCAAGGCCTACCCAAGGAGAGTCTGAGCTCAGACACATCTAACCTTGTCCCCACCTGATGGTCTTTCTCCACCAGTCCTGGTAGCTGAAGACAAAAGACATAAATCTCTAGGGAGTTCTATGGCCCTGCCCACCACCTGAGAAACCTGAGTACTTATCCAGGTGACCCTAGAGCAAGTTTGTTTCCTCCCTATACTACCACAGCTGATGATGTTTTGAAAGTACCACTTCCTGGCTGGAGGCCCACCAACACAGCAACTTATAAAAGAGCAACCCGCCCTCAAGAAGGAGAAAACAACAGCTAACTCCACTGCCTGTAACATCTTGGCTAGCCAGATGTCCTAAGTCTGACCACGTGACAACTTTGCTGCCAGCACAATCAGCATTCAAGGAAAGTAGTGCACTAAACAGAACTACAACCAGAGTCCCACATAGAGTCCAGCTTATTCCCCTGCTACCTCCACCAGAGCAGGTGCTGGTATCCACTGCTGAGAGACCTGAAGACAGACAACATCACAGGACTCTTTGTAGATATTACCTAGTACCAGCCTGGAGCCTGATAGCTCTGCTGGGTGGCTAGCCCAGAAAAGAAATAGCAATCACTGGAGTCCAGCTCTCAGGAAGCCTCATCCTTAGGAAAAGTGGAAGAGCGCCACATCACAGGAGCACTCCATGGGACAAAAGGATCTGAAGAGCAGCCCTTGAGCCCCAGATCTTTTCTCTGACATAGTTTACTCAAATGAGAAGGAACCAACACAACAATTCTGGTAATATGACAAAACAGGTTCTTTAGTACCCCAAAAGATCACACTAGCTGACCAGCAATGGATCCAAAGCAATAAGAAATCTTTCAATTGCTAGAAAAATAATTCAGAAGGTCAATTATTAAGCTACTCACAAAGGCACCAGAGAAAGATCAATATCAACTTAAATTCAAAAAATTTTTCAGGATATGATGGGAAATTATCCAGAGAAATAGCACAAATAAAAAACAATCACAACTTCTGGAAATGAAAGACATACTTGGAGAAATGCAAAATATACTGGAAAGTCTCAACAATAGAATCAAATTGAAGAAAGAACTTCAGAGCTTGACACAAGGATTTTGAATTAACCCAATCCAACGAAGACAAAAAAAAATTTAAAAAAAATTAACAAAGCCTCCAAGAAGTTTAGGATTATGTTAAATGACCAAACCTAAGAATAATTGGTGTTCCTGAGGAAGAACAGAAATACAGAAGTCTAGAAAACATTTTTGAGGGAATAATTAAGGAAAATTTCCCTAGCCTTGCTAGAGATCTGGACATCCAAATACAAGAAGCTTGAAGAACACCTGGAAGTTCATCACAAAATGATCATCACCTAGGCACATAGTCATCAAGTTATCTAAAGTCAAGATGAAGGAAACAGTCTTAAGAGCTGTGAGGCAAAAGCACCAGGTAACCTATAAAAGAAAACCTATCAGATTAGCAGCAGATTTCTCAGCAGGAACCCTGCAAGCTAGAAGGGATTGTGGTCCTAGCATTAGCCTCCTTAAACAAAACAATTATCAGCAAAGAATTTTATATCCAGCAAAACTCAACTTCATAAATGAAGGAAAGATACAGCCCTTTTTAGGCAAACAAATGCTGAGAGAGTTTGTCACTACCAAGCCAGCACTACAAGAACTAAAAGAAGCTCTACATCTTGAAACAAATCCTCAAATACACCAAAGTAGAACATTCTTAGAGGGTAATTCTCACATGACCTATAGAACAATAACACAGTGTAAAGAAAGGTATTTGGGCAACAACTAACATAATGAATAGAATAGTACCTCACATCTCAAGACTAATGCTGAATGCAAATGATCTAAATGCTCTACTTTTTCTTTCTTTTCTTTTCTTTTTTTTTTTTTTTGAGACGGAGTTTTGCTCTTATTGCCCAGGCTGGAATGCAATGGCACAATCTCAGCTCACTGCAGTCTCCACCTCCTGGGTTCAAGCAATTTTCCTGTCTCTGTCTCCTGAGTAGCTGGGATTATAGGCATGTGCCACCACACCCAGCTAATTTTGTATATTTAGTAGAGACGAGATTTCTCCATGTTGGTCAGGCTGGTCTCGAGCTTTTGACTTCAGGTGATCTACCTGCCTCGGCCTCCTAAAGTGCTGGGATTACAGGCATGAGGTACCGTGCCCAGCCAGATGCTCCAATTAAAAGATACAGAATGGCGGAATGGATAAGAATTCACCAACTGAGCATCTGCTATCTTCAAGACACTCACCTAACACATAAGGACTCACACAAGCTTAAGGTAAAGAGGTGGGACTATACATTCCATGCAAATGAACACCAAAAGTGAACAGAAGTAGCTATTCTTACAACAGACAAAACAGATTTTAAAGTGACAATAGCTAAAAAAGACTAAGAAGGACATTATATAATAAGAGGTATAGTCCAACAGGAAAATATGACAGTCCTAAATGTATATGCACATAACACTGAAGCTCCAGAAATTTTAAAACAATACTAGACCTAAGAAATGAGATAGATGGCAACACAATAATAGTGGGGGACTTCAATACTCCACTGAGAGCACTAGACAGGTCATCAAGACACAAAGTTCACAAACAATAGACTTAAACTATACCCTAGAACAAATGGACTTAGTAGGTATTTGCAGAACATTATACCCAACAACTGCAGAATATACATTCTATTTATCAGCACATGGAACATTCTCCAAGATAGAACATATGATAGGCCACAAGAAGTCTCAATAAATTTAAGAAAATTGAAATTATATGAAGAACTCTCTTAGGCCACAGTGGAATAAAATTGGAAATCAACTCCAAAAGGAATCTGCAAAACCATGCAAACACATGCCAATTAAATAATTTGCTGCTGAATGATTATTGGGTCAACAATGAAATCAAGATGGAAAATAAAAATTTCTTTGAATTAAATGATAATAGTGATACAACCTATTAAAACCTCTGGGATACAACAAAAGCAGTGATAAGAGGAATGTTTATAGCAGTAAAGGCCTACATTAAAAAGTCCAAAAGAGCGCAAATGGACAATCTAAGGTCACACCTCAAGGAACGAGAAAAACAAGAATAAATCAAACCCAAACCTAGCAGAAGGAAGAAATAACAAAGATCAGAGCAGAACTAAATGAAATTGAAACAAAAAAATACAAAAGGTAAATGAAACAAGAAGTGTATTTGAAAAGATAAAATTGATAGAACATTAGCAAGATTAATCAAAAAAAGAAAAGAGAAGATCCATATAAACTCAGAAACGAAATGGAAGATATTACAACTGATACTGCAGATATACAACGGATCATTCGAGGCTACTATGAACACCTTTATGTATACAAACTAGGAAACCTAGATAAGATTGATAAATTCCTGAAAATATATAACCTTCCTAGGCTAAACTAGGAAGAAATGGAAACTCTAAAACTCTGTTCTAAGTTGAAAAAAATTTGCCAACAATTTTTTTTCTGCATTAAGAAAATTTTTTTGAGACAGGGTCTTACTCTGTTATGCAGGCTGGAGTGAAGTGGCACAACCTGGCTCACTGCAACCTCCGTCTCTCAGGTTCAAATGATTCTCATGCCTCAGCCTCCTGAGTAGCTGGGATTGCAGGTTCATGCCACCATCTCCTGCTAATTTTTGTATTTTTAGTAGACATGGGGTTTCACCATGTTGACCAGGCTGGTCTTGAACTCCTGTCCTCAGGTGATCTTCCTTCCTTGGCCTCCCAAAATGCTGGGATTACAGGTGTGAGCTACTGGGCCTGGCCATGCCAACAATATATATATATATATATATATATATATATATATATATATTTTTTTTTTTTTTTTTTTTTTTTGGAGACAGAGTTCTACTACTGTCACCCAGACTGGAGTGCAATGGCACAATCTCAACTCACTGCAATCTGTGTCTCCTGGGTTCAAGTGATTCTCTTGCCTCAGCCTCTCGAGTAGCTGGCATTACAGGCACATACCACCACACCTGGCTAATTTTGTGTATTTTTAGTAGAGATGGAGTTTCACCATGTTGTCTAGGGTGGACTTGAACTCGACCTCATGATTTGCCTGCCTTGGCCTACCAAAATGTTGGGTTTATAGGCATGAGCCACTGCACCTGGCTGCCAACAATTTTTTTTTTTTTTTTAGCAAGAATTTGCTTAAAATTTATTTTTGCAGCAAGGTTGAAATGGCAATTTAAAAAAATGTCAACAAGAAAAAAAGTCTAGAGTTGAAAGATTCATAGCTGAATTCTATCAGACATTCAAAGAAAAATCAGTACCAATCTTGTTGACACTATACCAAAAGCTAAAGAGGGAATCTTCTCTAAATCATCCTAGGAAACCAGTATCACCCTAATACATAACCAAAAAAGAAAACTACAGACCAATATCCCTGATGAACATACATGCAAAAATTCTCAACAAAATACTAGCTAACCAAATCCAATAGCATAAAGGTAATCTACCATGATCAAGTGTGTTTCATACAAGGCATGCAGGGATGGTTTAACATAAGCAAGTCAATGAGTATGATACACCACATAAACAATTGAAAATTACTGATCATCTCAATAAACACAGAAAAAGCATTTGACAAAATCCAGTATCACTTTGTGATTAAAACTCTCAGCAAAATCAGCACAGAAAGGATATGACTTAAGATAATAAAAGCCATCTATGACCAACTGACAGCTAACATACTGAATGAGGAAAAGTTTAGAGCATTCCACCAGAGAACTAGAACAATACAAGGATGCCCACTTTGACTACTTATATTTAACATAATACTCGAAGTCCTAGCCAGAGAATCAAACAAGAGAAAGAAATAAAGAGGATCCAAATTAGCAAAGAAGAAATAAAACTGTCACTGTTCATGGATGATATGATTGTATACCTAGAAAACCCTAATGACTCATCCCAAAAGCTTCTAGAACTGATAAATGAATTCAGTAAAGTTTTAGGATATAAAATGAATGTATGCAAATCAGTAGCAATGCTATACACCAATAGCAACTAAGCTGAGAATCAAATCAAGAACTCAATCCCCTTTGCAGTAGGTGCAAAAGATAAATACACTTAACCAAGGAAGTGAAAGATCTGTACAAGAAAAACTACAAAACACTGCTGAAGGAAATCATAGATGACACAAACAAATGGAAACACATGCCATGCTCATGGACGGGTAGAGTCAATATTGCAAAAATGACCATACTGCCAAAAGCAATTTACAAATTCAATGCAATTCCCATGAAAATACCATCATCATTCTTCACAGAACTAGAAAAAAAAATCTTAAAATTCATATGGACCAAGAAAGACCCTGCATAGGCAAAGGAAGACTAAGAAAAAAGAACAAATCTGGAGGCATCACATTGCCCAACTTCAAAATATACTTATAAGACTGTAGTCACCAAAACAGCGTGGATACTGGCATAAAAATAGGCACATAGACAATTAAACAGACTAAAGAATCCAGAAATAAAGCCAAATACTTACAGTCAACTGATCTTCAACAAAGCAAGCAAAAATGTAAAGTGGGGAAATATTCTGTATTAGTCATGAAGCTCCCAGAACCCCTGCCAAACCACTGGTGTAAGTCCAAAAGCTGAAGAACTTAGAGTCAGATGTTCAAGGACAGGAAGTATTCAGCATGGGAGAAAGGTGAAGACTGGAAGACTCAGCAAGTCCACTCATTCCATCTTCTGTTTCCTTTTCTTGCTGTACAGGCAGTGGGGGAATGGTGCCCATCCAGATTAAGGGTGGTTCTTCCTGTTCCAGTCCGCTGACTCAAATGTTAATCTCCTCTAGCAACACCTCACAGATACACCCAGAAACGACCTTGCATTTTTCAATCCAATCAAGTTGACACTTAATATTAACCATCACAGCACCCTATTCAACAAATAGTGTTGGGATAATTGGCAAGCTCCATATAGAAGAATGAAATTGGATCTTCATATCTTACCTTAAACAAAAATCAACTCAAGATCCATCAAAGACTCAAATCTAAGACCTGAAACCGTAAAAATTTTAGAAGATAATGTCAGAAAAACCCTTCTGGACATTGGCTTAGGCAAAGACTTAATGACCAAGAACCCAAAAGCAAATGCAACAAAAACAAAGATAAACAGATGGGACTAAATTAAACTAAAAAGCTCCTGCACAGCAAAAGAAATAATCAGCAGAGTAGGCAACCACAGAATGGGAGAAAATCTTCACAAACTGTGCATCCGACAAAAGACTAACATCCAGAACTACAAGGAACTCAAACAAATCAGCAAGAAAAAAACCAAGCAGTCCCATCCAAAAGTGGGCTAAGGACATGAATAGACAATTCTCAAAAGGAGGTATACAAATGGCCAACAAACATTTAAAAAATGCTCAACATCACTAATTATCAGGTAAATGCAAATCAAAATCACACTGAGATACCACTTTACTCCTGCAAGAATGGCCATAATTAAAAAATAATAGATGTTGGCATGAATGTGGTCAAAAGGGAACATTTTACACTGCTGGTGGCAATGTAAACTAGTACAACCACTATGGAAAATAGTATGGAGATTCCTTAAGGAACTAACAGTAGGCCGGACATGGTGGCTCACTCCTGTAATCCCAGCACTTCGGGAGGCCGAGACAGGTGGATCACTTGAGATCAGGAGTTCAAAACCAGCCTGGCCAACCTGGTGAAACTCTGTCTCTACTAAAAATACAAAAATATGCTGGCATGGTGGTGTGCATCTGTAATCCCAGCTACTCAGGAGGCTGGGGCAGGAGAATCACTTGAACCTGGGAGGCGGAGGCTTCAGTGAGCTGATATCACACCATTGCACTCCAGCCTGGGCAACACAGTGAGACTCTACCAAATAAATAATAAATGTAGATCTACCATTTGATCCAGCAATTCCACTACTGGGTATCTACCCAGAAGAAAAAAAATGATTATGTGAAAAAGACACTTGAACATGCATGTTTATAATAGCACAATTTGCAACTGCAAAAATGTGGAACAAGTTCCAATGCCCATCAATTAAATGGATGAAGGAAATGTGACATATATATATATGTATATATATACACACACACACAAACACACATCATGGAATACTACTCAGCCAAAAAAGGAACAAAATAAGGTGATTCGTGTTCTGGATAGAATTGAAGACCATTATTCTAAGTGAAGTAACTCAGGAATAAAAAACATCATATGTTCTCACTTATAAGTAGGAGCTAAGCTATGAGGACACAAAGGCATAAAAATGATACAGTGGACTTCAGGGACTTGGGGAAAGTCGGGGCGAGATGAAAGGTTACACATTGGGTACAGTGTACACTACTTGGGTGATGGCTGCACCAAAATCTCAGAAATCACCACCAAATAACTTATCCATGTAACCAAACATCACCTGTTCCCCAAAAACGACTGAAATAATAATTTAAAAGGACATGGTTGTGTCATCCAGGCTGAATTGTAATGGTTATTCACAGGTGTAATCATAGTGCATTGTGGCCTTGAACTCCTGACCTCAAGTGATCCTCCTGCCTCAGCCTCCCAAGTAGCTGGGTATATTTTGTTTTGTTGGAAGCTTTGCCAAAAATTGTTTCTTATTTCAGAAAAGCATGAGGGAATGTGTTAACATCTTTTCCCCAGGTTCACAAGGGGCATGGTTTCAAAAGCAAAAACAACTCAGCAACATGCCTGACCTGCCTTCTTTCACGTCTCCATCCAGGAGCTTAGAGATCTTTCTCTAACTTTTGCGGGCATGAAGGTAGACAGCCCAGGTGAACTTCTTTTGTTTAGAAAGCCCGGGAAAAGCTATGGGAGGACTGTGGGTGGAACAACCAATCAGATGTCAAAGTCAAAAAATCAGTCACTCCAGAGGATGTTTGGAAGAACTCCTCTCACTGGACAAGAACTTGAATGGGGTGGGAGTAACTCCCAGATTAAAAGACCCCCTGCCCCTCATCTGTGCAGACTCCACCTCTGGGTCCCCTCCCATGACATCATGGGAGTTCCCTCCCTCTCTCTCCCTACTTTTTTTCTCTCTCTCTTTCTCTGCCTAATAAATCTCTTTTCTGCAAAACTCTTTGGGTACGATATTTACACTTGAATGAGCCCATCCACCTCCAGGGCCTCTTCCCCCGTTCCTGGGGCAGGGGGACCAAGAACCTGAAATCCACGGTAACAGGCATATTATGAACAGACAACACCAGTTGTATTTGAGTAGTTGATACAGCACAACTGTGTAGCCTGCATTTGTAGCTGTCACACTCATGGTTATTCTGCATATAGTTGCAAGCATCTGACTACTTGTGTTTGTTTGTTTATTCATGACCGATTATTTGCATATTAAAATGCATATTATGTTGTTGTTATTAGCCTTTTTGGAAATTATGTTTATGTAGGAAATATATATGAATTCTGTTTCAGGATGGTAAAGGAGGTGGTGTTAACATTTCTGTACTGTTGCTGCATTGAGAGACCCAAGCAAGTATCAGGCTTTCCATCCTTGGAACACATGTCTCCAGAACTTTCTAGCTGTTCACTTGTGATAGATACTCGGTATGCCTTCACTATTAAATACACTTTTAAAATGATCAATACCAACATTTCCCAAAGTGTGAAATGTTTACAAAAAAAGTATGTTGTGTTTGTTAGGGCTAGAAATTGTTATTCTAAGTAAAGAAACCTGGATAATTTTCCTAACCCCGCTAAATATATTTGACAACAGAACAGTTTTATTTGATGCTTCTGCTAGGTTTAATTATTTTCTGGGTTTTCCATTTGTCCCTCTGATTTTGGTGCAAACTTATTATCCATCTAAGATGTGCTTCTTTTCAACCTTGTACTAACTAGTAATAGAGACCATAGCTGGAACTTTGTCAGGGCAAAGCTACAAGAACAGTGGTAAAGAAGGGTGGCACATGTCATGTCTTGAGGTAGTGATGAGCATGTGGGGGAAGTGAGGAGCAGTGAGACCATACTGGAAATGCTGAGGCCAAGTGGGTGTGTGTCAATGGAGGGCCCACATGCATAGGGTTGGGCACTGGACACTCCCCCATACAACCACCAACAGATTAAAAACTTATATGATATTCTTCCTGATTACTTAAAATAGGGAATATATGGAATTTTGTATAAGTCTCAGTTGTGATGAATTGTTCCTCAGTTGTGATGAATTGTTTCTAGAGTTAACCAAATTTGGATTAGGAATATTTAAAAGCCTGTTATACAATGTACAAAATTAAGTAGTACTTCCGTACTTCCTTTTTTTTTTTGAGTCAGGGTCTCACCCTGTCAACCTAGGCTGGAGCGCAGTTGTGCTATTTTAGTTCACTGCAACCTTTACCTTCCAGGCTCATGCGATACTCCCAACTCAGCCTCCCGAGTAGCTGAGACTACAGGCATGCATCACCATGCCCAGCTAATTTCTGTATCTTCTAATAGAGATAGGGTCTCGCCATGTTGCCTAGGCTGGTCTCGAACTCCTGAGCTCAAGCGATCCACCTTTGTCAGCCTCCCAAAGTGCTTGGATTACAGGTGTGAGCCTCTGTGCCCTACCAAAAATCAGTAGCACTTCTATATACCAACAACATCTAAGCTGAGAACCAAATCAAGAATGCAATCCCATTCACAATAGCCACACAAAAAAATACACAAATTAGACAGGTGCGGTCATGTGCACCTGTAATCCCAGCTGCTTGGGAGGCTGAGGCATAAGAATCACTTGAACCTGGGAAGTGGAAGCTGCAGTGAGCCTTGCCCACTCTACTGCCCTCCAGGCTGGGTGACAGAGCAAGACTTTGTCTCAAGAAAACAAAAAAAGGAAGTGCTTTAAATGCTAAACAGTCAGCTATAGGAATTTATTACTAAGAAAGTCAAATGGAAGCACCTGACAGATGAAATCTGGAGATGACTAAATAAAATCAGTGATTGCAGAACTTTTGCCAGTGACCATACTTGACCAGGATTAGAAAACCTCAGGATTAGGAGTCAGGCTTTCTTGGGCTTGCCTCCTGCTTTGCGATGAAACCTGGGAATGTGGTTAACCTCTCTCTCTTACCTATTTTTCTGTCTACCTCAACAGGGATTATGAATAGCATATACAATGACAAATGCTCAAGTATCTTGAAAATGGAAACTTCTATACTATTTAAGATGTTGTAGTTATTAATTCTAGTTTATAATGCAGAGTTTAAATAAGGTTCATTGTTTTTTGCAAATAGATTATTTCCTCTGTTATGGTAATATTCTATTGATTATTTAACCAAAACATCATTATTTGTTCTCAGACAAATAGTAACAGTGCTGCTGCTGGTACCCAGGCAGCCTGATTCACAACCTGGGGTACTTCCCCAGGGTCTTCAGGTCATCTGAATTCAGTGCTGCCTGAAACCTCACTTCCTTTTTAATTTTGCATAACTAGACTCTTGCCTACTAGTATTGCTATTATCATTTCAAAATAGTTTTGTGAGATGACTTATGGCTCTAATGTATTCCCATAGCTTCCTTACTGGTCATGGACTTTTTCTTCCCATATGGTCCTAAGTATCTGGGTCTCTATCCTAGAGATTATATAGATGGCTGCAAGTAAGAAGTGTTCTCTAGTTAATGTCTACACCCATTTGTGTAGATTAGCCTGGATCTCCAGGGAAGTTCTTTTCTCTGGTGGCTTTGAGAGCTGGGGAAGTTATCACAAAAGATTTTTGGGAGGCTGTCCCTCAATGAGTCTTAATTGTGAGGCTAATATCATTCTTATCATACTTTCCTTTGAAATGCTGCTTCCTGTTTCAAGGCCCAGCTCAAATGTCACTTTTTCCCCTGTAGGCTCCCAATTTGAACAGAATACTTGATTCTGTAAAGTGCTGTCTGTGTGTCATAGCGTTTTATCTACATCAATAGTGAAACTGAACACACAAGCATCGAAAATGTGTCTGCCTATGTGAATAACACGTTTATTGATTTAATTCCCTCAAAAAACCTGTATAATGGAGATCAAAGACGGACACTCTGTTTCTAATTATTTCTACAAATTTATTGAGAATCTACTGACAAGTTAGACACTGCCATGCCCTGAGACGCAATTATGAATAAGACACACAGTTCTTGCTTTCAGGGAGCTTTCAGTCTTTTCCAGTTTCATATCTTGGTTCCTCATTTCACTTATGCTTTCCCTGATAAATCAAACGTGGCTTCAGGTGATGGTGAGACAAGTTCCTTCTTGCTTATCTGAGAGGTGAATGAACAGCCAGGGGAAGGGGTTGCTGGTAGTGTGGGAGAAGCAGCTGGTAGCATGGCAGAATTGTGTCTTCTTTCTGACTGCACTCATGATGATTATAGCATGCCCGGTTTCTTCACTTTTCCCCAACAGGAATCACAGATGATCTCAGTGGTGGCCCTGTGCATCTGGCTAATGACAGGTTGGGTCTTTGGGTCTTGTGAGTGTAGTCTTGTTCTTCTGGAATAGGTACTCAGTATGGATAGAGCCAGGGGGCAAAAGGAGGCCAAACAAAAAAAGCCAAGTCCATTTCAGATCCAATGGGGCAAAATTTTTAAGTTTAGAGGCAATATTGGACAAGGATGAAGCTTGGTGTTGTAGGAGAAGCTGGAGGTTAAGAGTTAGGTAGATAACGGATCCAAGAATTTTTTGATAAAAAAGAACTAGGATGTCCAGAGCTCTCTGTTCCTGAATTGCTTGGCTTACTTAAAGAGACAGGGCTGTGGTCAGGTACGGTGGCTTGTGCTGGTAATTTCAGCACTTAGGAAGGCCAAGGCAGGAGAATTGCTTGCACTCAGGAGTTCAAGCCTAGCCTGGGCAGCATAACAAGACCTGGTCTCCACAAATAATTTTAAAAATTAGCTGGGCATGATGGAATGCACCTGTAGTCCCAGCTACTCAGAAGGCTGAGACAGGAGGATTCCTTGAGCATAGGAGGTCAACACAGCAGTAAGCTAATATCATGCCACTGCACTTCAGCCTGGGTGGCAGAGCAAGACTCTGTCTAAAAGAAAGAAAAGAAAAGATACAAGGCTAGGTTGGACAATGATGTGTAGTTCTGCAGGTGCAAAAAAAGAATCATAAAATGTAGTCCCTGCCCCTTAAGGAACCTATATTCTAGCTGTGAAAGAATAATCACACTTTTAAAAAAAGGAGTAAGATGAGATTACATTTAATTGAGGACTAGAGGACTAGAGTACAGGTGTTTGTGGAAGAGGGTTGGGTCAGTGTGAGCTAAAGGCTTGGGAAGGCTTTGTGGGCCTCAGGGCACAGGCAGGGTTCTGAGATACTGGCTCATTCACAGCCAGCAATCCGTGTTATATAGTCGCCCCCCATGCCAGAAACCACAGTGAAGTCTGTGCCAGGTGACAGTGTGAACAGGTAAGGGCAACAGTAGAATGCTCAGAAGAATGCCGTCTTGGCCTTAGTCAATTCAACTTTCTCTTTCTGAAAACCTTATAAAGAAATCTCATTGATCATGAAAATATTCCCAGCTCTCATAGTTCTATGAGTATGGGAAAGCCAAGAGCTCCCCAAACCCTATTGTGTGGCAAGGAGTGGTGGTCTAAAATCGTCGCCTCAGATGCAAGGTTGGCATTTCGCCACATTTGGATGGCACAGGTGGTTAGGCCTTTAGGTCTGGGCAAGTTTCCCAGCTCAACCTGGGGTCTGACTCACCCTGCCTGCCTGCAGTGCCTTTTCTGTGGCATGTTTTCTGTTCTGCTAGATTACCTTTCACTGGTTGAAAGGGCATTGCAGGTAGTTGAAACTACCTCTCGTCACTGAGATTGAAATGTTTGAAAAGACGACATCTCACCACTTGCAGGCATGCATCTCTTTACTAGTCGGAGCCCCGTGTCTCCTAATGTCTCTCCTCAGAGCACACACCTCCCCAGCTTCTGCACATTTCATTCTTGCACTTGTGTTAGGAGGCATGGAATTTTGAGTTTCTTGAGACATGAAGGAAGATGTGCTAATCAATAACTGGCTTTCCTGCCTTTGCTTTGTTAGTAGAAGAGAGCTGGATAATGAAACTTGTGATTTATTTGGATCAGCTGCATTAAGGATTAACAGTGGTGATTTGACTACCAAAATGTTTACCTCTTCTGCATTTTTTCTGTTTCTTCAAGCTGTGCCCCTGCCATAAGTGACTAATAATCACTAATTCTAAACTTGCTTAAAGAATATAAAAGGGGTCGGGCATGGTGGCTCACGCCTATAATCCCAGCACTTTGGGAATCTGAGGCAGGTGGATCACCACAGGCTAAGGATCACCTTAAAGGAGTTTGAGACCAGCCTGACCAACATAGTAAAATCCCGCCTCTGCTAAAAATACAAAATTAGCTGGGCAAGATGGTGCTTTCCTATAATCCCATCTACTTGGGAGGCTGAAGCAGGAGAATTGCTTGAACCTGGGAGGTGGAGGTTGAGGTGCCCGAGATGTCGCCATTGCACTCCGGCCTGGGCAACAAGAGTGAAACTCCATCTCAAAAAAAAAAAAAAAAAAAAGTATAGAAGGGCACATGTCACCTAAAATCTGAATGGAATTATGTTTATCATCACATAAGTTTGTAAGACTTTCAAAATATTTTCTGAATCATTACCAGAAGGTTGAAAAGTCCAGACAACTTGCTGGTTCATCTTTTCACTGACTGACTGACTTACCCTTGCAAGTCTTTTGAGGGGACCTTGCAATTGTAAAGTGATGAGTTTGTTGATCAATTAATTAATTAATTAATTCATCTAACACGTTTCTTGGGTATCTACTCTGTCATGCTCTGTTCTAGCTGTTGGGAATAGAGCAGTGAATAAGGCAGAAACCTGCTCTCATTTAGGGGAAGCAGATAAATAGAAAACAAAGGAAGCAGAGTAATTGGTGATTTGAGCATAACAAGTACCATGGAGAAAAATCAGGGAAGGGGATGTAGGCTGCTTGTTTGGGAAAGCAAGTAGGAAAAACATGTCAGTTTTAAATATTGTTGTATGGGAAGGTATTGCTGAGTAAATGACATTAGAGCTGTCAACCTAAATAACAGAGAGAGGCTCTCTAAGAGAAAATGGTATTTATTTGGGAATAGAGCATTGCAATGGGAATATAACTGCCATTGTAAACTATGTGTGCATTCAGGGAGATAAAGGCAGACACAGGCTTTTTAAAGAAAAAATGAAGAAGGTTACATAATTGTTTTTTGTTTCGTTTTTGTTTTTTTTGAGACAGTCTCACTCTGTTGCCCAGGCTGGAGTGCAGTGGTACAATCTTGCCATTTCTTAAAGGATAACTTATATCCAAACAATTCAGCATCAATACTGCTGTATTCATCCATCACTCCCCATTTCTAAAAGGATAACTTATATCCTTTTGGAAATGGCAAACCCTATTGGATAACTCCCCTTTCTAAAAGGATAACTTACATCCTTTTAGAAATGGGGAGTGACAGATGAATAAAAACACAATTTAAAAGAAACTGCAGTGTACTTAGCAGCTTGGAACTGGGAAGCAAGTAGCCTTGGCTTTGGAACAAGCCACCCTCCAGCTTGACCTTGCAAGATGAGGATTCCCATTTCTTCACTCTCCCTGCTGCAGCCCTTTTCCCCTTGCTGTACTCAGGGTTACCTCTGGAGCTGGTGGGAGAGGAAAGAAGCAGGATTCTCTGAATCCTCAGCCCTGCTACTGCAGCCCATGTGGCCACATAGCATGGTCGTTAGGAGCATGAACTGAGATCAAACAGTTCATACCCTGACCACCATCTATCTGGGGTCTGAGTTCTTAGCTTCATCTGTAAAATGAAGATAAAAATTAGTAGCTACCTATTAAGAGGCATGAGAATTAAGTAGGATAATGTTCACAGATAAAATGCATGGCAAAGAGCTGTTACATGTAAACACTATGAAAATCTTGGCTGTTATTGTTATTTTTATTATTTGACATTCTTTAATTTAAAAAGACACACTGGACTTGGTTAAGATTTGGCTCTTCATCTGTCTCTTCATTGTCTCCAGTCAAATGTCCTGTGGGAACTCTCTGTGGTACTGACCCTACACATCTGGGTTGGATATAGTTTACTGGAAATAAAACCAACATGAACAGTGAATAAATACAACCACCACAACTAGCTTTCCACTTCTTAAAAACCTCAGTAATGCTAAGGATGGGGTCACACAGAGATGCAAGGAAGAGAAGATAGTGAGGAGGGAGCTGCATAACTAACTACCTCTACTTTGTAAACTGATCTGCCTCCTCCCAATACCTTTGAGCACTTCTTCAAGTTCTGTTAGTAGTAGAAAATATGTAACTAAAGAGGATTGAAAAGCCCAATTAAATATATTTTACTTAATTGTGTTGAATATAAGAAAGGGTTTTTCAAATAGCCCATGTGTTTGATAATTTTTTTTTCACCATATAAACATGTTGAACCACTGACCTTTGTGGAGGCGGGAGTGCGGGGTGCAGTGGAGGGAGTGTACAGTGGCAGACTCCCAGGTGCAGGCTGTATACACTTCGGTCAATTCTGAAGTTTCCTCATCTGTAAAATGGGGAGAACATTTTCATCACAAGGCTGTTGAGAGGATTGAGGCGTGTGATGTGTGGGAAGTGTCTTAGCCAAAATAAGCTTTTAATGATGTGAGTCTGTTTTTTTTTTTAAGCCCTTTCTTCAATTATTTCACATTATTTGCCACATCTTTGGAACTGCTTAATTATTCAGGATTTTTATATTGAGGTTATGGATTATGAAAGGGCTTTGCTAATAGGTTTATCTCCTGCTGACTTTTAAAATTGCAATATAACTGCATATCAGCATGTCAATTATGAGAAAGAGCAAACAATTCAGCATCAATACTGCTGAATGCCTTGGTAAAATGTTTTTTATAAAAAGGAGTTTGAAAGTATAGTTATAAGAAAACTTCCTGTTTTTAATGTTTATCTGACCTACGGATATATTTTGCAATTTGATAGTTTTTCTCATTTTTAAAGTTTTTTTTCTGATTATGCAGTTATCACAAAAATGTGAAGATCAGAATAAAATCACTCATAATCCTATTGCCCAGAAATAGCCACTTGTAACTTAATTTTTTCTCTTTGATATGCATAGCTCTTTGTATGACTTTTTCCACTTAAAAGTATATCTCAAGTATTTTCCCAAATTGCTAACATTTAAATTGCTTTCATAATGGATGTACTGTGATCTACATAATTATTTTCCTAATTTAGGCAATAAACTTTGCCTAAGCCTCTTCACAAGAAATGCTCTTGAGTGTGAGCTTTGTCTGCATTTCTAATTAATACCTGAGCATGAATTCTTAGGAGTAAAATTATTGGGGCAGTGTTATTTATCTATTGCAGTGTAACAAACCACTTTAAAACTTAGTGATTAAAAACAACAGTAACAATTCATTTGCTCACAATTTTGCAATTTGGGAAGGGCTCTTTGTGGACAATTCGTCTCTGTTCCACATAATGTTAGCTGAAGTGATTTCACTGGGGCTAGAGATCCACTTACAAGACAGATCATTGATATAGCTGACAAACTTGTGTTGGCTGGTGGCTGGGGACATTGAATGCCCTCCAGATGGGCTTCTCTACTGGGTTCCAGGAGGGAGGAAATGGAAGCTGCTAATTCTCTTCAAGGCTAGGCACAAAACTGGCAGAGTCCCTTCCACCATGCTCCATTGCTCAAAGCGGTCCCAGGCCAAATTCTATAGTGTGGTTATAATAGGCCACACTTCTTTCTGGGGGCTATGTCAAAGAATTTTTGGCCATAATGAATTTACTACAGTGAGCATATTGTTGAAGGGTCTTTATACACGTTAGCAAATCACTTTCCAGAAAGGTTGCCCATCATCACACTCAACTACATTAAATATAAAAAATTCTAAAAATCTCTATTTATTCAATAGGTAAAATATGGGATCTCATTGTTTTACTTTGAACTTACCTAGTGTACTTACACACACGATAAAAATTTATATTTCTTCCTTTGTGTAAAGAAGAAATATGTTTTCTCATTTTTGGAGCCAATTTGGTTAAGTGCTAAACAATCTTACAGAATTATAGGAGTTGTTTATACATATTGTTGACATTAAGAATGTGTCATAGTTGTTATAAATAATCCTTTAAGTTTTTTAAATTAAAAATAAAAACCTTTCCTCTTAACTGAGAAAAAATTAGACAAAACAATTTCCAATTAAATTCACATGATCTCATGAGCCTGGCTGCCATGGATTGATCTCAAAACAATATATGTTTTACATTTTAATAGACTATTTTGAGTCAATTTCAGTTTTACTCATCTAACATGTCAACCGAAACCCAGAAGTTAGTATGATTTATTAATTATCTTTATTTTGGAAGGACTGAATCCAAAAAGTTTGGATAAGTTTGTAGAATAAAGACGGAGGGGCAAAACTGTGTCATCATCCCTTTATTTGCTCTTTGTGCCTCCTCTAAACCTCCCTGAGCCTCACTTTTTTAAACTGTAAAATAGGGTAACAGCAGGGACACTGTGAGACTTAGAGAAGATGTTTTTGAGGAGCCTAGCATGTAATGGTGTGTAGTGGGTACCATCATTACTCACCTAAGTTCTCCCTTGTGAACCTAGGATAGTTCTTATTTCCAGACTATCAGAGTAAGTTCTACAGATGGCTTTCCAAGCAGGGATTTGGGTTGTGTGAGTTCTATTATCCAGCCCACCTCAGTTGGTGTCCATTACTCTGTCGGTGTCGGCAACACGTGGTGTGTTGCTCAGGGATGCAAACTTGATGCCTTGTCCGAATGGCACATCACTAATGTCAGGTCACAGCTGGGGCAATTGTCTGTGGGACTGTATGATATACTCCTTGAGAATGACTCTTGAGGAGCTTCTCAGAGGAATTTGATGTCCAATCTTAATATTCTGAGAGTTCCTTGCTAGTGTTGTGACTAATAATACCTTATACCACTTGCATGCCATTTGATAGTTTTCATAGGACTTTTTGTATTTTTGTCTTCTTTGATCTTCACAGCCATCCTGGTAGGCCAGCCATTCAGATATTATTTCCCTTTTTTACCCATGAGAAAGTCAAGGCTCAAATGGGTTATGACTTGCCTAAAGTTACAAAGTTTGTAAGTTCCAGGCCTAACACCAGATGGCTCCCACAGGCCCCATCCGGAGTGTTCCTATTTGATTGTATGCTGCCTAACTCTCCACCAAGGACATTGTGACAGATGGCCCTGAAATGAGGAGATCTACAGGATGAATTGTTTTCCTGTTTTGCATTAAAATGAGTTAACAGAGTGCAGTAGTCAGTGTGTACTCTAGAGTCACCTGGAGTTACTGTCTGCATTTGAATGCTGGCTCCATTACTTAACTATGTACCCTTTCTTGCAAAAGGAACACAGATAAGACAAATGTAACTTTCTGAAGTTTTAAGACCAGAAGGATCAATTTCTATGTTTATTCAAAAGAAACTTAACCTCTCCATACCTCAGATTCTCCATCTGTAAAATGAGAATAATGTTGGTAGCTAGCTTATAGGACAGTTGGGGAATTACATTAGAACATCTACGCAAAGCAAAAGCACAAGGTCCAGCACCAAAGTAAACACTAACTAAAGCCTCTGTTCTTACTTGGTATGATCTGTGAAACCTTAAAAATGTCTGCTACTGGCCTTTTGCTGTGCTTTGTACTTCAAGCACTGGCTTCAGGAAGGCTCTGTTGTAAGAGAACTGTCCTCCATGAGACAAGAACTGTCCTTTCCATGGGAGAGGCAATCTTGACCAATGTCCTCCAACACATTAACCCAGTTTATCATATTGGCACTGAAGGAACACTCAGGTAAGTATTGATTGTCTTGAGATTAAAAAAAGAATTCAGCCATTTACCACTCTTAACATTTTGTTGTATTCACTGCCCATCTTATATAGCCATTTAAAATTGGAATCATATTGTATAAATACTTTTTGCAATTTGTTTTCTTTAATTCATGTTTTTATTGTCTTTGCACCTTCTTAGTAACCAATAATAATAATAAAGTTTGCTTCATGGTTGCATTGGATTCCATATGTGGAGATACTATTATTTATTACCTGTTCGGTATGTGGGACAGTTAGTTTTATTTTCCTGTTATAAGTAATGCTATAGTAAACATCCTTCTACACAAATCTTTAAGATGTTCTCTCATTATATCCTTAAATTCCTAGAAGTGGAATAACTAATTCAAAGAGTACATAAAGTTTGAGAAATATTGCCAAACTGTCTCCTAGAAAGCTTTAATAATTTACTACTTGCATCAACAGTATATGTGAGTATTAAGGATCAATTCATTCTAGCCCTTACACATTCTTTTATAACCAATTGTTCTTCCAACCCTTCATTCTAAATATAGTCATATATAAAGCCTCTATTTTAGATCAGCTCTTGGTTCCAGCTACATTGTTTCATTTAGTATCTCCTAAACATCCTCTGTGGGCACCCTCTCCAGGCCTTTACCTTCTTTCTTTATTTTTTTTTGGAAATATCTTCTTCCTCTTATCTCTGCATCATATATCCTTAATTTTTAAATTAAGTCCCAACTCATATGTAAACCTTTCCTGACTGTCTGATTTAGTAAATAACCTCACCCCTGAAATCTCTCAACCCTACATTGTACTTTGTCTTCATCAGTCATTTGATACTCATCATATGCTGCCTTATCTGTGAATTACCTTTGTATGCATTCCTATACTGGTTTCTGAAGGACTTGTATAGTACAGAATTACACTTAAAAATCCCCTGTGATGGAGGGATCCAAGATGGCTGATTAAGAGCAGCTCAGGGTTGCAGCTCCCAGTGAAAGCGCGGAGGCCGCTGCAGGTGATCCCCTGGCAAGCAGGGCCTGGAGTGGACCTCAGCAGTCCTACAGCAGAGGGGCCAGACTGTTAGAAGGAAAACTAAGAAACAAAGAAATAACTTCATCATCAACAAACTGGACATCCACTCAGAGACCCAATCTGAAAGGCAACAACTACAAAGATGACAGGTGGATAAATCCACAAAGATGGGAAGAAACCATCACAAAAAGCATGAAAACATCGGAAACCAGAATGCCTCTCCTCCTACAAGGGATCATAACTCCTCACCAGCAAGGGAACAAGGCTGGATGGAGAATGAATGTGATGAATTGACAGAATCAGGCTTCAGAAAGTGGGTAATAAGAAACTTCTGTGAGCTAAAAAAACATGTTCTAACCCAATGCAAAGAAACTAAGAACCTTGAAAAAAGATTTGACAAAATGCTAACGAGAATAAACAACTTAGGAATATAAGTGAATTGATGGAGGTGAAAAACACAACACGAGAACTTCACGAAGCATACACAAGTTTCAACAGCTGAATTGACCAA
>NW_016107417.1:5484402-5487037 GCF_001604975.1 Cebus imitator | reverse complement strand
AAATAAAGATGTTCTTCAAAACCAACGAGAACGAAGACACAACATACCAGAATCTCTGGGACACATTTAAAGCAGTGTCTAGAGGAAAATATATAGCAATAAATGCTCACATGAGAAGCAAGGAGAGATCTAATATCGACACCCTATCATCAAAATTAAAAGAGCTAGAGGAGCAAGATCAAACAAAACCTCAAAACCTAGCAGAACACAAGAAAGGACTAAGATCAGAGCAGAACTGAAGGAGATAGAGACACAAAAAACCCTTCAAAAAATCAATAAATTCAGGAGCTGGTTTTTCGAAAAGATCAACAAAATAGACACACTACTAGCCAGATTAATAAAAAAGAAAAGAGAGAATAATCAAATAGATGCAATAAAAAACAATGAAGGAGATATCACCACAGATTCCACAGAAATACAAATCATAATCAGAGATTATTACAAACAACTCTCTGCACATAAGCTAGTAAACCTGGAAGAAATGGATAAATTCCTGAACGCTTGCATCCTCCCAAACCTAAACCACAAAGAAGTCAAAATGCTGAATAGACCAATAACAAAGTCTGAAGTTGAGGCAGCAATTAAGAGCTTACCAACCAAAAAAAGCCTAGGTCCGGATGGGTTCACAGCCGAATTCTACCAGACATACAAAGAGGAGCTGGTACCATTCCTTCTGAAACTATTCCAAACAATACAAAAAGAGGAGATCCTTCCCAAATCATTTTATGAGACCAACATCATCCTGATACCAAAACCTGGCAGAGACTCAGCAAGAAAAGAAAACTTCAGGCCAATATCCATGATGAACATAGATGCAAAAATCCTCAATAAAATACAGGCAAACCAATTGCAACAGCACATCAAAAAGCTTATCCACCATGATCAAGTAGGATTCATCCTGGGAATGCAAGGCTGGTTCAACATAAGCCTATAAACAGAACCAAAGACAAAAACCACATGATTATCTCAATTGATGCAGAGAAGGCCTTTGACAAAATTCAACAGCCCTTTATGCTAAAAACCCTCACTAAACTAGGTATTGATGGAACGTATCTCTAAGTAATAAAAGCTATTTACAACAAACCAAGCCAATATCATACTGAATGGTCAAAAACTGGAAGCATTCCCTTTTAAATCTGGCACTAGACAAGGATGCCCTGTCTCACCACTCCTATTCAATATAGTACTGGAAGTTCTAGCCAGAGCAATCAGGCAAGGAAAAGAAATAAAGGGTATTCAAATAGGAAAGGAGGAAGTCAAATTGTCTCCATTTGCAGACAACATGATTGTATATCTAGAAGACCCCATCGTCTCAGCCCAAAATCTCCTGAAACTGATAAGCAACTTCAGCAAAGTCTCAGGATAGAAAATCAATTTGCAAAAATCACAAGCATTCCTATACACCAATAACAGACTTAAAGAGAGCCAAATCACAAATGAACTGCCATTCACAATTGCTACAAAGATAATAAAATACCTAGGAATACAACTAACAAGGAATGTAAGGACCTCTTCAAGGAGAACAACAAACCACTGCTCAACGAAATAAGAGAGGACACAAACAGATGGAGAAACATTCCATGTTCATGGTTAGGAAGAATCAATATTGTGAAAATGGCCATACTGCCCAAAGTAATTTACAGATTGAACACTATCCCCATCAAGCTACCAACCACCTTCTTCACAGAACTGGAAAAAACCACCTTAAACTTCATATGGAACCAAAAGAGAGCCTGCATAGCCAAGTCAATTCTAAGCGAAAAGAACAAAGTGGGAGGCATCACACTACCGGACTTCAAGCTATACTATAAGGTGACAGTAATCCTAGCATCATGGTACCAGTACCAAAACAGATATATAGACCAATGGAACAGAACAGAGGCCTTGAAGGCAACACAACACATCTACAACCATCTGATCTTTGACAAATCTGACAAAAACAAGCAATGGAGAAAGGAGTCCCTGTTTAATAAATGGTGTTGGGGAAACTGGCTAGCCATGTGCAGAAAGCAGAAACTGGACCTCTTCCTGACACCTTACACTAAAATTTACTCCAGATGGATTAAATACTTAAACATAAGACCTAACACCATAAAAACCCTAGAAGAAAATCTAGGCAAAACCATTCAGGACGTAGGCGTAGGCAAGGACTTCATGACCAAAACACCAAAAGCATTGGCAACAAAAGCCAAAATAGTCAAATGGGACCTAATCAAACTCCACAGCTTCTGCACAGCAAAAGAAACAGTCATTAGAGTGATTCAGCAACCAACAGAATGGGAAAAAATTTTTGCAGTCTACCCATCTGACAAAGGGCTGATAACCAGAATCTACAAAGAGCTAAAACTAGATTTACAAGAAAAAAACAAACAAGCCCATTCAAAAGTGAGCAAAGGATATGAACAGACACTTTACAAAAGAAGATGTATATGAGGCCCACAAACATATGAAAAAATGCTCATCATCACTGGTCATTAGAGAAATGCAAATCAAAACTGCATTGAGATACCATCTCACACCAGTTAGAATGGTGATCATTAAAAAATCTGGAGACAACAGATGCTGGAGAGGATGTGCAGAAAAGGAACACTTTTACACTGTTGGTGGGAGTGTAAATTAGTTCAACCGTTGTGGA
>NW_016107417.1:5482672-5484187 GCF_001604975.1 Cebus imitator | reverse complement strand
GGTGTTGAACAATGAGAACACATGGACACAGGGAGGGGAGCATCACACACTGGGATCCGTTGGGGGAAATAGGGGAGGGACAGCGGGGTGTGGGGAGTTGGGGAGAGATAGCATGGGGAGAAATGCCAGATATAGGTGATGGGGAGGAAGGCAACAAATCACACTGCCATGTGTGTACCTATGCAACAATCTTGCATGTTCTTCACATGTACCCCAAAACCTAAAATGCAATAAAAAAAAATCCCTTGTATAGTTACTGAAATGCCAGGAGTTTGTTCTAGGTCCTACTGCTCACTGCACAGAAAGCCCATCACTGAGACAATGAGTATTTCCAGGGAAGAAGGCTTAATCAGGTGCTGCAGCCAAGGAGATGTGAGATCAGTCTCAAATTCATCTCCCTGACCTACTAAAATCAGGGGTATATATAACATGGAAGAAATGTAACTACATGCAGGAAAACATAAACTCAGGAGGCATAAGGAGGAGGAGTTGGTGAAGAGGCAGCAGGTGGTCAGTTAGGCAAACATGATGAGTGAAGGGTCTGGCTTCTCTTTGTCTGGATGTGTTGATCTGGAAAGTGTCAGTTCCTTTATAGCATCTGGGAGGCCTTATGTTTGGTTTCTTGTGAAAGGAACTCAGATAAGACAAATGCAACTGTCTGAAGTTTTAAAAACAGAGGGTCACTTTTTATGTTTATTCAAAAGAAACCATAAACATCAGTTCTGTGGGGACAATTTGGCCCCGCAGAGTATCAATATCACTCATAACCTACATAAATGTGGCTTTGTGTATAACTGCACTGTATTATATATGCATGTATAATGTGTATAATAGAACTCCAATGAGGGATCATAATGAAAACTTAAATTGCCTTTTGGGTAACTGCCATACCAGATCAGACACTCCCCATTGTTCCAGTCACCAACAAAAACAGGTATTCTTGTTAGACCTGTCCCAGACATGTAGAAGGCTTAGATACTCAGTCTCCTTGAACTTATACCTCCAATGTATTATGCTTATCTAAACAAAAAATGATAGGGACTCTTTTTCACATAGCACTTAGGGAATAGCTGAATTCAATTTTAAATCATAAAATTGTAATAAGAATAATTTGGTCAATGTCTAGAATCAGGAATCAATGTCAATTTGACAAAGGATATATGTACACAAACAACAAAACTAAATGTCATTCTTAAAAAATATTTAACTTCCAGATATAGGTGATGGGAGGATGAAGGCAGTAAACCACCTTGCCACGTATGTACCTATGCAACAATCCTGCATGATCTGCACATGTACCCCAGAACCTAAAGCACAATAAAAAAAAATTAACTTGAAAGATGTAGGAAATCTTAACACTGTTAGTGATCAGAAATGATAGCTCTTTCAAAGAATGCTGAGATTGGACCAGGTGTGGTGGCTCACACCTGTAATCCCAGCACTTTGGGATATCGAGGCAGGTGGATCATCTGTAGTTAGGAGTTTGAGACCAGCCTGGCCAACATCGGGAAATCC
>NW_016107417.1:5464705-5482424 GCF_001604975.1 Cebus imitator | reverse complement strand
AAAAAAAAAAAAAAAAAAAAAAGCTGAGATTGAACAAATGTTCAATAAGTCACATTATATAAATGAGTAGGTACATAACGCAAACATACCACAATAAGCTAAAAATTCTATAATTCCATGTTGCATTTAGATATAGCAGTTGCTCTTCATCATTGGTTTTAAATGATCTAGTTACTATTACTGTCAATCTTAGAAGATAAGGCATAAGAAAAGGTAGTTATGTGACATTTATAATCTGTCACAGTTTATTATAGAGTTCATCATCCCACTGGAGTATCATGACCAGGCTTTCAGATAGGCATGAGTTATACAAATAAATAATTGAAAACTCAAGGTGGTTAAAAACTGGGTTAAAACCATGCAACCAATAAGTGGGATCCCCAAGTCTCACACCTGGGTTTGTTTGGCTTTCAGTGTAGCGTGCACTCTGCTGTAACCTGTGCTTCTACTGCATATTAAGAGCAAATTTCAGGTTCAGAAGCCTTGCCCTGCCTCAGGGTCTTTACACTGGTAGTTCTCTCTTCCTGGACTGTTCAGCATGCAGGTGTATACATACTTGTCTCACTCCCTTACCTCCTTAGTTCTCTGCTCAAGTGTTGGTTTATTTGTGAGTTCTTCCTTGACTAGTTACAATACTAATAATTCATACCTCTCCACACATACCTAAGAATTTCTTCACTTTTTTCCTTGCTTTATTTTTTTCTCAAAGCACTTATCACCATTTGACATATTATATATTTACTTGCTAACACTAGCATGTAGGATCCATAAGGACATAAAGTTTTGTTCTGTGCCGTACTGTATCCCAGCCCTAGAGCAGTGTAAGCATCTGGCAGGCATTCAATAAATATTTGTAGGATATAAACAAGTTAAAAAAATAAATCTATATACTTTCATGTTTGAATTTGTAGCAGAACATTGGTATTGGTATTGTAATTATATAAGAATTCACAAATAAAACGGCAATTGAGCAAGAAGCTAAGGAGTTTGAGGGAGTGAGACAAGAGGTAGATGTCTGGGTGATGAACAGTCCAGGCAGAGAGAACTGGCAGTATAAAGACGAGGCTTCTATGGCAGTGTGGTCTGAACTGCTTGATTTCTATCTCTGAGTTGTTCATCCATTCATTTATTCATTCACCATGCTTTGCTTTTCTTCATATCCCTTATCACCACCTAAAACTTGATTTTTTAAATATATATATGCATTCTTATACTTATGTCTTTCTCCTTATTTCATTCTAATATAAGCTTCAAGAGGGAAGGGCTTTGCCTTGTAAAATGCCACATCTTCGCATTGTGAACAGTGTGTGGCATAAAGTAGGAGTCCAATAAATATCTTTGATTAAACAATAATTAGTATATTAATTTATAAACATTTGTTGAGCACCTACTATATGCCTGGCATAATCTTTGTCTTTAGTCTCACGAGAAAGGAAAACAAGTCAACAGAAAATTGCAGTGTAGGTAAGATTTGCCATGGAAGGAGGAGGACCTCTATAGGGACTCCTAACCCAGCTGTGAAGGGTCAGGAGAGCTTTAAAGGCAGGATTATCCTCAGCGAAGCTTGAAGAATGACAACACATGCAAATGTGCCAAGCCAAGTAAAGACAGGCAAAGTCTTGGAAGTGGAAACATTTTGAGATGGTGGGAGCCTGTGACTCAGGGTTGAAGGAGAAGTGGCCAGAGGAAGCTGGAAAGCCAAGGGGCTCAGATGACATGCAGGCCCATTGGACTTTATTCTGAGCTCAGTGGAGAAGTCTAAGCAGGGATTCAACATGAACAGATTTTCTTTATTATCCCACTGTCAGCATTTGAGAGAAAGGACAGGGTAGCAAAAATCAATCTTCATATCTAGTTCACAAAATCAGCAAATTGTAGGTTTGACACAACGAATGAGCTCTTCAGTTGGTTAGGCACAGGCATGAGATGGGACTTTACTTCCCAATTAACCTTCAGCCTGGCTGGTGAAGAAACCCAATTGTAGGCCCAGCCTTCTCTAAGTGGAGACTGAAATGTGCTATGGTCAGGTGGAGACAGCCTAACCCCTGTACAGCTCTTGGTGACAGTTGTGGGTGTCTTTGAAATGCTTGACAGAGGCTTTCTCTCTGGTGTAAAAAATGAAATTAAGCAAAGCTCTGAAATTGAAATATCCTTAAAAGCTGGCAATTTATACTCTAAATAATTCTAGAGAGTAACAGAAAGATAAAACTCCTCCTTTCTTTATTTAAATTATGCATGCAAATATTACATTTAATACTTAGAAAGTTTTTTAAAGCAATAAGGTGGGTAAGCAGAAAATAAAAGTGTTAATATAAGCCGACTTTCACCAAAAGTCTAGTTTCTTGAGACCTTATGCCAATTTGTGTCAGCAAAGTCAACCTCTACCTGAATATAATAGAGAAATATTAGGAGGCCTGTGAATGTATGTTAGGGCAGGGAGATCTGTGCCTATGGAGAAAACTCCAGCACAGTGAGAGAAAAGGTCTGGTGAAGAGTACATATCCAGTTACCCAGTTCACCTTTGGTTGGATGTCGGCCCTCTCTGTGAAAAGCACAGCGTTAACCTATATACCTACGATGATAAGGACTGTGTAGTTGAATAGTTGCATGTATTTGTACATGTAGCTTTTTTTTTTTTACATTCAATTAATTTTTTTGATTGAGTGCAACTCACATAACATAATCATTTTAAAGTGACTAATTCAGTGCCATTTAGAGCATTCACAATGTTGTACAACTGCCATCTCTATTACCAAACACTTTTATTGCCCCAAAGGAAATCCTGTATCTGTTAAGCAGTTGCTCCCTATTCCTCCTCTCCTGGCCCTGGTAATCATCAATCATCATTCCGTCTTTATGAATTTACCTATTCTGGATATTGGTTTGGCTCTGTGTCTCCACCCAAATGTCACCTTGAATTGTAATAATCCCCACATGTCAAGGGCAGGACCTGGTGGAGATAATTGAATCATGGGGCAGTTCCCCCCATGATGTTCTTGTGATAGTGAGAATTCTTACAAGATCTGATGGCTTTATAAGGGGCTTCCCTCTTCACTAGGCACTCATTCTCCCTTGGCACTCATTCTCCCTCCTGCTGCCCTGTGAAGAGGTGCCTTCCGCCATTATTGTAAGTTTCTTGTTGCCTCCTCAGTCATACAGAACTGTGAGTCGATTAAACCCCGTTACTTTATTCCACTGAATGGAATATTTCAATGGCATTTAGTGCATTCACAATGTTGTACAACTGCCATCTCTATTTCTAAACACATTTATTGCCTCAAAGGAAATCCTGTATTTTTTAAGCAGTTGCTCCCTATTCCTTCTTCTCTTCTGGTCCTGGTGACCACCAATCATCATTCCATCTCTATGAATTTACCTATTCTGAATATTTCAGACAAACAGACTTACATGATATGTCACATTTTGTGTCTGGCTTCTTTTCCTTAACATAATAATTTTGAGGTTCATTTACCTTGTAGCATGTATTAATACTTCATTCCTTTTTATGGTTGAAAATGTTGCATTTTATGTCTATACTACAATTTGTTTTTGCATTCACCTGTTGATGGACATACACGCTGTTTCTACTTTTGGCTATTGTGAATAGTGCTGCTATGAACATATGTGTACATTCACTTGTTCGAGTACCTGTTTACAACTCTTGTCAGAATCTACTGCCCAACTTACTTTTTTTTTTTTGGCAAAGAAGCAAAGCAATTCAATGGAGAAAGTATAGTCTTTTCAACTAATGGTGCTAGAGCAATTGGGCATCTATAGGCAAAAAAATAAACCATGACCTAACCCTGATACCTCATATTAAGATTAATCCCAAATGGCTCATGAATCTAAACATAAAATTTAAACTATACAAACTCCTAAAAGAAAACATAGGAAAAAATCTTCTAGACCTCGGGCTAGGTGAACAGTTCTTAGATATGACACCAAACACGCCATCCATAAAAGACAGACTTGGTAAATGGGTCTGTAAAAACTTTAAGATGTTTGCACAGCAAAATAACCTGTTAAGAGTATGAAAAGACAAGTTACATAGAAAATATTTTCAAACCACAGATTTGACAAAGGTCTTATATCTAGACTGTACCAAGAACTCTCAAACTCATCACTGAAAAATCAAACAGATCAATTGGAAAATGCACAAAAGACTAGAACAGCTACTTCATCAAAGAGGAGATACAGATGACAAATAAGCTCATAAAAAGATATCAACATCATTAGCTGTTAGGAGAAGGCAAATTAAAACTACAACAAGATATCACTACTCACCAATCAGATGAGGCAAAATAGTAATCCTCCCAAATGCTGGAGAGAATGCAGAGAAACTAGATTTCTCATACATTGTTAAGATGTCTAATGACACAGATACTGTGGAAAGATATTTGGCAGTTTCTTATAAAGCAAAACGTACTTACCACGATGACCCAGCATTTGCACTTTTGAGCGTTTATCCCGGAAAAATGAGAACTTAGCTGCACACAAACATCTGCAAACAAGTGTTTCTAGCAGCTTTGTGATAGTCCCAAACTGGAAAGAGCCAAACTCTAGTACATCTATACAGTGGAATACTACTCAGCAATAAAAAAGAAATGAACTATTGATACATGCAACAATCTGGATGAATCTCAAGGGCATTATGCTGAGTGAAAAAAGCCAATTGCAAAAGGTTACTACTGTATAAATCCATTTCTATAACATTTTCAAAATGGCAAAACTATAGTGACAGGCATGAGGAGTGGGTGTGAAGATAAAGGGAGAGTATGGAGGGTTTCTTTGGGGTGATTGAACAGCTCTGAGTTCTGATTGTGGTGGCTACATAAATATATACATGAAATAAAATTGCACAGAAATACACATACACACGCACACACACAAATAAGTGAGCACATGCAAAAACTGGTGAAACTGAACAAGATCTATAGTCTAGTTAACAGTATTATACCAAAGTCAATTTCATGTTTTTATATTGTATATAGGATGTCAGCACTAGGGGGGATGCTAGGGAAAGAGTGCAATGACTATTTTGCAACTTCCTGAGAATCTATAATTATTTCCAAATAAAAAGTTAAATAGAAACTAACTGGTGCTTGGGGATGGTGGCTCACAACTGTAATCCCAGCATTTTGGGAGGCTGAGGTAGGAGCATTGCTTGAGGACATGAGTTTGAAATTAGCCTGGGCAATATAGTGAGGCCCGTCATTCCAAAAAAAAAAAAAAAAAGCCAGGTGTAATGGGGGCATACCTGTAATTCTAGCTACTTGAGAGGCCGAGGCAATAGGATTGCTTGAGCCCAGGTTTTCTTTTCTTCTTTCTTTCTTTCTCTCTTTTCTTTTCTTCTTTTCTTTGATGGAGTCTTGCTCTGTTTCCCAGGCTGGAGTGCAGTGGCAGAATCTTGGTTCACTGCAACCTCCACCTCCTGGGTTCCAGTGAATCTCATGTCTTAGTATCCTGATTGGCTGGGATTACAGGTGCATGCCACCACACCTGGCTTCTTTTTTTTTTTTTTTTTTTTTTTTTTTTTTTTTTTATACTTTTAGAAGAGATGGAGTTTCACCATATTGGCCAGGATGGTCTCAAACTCCTGATATCAAATTATTTGCCCAACTTGGCCTCCAAAAGTGCTGGGATTATAGGCATGAGCCACTGTGCCCAGCTAAATCCAGGGGTTTGAGGCTGCAGTGAGCCATAATTGTACTATTGAACCCCAGCCGGGGTGACAGAATGAGGCCCTATCTCAAAACAAACTAGAAACTAAGTGGTGAGTAAAAATGCTCATGATGGTTTCTCACACCTGTAATCCCAGCACTTTGGTAGGGCGAGGCGGGCAGATTATTCTAGGTTGGGAATTGGAGACCAGCCTGACCAACATGGTGAAACCCCATCTCTACTAAAAATACAAAAATATTAACTGGACGTGGTGGCATATGCCTGTAGTCCCAGCTACTCGGGAGGCTGAGGCAGGATTATTACTTGAACCTGGGAGGCCAATAAGATATAATTTGTATTTTATCAACACTTTGAATAAAGGCAACAATGATTTTGAACATTAAAAGTGTGATATTAGGTTTTGCTGAGCATTCTCAGTAAGAGAAAGTCCTTGTCTTTTGGGTGCCTGGAGTAGGGAAAATAATTTGGTAAGTGGTACCTTGTCTACTGGGAGGTGAGCAGATGTAAGCAACCACCTATGATCCCTGAATCAAATGAATTGAGTAATTCCAAGCAAAGTGTGGCAAGAATTTAGAGGAAGAAGATTTTATAGTGGCCTGAATGGCTGGGAAAATATTTCCCGAAGGAGGTGACTTTTGAAGTTACCCTCGAAAAATTGATTTTATTCAGAAGACAAGAAAGAGAATAGAGAAAGTTTTTATGGATGTCTTAGATTTTTTTGGTTAGTATTTTCTTAATCAAACTTCTACTTTATCTCAAAGCTTATTGTTTTATGCCTTTAGTCTCTGAAGCTGGATGTGTTTAGGCATCCAGCTTCAGAGGAGGTATGCAGACATGGCTTGTTTTATTGCACTTCACTTCATAGACATGGTGTTTTTTACAAATTGAAGTGTTATAGCAAACATCCATTGAGCAAGTCTATTGGTACCGTTTTCCCAACAGTATGTGCTCACTTTGTGTCTCTGTGTCAAATTTTTGATAGTATAACTTTATTAATTAGTAATATATCATAGTTAATACTTGCCAATTAAGTAAGGAGGACCAAGTAAAATGCAAGTCCATCATTACAACAAATGTTGGAATAAACTGCTTGTGATCAAGGGTCTGTTCATATCTGGCATTTAGCTTTTTTTGAATTTGGCTTCTCTGGGCTAGAGCCCAATAATTAAATGCAAGAAAATACAGAATCAAGACTCTATTAGCTGCAAATGGTTTGTTGTGTTCCTACTGGGGCAATATTCTTTATTCAAGCATATTTCAAACTTTAAAATTATTATTATTATATCTGTTATGCTGATCCATGATCAGTGACCTTAGATGTTACTATTGTAATGGTTTTGAGGCACCGTCAACTGTGGTCATATAAGACAGTGAACATAATTGATAAATGGTATGTGTGCTCTGACTTGTCCAGTGACCGGCCCTTCTCCCATCTCTCTTCCTTTCTTCTGGCTTCTCTATTTTCTGAGACAAAACAGCATTGAAATTATAGCCATTAGCAGCGTTACAATGGCTGCTAAATGTTCAAGTAAAAGGAAGAGTCCCATCTAACTTTAAATCAAAAGCTAGAAATGATTACACTTACTGAGGAAGGCATGTTGAAAGCCAAGACAGGCCAAAAGCTAGGCCTCTTGAGCCAAACAGTTAGCTGACTTGGAAATGCAAAGAAAAAATTCTTGGAAATCAAAAGTGCTACTCCAATGAACAAAAATAATAAGAAAATAAAATAGCCTGATTGTTGATATGGAGAAAGTTTAAAAGACCAAACTGGCGACAACATTGCCTTAAACCAAACCCTAATTCAGAGCAATGCTCAAACTCTCTTCAATTCTATGAAGGCTGAGAGAGATGAGGAAGCTGAAGAAGGAGTGCTTGAAGCTAACAGAGTTTGGTTCAGGAGGTTTAAGGAAAGATGCCATCTTCCTAACATAAAGGTACAAGGTGGAGCAGCAAGTGCTGATGTAGAAGCTGCAGCAAATTACCCAGGAGATCTAGCTAAAATTATTGATGAAGGCAATTACACCAAACAACAGATTTTTCAAGGTGGACAAAACAGACTTCCGTTGGAAAAGATGCTATCTGGGACTTTTATAACTGAACAAGAGAAGTCAGTGACTGGCTTCAAAGCTTCAAAAGACAGGCTGACCCTTGGTAGGGGCTAATGCAGCTGATGACTTTAAGTTGAAGCCAATGCTCACTTACCATTCTGAAAAACCTAGACTGTTAAGAATTGTGCTAACTCTACTCTGCCTGTGCTCTATAAATAGAACAACAAAACCTGGATGACAGCACATGTGTTTACAGTGTGATTTACTACATATTTTAAGTCCATTGTTGAGACCTACTGCCCAGAAAAGAAGATTCCTTTTAAAAGATTATTGCTCATTTGATAATACATCTGGTCATCTAAGACCTCTGATGAAGATATACAAGGAGAAGAATGTTGTTTTCATGCCTGCTAATGTGTTTATTCTGCAGCCCATAGATCAAGGACTAATTCAACTTTCAAGTCTTATTATTTAAGGAATACATTTTGTAAGACTGTAGCTGCTATAGATAATGATTCATCTGCTGGATCTGGGCAAAGTACACTGAAAAGCTTCTGGAAATGATTCACCATTCTAGATGCCATTAACAACATTTGTGATTCGTGGGAGGAAGTGAAAACATCATTAACAGGTGTGTGAAAGGAGTTCATTCCAATTCTCATAGGTGACTTTGCAGAGTTGAAGATTTCAGTGAAGGAAGTAAATGCTGATATGGTAGAACTAGCAAGAGAACCAGAATTAGAAGTGTAACCTGAAGGTGTGATTGAATGGCTGTAATCTCATGATCAAACTTTGGTGGATGAAGAATTACTTCTTATAGATGGGCAAAGAAAATGTTTTCTTTTTCTTTTTCTTTCTTTTTTTTTTTTTTAGATGAAATCTACTACTGGTGAAGATGCTGTGAGCATTGTTGAAATGACAACAAAGTTTATGTATTATAGAATAATACATAAACTTGGTTGATATAGCAGTGGAGGGGTTTGAGAAGATTGACTCCAATTTTGAAAGGAACTCTATTGTGCTATAAACAGCATCACGTGCTACAGAGAAATCTTTCATGAAAGGAAGAATCAATCTATGTGGCAAGCTTCATTGTTGTCTTATTTTATGAAATTTCCACAGCCACACCAGCCTTTAGCAACCATCACCCAGATAGGTCAGCAGCCATCAACATTGAGGCAAGACCCCTCCCCAGCAAAAAGATTGCTACTCAGTGGAGGCTCAGATGATCATTAGCATTTTTTTAAGCAATAAATTATCTTTTAATAAAGTATGTACATTGTCATTTTAGACATAGTGCTATTGCACATTTAATAGACTATAATGTAAACATGACTTTTATGTGCTCTGGAAAACACAAAATTTATGTGACTAATTTTGTTACAATATTTACCTTATTGCTGTGGTTCAGAATGAGACTTGCAATATCTTTGGGGTATGCCTGTATAATAAAAATGGACCATGGTGACTGGCTCATCATGTGCTTGTTCTGAAGCTGAAAGAGAGTTTAGGCTTAGTTTGTAGTTCTTCCAGGGGAACTTCTCTTTGGAATGGGAGAGTTTGACTTTGAGTCCTACTGCTATTTGCTGGGGAGCAGTAAGCTGAAGTCATATAGCTGAGAACTGTGCCAAAATAAGATTATTTCTTCCACTAGAGTTTTTTTTTTTTTGTCAGTAAGAACTTGAAAAATGAATTGAAACTGAAAATCAAGTATGACTGACAATAAAGAATATTGCACTAGTAGGAACACAGCAAACTATTTGCTGTTAATAGAGTCTTGATTTTGTATTTTTTTGCATTTAATTATTGGGCTCTAGCCCAGAGAAACCAAATTCAAAAAAAGCTAAATGCCAGATATGAGTAGACCCTTGATCACAAGCAGTTTATTCCAACATTTGTTTAATGATGGACTTACATTTTGCTTGGTCCTCCTTACTTAATTGGCAAGTATTAACTATAATATATTATTAATTAATAGAGTTATACTATCTTTGTAGACACTAATTCATACTTTAGGAGAAGATGTAAATAGCCAGTTAAACTGTCTGTGGAGAAAAGATGAATCAACTACTTGAGTGCCCTTTCAATTACAGCAAGAATCCCCATCATTTAGGCTAAAAAGAGCTCTGGGGATTCCTTTATTCAATAGCCTCATTTCACAGGTGAGGAAAACAAGATCGGAAAAAAAAGTTCCTCTTTCAGAGAATAAGTGGTTTTCAAGCTGTTCATTCATTCATTTATTTGTTTGTTGCTAGTTTAATCTGAGCACCTATGAGCCAGATATGTATTGTTCTGACTGCGGGGGATATTGGGACCTGCTCCCATGTGGCTTAGATAGTGAATATGTGGAGGAATTAGAAACTAAAAACTACACTTTTGGATTAACTAGCGATTTGTCACAGTGGTAAGTGCACTAAAGAAAAGAAGAATGAAGAGAATTCTGATTGGGTGGAAGGGGGTGTTCAGGGATAACTTTTTCAAAGAGATGACATTTAGGCTGAAGCCTGAATGATGAAAAGTTCTCATCATCTGTTTTATGATAATGGGGAATATTGTCATGGGTCGAGGAAGAGCCAAGCCTGAGGTAGGAGGATGACTGGTCAGTTCAGGGTAGAACACAGCTCAGTGTTAGGTGAAGGCTTGGCATGGCAGGGAGTCCGCAGGCCTTGTAGGCTGAGTGAAGACCCTCAGTCTGTGAAAGGTCTATAGAGGAGCCAAGGGAGAATTTTTTAAATATGAAAAATAATTTATATTTTTAAAATGTTTTGTTGAATGTGATGTGGAATGGTGTGTGGAAAAGGAGGCTAGTTATGGGGCCACCACAGCCAGCCCACATGAGAAGGATATGGTCTAGAGTAGGGTTAGTGGCAGGGCTGAGCAAGAGAAATGAATGTGTTTAGGATATATTTTAAAGACAGAACTGGCAGGACTGTGGTTGGATTGGATGTGAGGGTGAGGGCAAATGAGAGAGTAATTAGAAAGACAAGCTTTTGGTTCAAGCACTTAGGTAGCGCCATTTCCAGAGATGAGAAGTCTTGAGAGGCGCAGGTTGGAGAGGGTACAGTGAAGAATCGAGGGTAATGAAGATATAAATTGGTACTGTACAAAGATTGGAAAAAAGAAGAGTAGGCTTATTTTGATATGGCAGTCAATGAAGGCCTCACTCAGGAGTTGACATTTAAGGTGAGAACTGAAAGGTGTGAAAAACCAGGGAAGAACATTTCAGATAGAGGGAACCACAGGTGCAGAGGCTCAGGGGAGGAAGTGGCTTCACAACTCAGAGGGAACCCAAGGGAGAGAGGTAATCAAAGGAGTAGTTTCTGTGCTTCATACTATAACTTAGATGTGATGGAAGAAATTTGCCTTTTTTTCTCTTTTTAGCTGACCTGATTTTTCTCATAGGAGTTGAGATTGAAAGAAGGAACCAGGACTTTAAACCTGCCAATGAATCCACCTTTCAAGTGACTCCATCACCTTTGCACCCATGGCTTCCTTTATCTGGAATATTTGGATCAATTGAAAATCTGTCTCTTAGATGTATTCAGTCGAAGAGTTTGTCGCTGGATCTTTGTACTAAAATATACTAAAACCAGAAGTCAAAGCATCATATTAGTTAATAGAAAATTGTTCTGATATGTGAAGTAAAAGGGAATTGAAAGCATTATTTGCAAATTGATTGTGCCACATACATTTGGCCAAATATGAGTCCAACATATCTCAACCAGCTCCAGTCATTGTCTTGCACTTTGCTTTACATTTGTTCCAACAGGATTAGATGCTTTGGGTGTGCACACCAAGACGTGACAAAAAATGGAAGTTGGGATCATTATGGTTAACCCGAGCATGTTGGAAACCAGAGAGAGGCTGAATGCTATCATACATAGACTCATGAATCAGAGTAAGTTTGAATCATTGACAATAATGGGTTGCAGTGCATTTTGAAATAAATTTCTATTCATTGGGAGATTTGAAATGAAATGAAAAAATTATCAGAAATAAAGCTACAAAAAAGATTAAATTTGAATTTGACCTACAGAGATTGATCATAATTGAGGAATTTGACCTGTAGGGACAAAATCTTCAATTGAAGAATGAATTAAAGAATTTGATTCACAGGAAGATATCAGTCAAATTAATCTGAATGTTCTCCCCTGGCTTTTCACGTATTTTAGATCTCACCCTCCTGAGTGAGACCTTCATTTAGGGCTGTATCAAAATGGCTTCTTTTTTTGTGACAAGGTCTCACTCTGTTACCCAGGCAGAGAGTACAGTGGTGCAATCATGGCTGACTGTAACCTCCACCTCCTGGGCTCAAGCAATCCTCCTTCCTTAGCTTCTCAAGTAGCTGGGACTTCAGGCACATGCTGCCATGCTCTGCTGATTATTATTATTACTATTATTATTATTTGGTAGAGATGAGGTCTTCCTGTGTTCCCCAGGCTGGTCTCAAACTCCTGAACTCAAGTGATCCTCATGCCATGGCCTCCCAAAGTGCTGAAATAACAGATGTGAGCCACCACACCTACCAGGAATATTTGTTTTTCCTGATCTCCATACCTATTTTTTTTTCTTTTTAAGACATGGTCTCACTCTGTTCTCCAGGCTGGAATGCAGTGGAGCTATCATGGCTCACTGTAGCCTTGACCTCCTGGGCTCAGGCGATCCTCCTGCCTCAGCCTCTAATGTTGCTGAGACCAAAGGCATGCATCACCCCATCTGGCTAAGTTTTTAAACTTTTTGCAGAGATGGGGTGTCACTTTGTTGCTCAGACTGGTCTTGAATTCCTGGCCTCAAGTATTCCTCCTGCCTCAGCCTCCCAAAGTGTTGGGAATATAGGTGTGAGCCACCATGCCAGGCCTATTTTGTCTACTAAATGAATCCTCACCCCACCTGTACTCCCCCCAACCTGTTCCTCTCTAGACTTCCTGTCCCTGGAAATGGTCCTACCTACTTGCTCAAGTTCCCTCCTTGGTCATCTCTTCCTTAGAGAACTTTCAGATTTTATCTCTTCACCTGCTCCTCTCCTACATGGATTTGGAGGCTCATATGACCTCAACGTGGAAGAGAAGAAAGGTCTAGTTATTCTGTTGCACTCCAACCCCACCTGTCTCGGTGGCGATGCTCTTGTCTGTCTAGTCAGGTGGTGGAGTTCAGGGGTGCTTTGCTGCCCTGCCTTTTGGACAACTTAGTCTGTTCTCTGGGCTCAGTCAGCCTGGACTTTCTTTCTATAGACTCACTTTTTCCTCAGTTTTTTGGTGCCGCTGTTCTTTCTGCCTAAGGTCTGAGGGTTCCTAGAACCCCCAGCTTAAGATTCTTCAGGGTCACCTCACCAATGATGTGTGGTATCTTTGCCAGCAGAAATATCAACTTCTTTTCACCACCTTCATGAGGCAGGCAGGAATCTGTAGGTCTCTTCCATGACATCTTAGAGCCAAAGAAGGCTCTGGGTAAGCAGCCCTCTTACTATCTACCCATACTGTGTTGTATATTTTTACCCAATGTGGTGGTATTTGGAAATGGGGCCTGGTGGGAGGTGTTTGGGTCACGGGGGTAGATCCCTGCTGAATGTTTTGGTGCTGCTCTCAAAGTAGTGAGTTCTTGCTGTGGCGATATTAGATTAGTTCCTGTGAGAGTGGGTTGCTATACACACAGGATATTTCTTAGATTTTGCCTTTTCACTCATACCCACTTCCCCTTTGACCTTCCATCATGTTTTGACCTAGCTCAAAAGCCCTCGCCCGAAACTGAACAGATGCTGGGGCATAATTCTTGAACTTCCCAGCCTACAGAACAATAAGCTAAATAAACGTTTTTTCTTTATAAATTATCTAGCTTCTAATATTTTGTCTTAGCAACACGAAACAGATTAAGATACTGTGTGATGTCAGGTTGAACTAGGAAAGGCCCTGCCATTTCCACCAGTTTCTCTTAGGACTTGCTCTTGGAGCTTTTGGCTCCCATGTGAGGAGTTCAGCTATTCTGAGACCTCCATATGGAGAGACCATGTGGAGAAAGAATAAGACCTGAGGAGTGTGTGCTATTAGCTGTTCAATTGCATCCAGCTCCAGAGTTGATGTGAGCTAAGAATCCTTAAAGATGATGCCAGCTCAGCCACTGTCTGATGGGAACCACAAGAGGTCCTGAGTGAGAACCGCCTGGCTAAGCCATTCAATGCCCAGATTCATGAGCAAAATAAATGCTTGCCCTTGTTTGAAGTCATTCATTTGGGATGGTTTGCTAATAGGTGACTGAAGCACCTACTCTCTCTACAGCTCACATTCTTACCGTCCTGCTTTATTTATTTATTTATTTTTGAGATGAAGTCTTACCCTGTCACCCAGCCTGGAGTACAGTGGTGCGATCTTAGCTCACTGCAACTTCCACCTCCCAGGTTCAAGTGATTCTGCTGCCTCAGCCTCCTGATAGCTGGGATTACAGGTGTGTGCCACCACACACCTGTCTAATTTTGTATTTTTAGTAGAGATGGGGTTTCTCCATGTTGGTGAGGCTGGTCTTGAACTCCCGACCTCAGATGATCTGCCTGCCTCGGCCATCCAAAGTGCTGGGATTATATACATGAGCCACCACACCTGGCCCACTTCATTTCTTAAGTTGTCACTATGCTATGACTTATGATTAAACCTCCAAATAGGGTAACCAATTGCCCTGATTTGCATGGGACTGAGGGAGTTCTCAAAGTTTGAGACTTTCATTGATAAAACTGAGACAGTCCTGAGCAAATAAAGATGAGGTGGCTACTCCAACTCCAAGATTTGCTTTTTTTTTTTTTTTTAAATAAAAAGGTAGCTGAAAGAATTTAGAAATTTCAGAGTTATTGCTTCGCTATAAATTTTTAAAAGAGGTAGTGAAGGGTATAGAGGCTGACCCTTTTTTTCTAAGTAGTATCTGCCCTCCTAAAGGAATAGATGCTATAGTCAATGAGTGGGCTAGCAGGGGCAAAAATAATTATAGAATGTGAAAATATGCTTGAAAATATTTCAAAAATATAACATAGAGATGGGGAAACGATCCAGACAGGGTCACTGACGTGCCAAGGACAAACTGCGACAAGGTCATGATTTGGAATGTGGGTATTTGAAATTCAGTCTGGAGTACTTACCTCCAAATTATATCATTTCTCATTCTTACCAATATTCACCATGGAAGTAGGGTATAATATTCTACCCTAGATAATATGTAGACTGAGGGAGAGATGTCTTTGCTGTAAGATAGTTCACCATCTTCCCATCTAGGTAGCACAGGTTAGACTGAAATCCAATCTCAACCAGGACTGAATAAACTAAGAAAAAGAAAATACCTCTTACTTAAAATCCCAAACCAGCTTCAGGTCTATTTTCGAAATGGAGAGTTTGACAATTTGATTATAAATGTTAGTGCAAAATTGTGGGCTCTGGTATTGCTGGCTCAGAAAAAGCCCAGTTAACTGTGGGTCCAGATTTTAGGGCTGTTCAAGGAAGTAAAGGACAGGGAGGCTTCCAGCAAGCAGCAGGGCTGGTATAACTGGATATAGGCAAAGGAGACTTCATGGGTGTGGTTGTTTGGCGAAGAAACTCAGACTGCCTTGTCAAATGAATAGGAGGCTCTTAATTAGCTGGGGGATTGGGAGGAGATGGGTGGAAAAGAGGGCAGGGAAGGTGAACATTACCTTGAGGTCTGATGTGGCAGAAAAGTCTTCTACTACCTGCTTGCCTCACTTCTATTCAGAAAGTGTGTGTGGTGTGTTTGGGCGTGGGTTCCTAACAAATAGATTGGAGCTTTTTTCAAAGGAGGGAAATTGCTTACTGCTATGACTCCAATGCCATGGCTACCCAATCACCAAGCCTATCTCTTCCCAGAAGGCCAGGAGGAAACTATCTGACCAGCATAGCTAATATAGTGGTGAGGCCATGAGTCAGACACTGATTAGATTCAGCTGACATGTGAACAGCTGTGAGTTGCATTTCATATTATGATTAAAGAAAAATTTCTGTAATTTTACACAACCTTAGGATTCATTAATGCAAAGCTGAAAGTTAAGAAAACAATGAGTGAAAACTCTTGGGGTGGGATAACATTTCAAAATTTTAAACGTTTGCTTTTATTCTGTATTTCCTCCTTTCCTTTCCTTCCATTAAAACAAGTAGTTAAGTCTGTTCTTTGCTTCCATGGATGAATATAGTTGGGGTGGAAAGGAGAAATAGTCTGCATATCTTTCTGGCATTGGGAGAATAGGTGAGGAGGGTGTGGACCAGAAAGCACAAAACCAACTTAATGACCAGAAACCCACAAGAGAAAAAGATTCCTCTGAGACCAGGGCTGGAAGATTTCCCAGGGCTGGAAGGAGGGAACATAGAAGAACAGAGAGCTCAGAAGTTCTGGGGCAGAGAAGAAACATGCCCTTGTGAAAGTTGTCAGGCTCAAAATGGAGTCACTAATGTTAAAACAGCAATAGCAACAATAACAACCCTGACAAACAGAGCCGGGGAGGGCTGTGAGGAGAAGGTTCTTAAACTTGTTTGCCTGATGACAAAACTATCATAAAATTGCAAAAACCTCACACAAAGGTCATTGCAACCTTACACACACAAAATATTTTTGCAAAGACATCTGCCCAGCAACTGCCTGTTCAACCTTGGGTTGATATCACCTTTTTGTTTGCTTGTTTGTGTTTTAGAGAAGGGGGTCTCACTACGTTGCCCAGGCTAGTCTCAAAATCCTGGGCTCAAGCTATCCTCCTGCCTCAGCCTTCTGAGTAGCTGGGACTACAGGTGTGCACCACTGAGCCCAGCTAATCCTTTGTTATTGATCTTTGTAGACAAGGATACTTTTTTCAAAACAATTATGTAATCCTCCTCATTTTTTCCTTTAAAAATCTTTGTATTCCTTTACCTCCCTGAATACACACACAGTTTACTACGGCATAGGTATTTCCATTGCAATTCTCTATTCTCAAATAAACAGCATTTTTTCTAAGAGAGCTTCTTTTAGTTGTTATTTAGGTTGACACCATGAATCTTTCAACATTCATTCATTCATTCATTCATTCATTTATTCATTCAAATCCTTTTACACCAGGCACTGTTTTAAAAGCAGTGAACAAATAGATAAAATTAGAACAAATGCCCTCATGAAGCTTACACTTTAGTGAATATCAAAATGTATGAGATTCTTATGCCAGACACTATTCTAAACACTTGCTATGTTTTCTTCTCACAACAACCCCTTGAGTTAGATACTATATTCCCAGCTTACAAATGAAGAAAGTAAGACATAGAGAGGATACAAAATTTGCTGATCTCACAGCTAGTAAGTAGTAGGGCTGGAATTAGAACCCAGATAGACTGGCTTCATTTTCTCTTAACTGCTATGATACTCTTGCTAAACTCTTAGGCAGGGTTTTGGGAGGGTGGCAAGACACTAGAGTTCCGGAACTGCTTGGGGTACTTTTGCAGTCTTCCGTATCCCAGATAGGTCACGTAGGAGTGGAAAGACCCTGAAATTCCAGGGGTCTCCACTGTGGATGATAAATGTCACAGAGGGAGTCTACCACTGAATATCTTCCGCTCCCTGAGTCTGGGACAGCAGCTTGACCAGAGGGGAAGAGCCCTGAGGTCTGAGTTTGTGTTTCCTCCCTGCTTAGCAGGATGTACACTCAAAATAGAACTTAGACTGTGCTAAAAGAATACAGATAATAAAATAGAAAGAATTGTTAAAATAAGATGAAATGGTGGGGCACGGTGACACATACCTATAGTTCCAGCTACTCAGGAGGCAGGGGCAGGAGGAACACTTGAGCCCAGTAGTTCAAGTCCAGCCAGGGAAACATAGTGTGAGACTCAACGTCTTTCTTTTTTTTTTTTAAAAAATATGAGGATCCAAGATGGCCGTTTAGGAACAGCTCAGGATTGCAGCTCCCAGTGAAAGCGCAGAGGGTGAGTGGACGCCGCATTTTTATTGCCCACAGACTAGGAAATTCCCAGGCGGAGAAG
>NW_016107417.1:5446423-5458155 GCF_001604975.1 Cebus imitator | reverse complement strand
ACGGTGGGGGGTGGGGAGCTGGGGAGAGATAGCAAGGGGAGAAATGCCAGATGTAGGTGATGGGGAGGAAGGCAGCAAATCACACTGCCACGTGTGTACCTATGCAACAATTTTGCATGTTCTTCACATGTACCCCCAAACCTAAAATGCAATAAAATAAATAAATGCGGGAAAAAATAGATAAAACAGAATAATTTCTTTTTTCAACTGAGTTTGCAGAGTAAGATGCTCTGGGATGCCATATGTGGACAGCAGGTGGTCCCAATCTCAATCTCACATTTCTCCCTCTAGTATTAAGACATTGTTAAAGGAGGATCTAGGATTTCAATGTTGCTAAAGATGAAATCCTAATGAAATAAGACTATTAACTCATTTTTACAGAGAAATTAGTTAGAATTTATGTGAGTGCGGCAGACTCTGTAACTATCAACATTTCACTAAAAAATAAACGTGCAATATATGGATGTGGACCAAGGTGGTGGACTAGAAAGCTCCACCCATCACTCCCCCTGCAAGGATACCAAATTAACAACTATCTGCACAGAAAAATCACTTTCATGAGAACCAAAAGTTAGATGAACATTTGCAGTACCTGGTTTTAACTTCATGTCTCTGAAAGGGGCACTGAAGAAGTAGAAAAAACAGCCTTGAATTGCCAACACCAGCCCTACCCCATCCCCTAGGAGTGGGTGCATTGTACTGAAAGCATTTCTGTGAGCTAGGGGAGGGGGAACACAGCAATTGTGAGGCACTGAACTCAGTCTTGCCCTGTTATAGCAGAGGGAAAAACTGGGCCAAACTCAGATGATATCTGCCCATGGAGGAAGCATTTAAACCAGCCATAGCCAGAGAGGAATCATTGATCCCAGCGGTTGGGACTTGAATTCCATAAGCCTCACCACTGTGGACTAAAGTGTTTTGTGGCTCTACATAAAATGAAAGGCAGTCAAGGACACAAGTATTGCAGCACCTAGGCAAGTCCTAGGACTGAACTGAACCCAGAGTCAGTGGACTGGTTGGGGGGTATGTGACATACTGAGATAACAGCTGAAACAGCCAAAGGAGTGCTGGCATTATGCTTCCCCTAACCCCACACTGCATAACTTGCAGCTCCAAAATAAACACATTTCTTCCACTTGAGGAGAGGAGTGGGAAGAGTGAGGAAGACTTGGTCATGCATCTTGGATACCAGCTCAGCCACAGCAGGATAGGGCACCGGTCAGAGGTGTGAGGTCCCCTTTCCAGACCATAGCTCCCTGATGACATTTCTAGACACACCCTGGGCCAGAAGGAAATCCTCTGCTTTGAAGGAAAGGACTCAGGCAGGATTCATCACCTGCTAACTGAAGAGCCTGTGGGCCCTGAATAACCAGCAGCAATACTCAGATATTATTAATACATCCAGGGATTTGAATGAGCCTCTGAAACTTGCTGGCTTCAGGTGATACTCAGCACATTCCCAAGTGTGGCGCCTATGGGGTGAGACTCCTTCTGCTTGAGAAAAGTAGAAGGAAAAGTAAAGGGGACTTTGTCTTGTACTTAGTACCATTTGGCCACAGCAGGATAGAGTATGCAGAGGGCTCCTGAGGTCCCTGATTCTAGGATTTGGCTATTGGATGGCATTTCTGGACCTGCCCTGGGCAGAGGGGAGACCACTACCCTAAAAGGTGAGTATGAGGCCAGGCGCCATTCACCAAGCTGACTGAAGAGCTCTTGGGCCTTAAGCGAACATCAGTGGTAATCTGGCAGTAATCTATGAGGGCCTGTGGTGGTGGTAGCTACGAGGTAAGTCTCCTCTGCCTTTGGAAAGGAGAGGGAAAAGTGGGAAGGACTGTGTCCTGTGGTTTGAGTGCCAGCTTAGCTATAGTACAATAGAATACCAAATAGATTTCTAAGGTTTTTGACTGTGGTTCCTGGTTCCTGGATGGCACATCTGGACCTTTCCAGGGACTGGGGGAATTTGCTGCCCTGAAGGAAAGGATACAGGCTTAGCTGGCTTTTCCGTCATGGATTGTAGAGCCCAAGGGCTTTGAGTGAACATTGGTAGTAGTCAGGGAGTGGCTAGAGTAGGCCTTGCGTGAAACCCAGTGCTGTGCTGCTTCAAGTCTGACCCGGCACAGTCCTAGTGGTGGTGGCCACAAGGGTGCCTGTGTCACTTCACCTCCAGTTTCAAGTGGATCAGAACAGAGAAAGACCCAGTATCTTTGGGAGAAATTACGGGAAGAGAGCAAGAGTCTTTACCTGATGATCCAGAAAATTATTCTGGATCTTTTCTAAGACCATCAAGTTGGTACCTCGACAAATCTGCAAGAACCACAGCATTACTGGACTTAAAGTGTCCTCTAAAGCAGATACAGCTTAGATCACAACAACCAAGTCCTTTCAAATATCTGGAAAGCCTTCCCTAGAAGGATAGAGGTACAAACAATCCTATACTGTGAAGACTACAGTAAACATCTAACTCTTCAATACCCAGCCACAGATGGACATCTGCAATGATCAAAACCATTCAGGAAAACATGACCTCACCAAATGAATTAAATAAAGCACCAGGGAACCAGTCCTGGAGAAACACATATGTGACCCTTCAGATAGAGAATTTAAAATAGCTGTGTTGAGAAAACTCAAAGAAATTCAAGTTAACACAGAGAAGGAATTTAGAATCCTATTAGATAAATTTAACAAAAAGATTGAAATAATTCAAAAGAGGCAGAAATTCTGGAGTTTAAAAATGCAATGGGCATACTGAAGAATGCATCAGAATCTTTTAGTAACATAATTTGTCAAGCAGAAGACAGAATTTGTGAGATTGAAGACATCTTAAATAAAAATACACAGAGAAGTCAAAAGAAAAAAGAACAAGAAACAATAAAGCACAACTACAAGATCTAGAAAATGACCTCTAAAAAATCTAAGAGTTTTCTTCTTAAAGATGAGGTGGAGAAAGAGATAAGCGTAGCAAGTTTATTCAAAGGGATAATAACAGATAACTTCCAAACCTAGATAAAGATATCAATACCCAAGTACAAGAAGGTTATAGATCACCAAGTAGATTTAACCCAGAGAAGACTAAGGCTTTTAATAGTCAAACTCTGAAAAGTCAAGGATAAAGGAAGGATCCTAAGAGCAGCAGGAGAAAAGAAGCAAATAACATGCAAGGAGCTCCAATACATCTTTTTAGTGGAAGCCTTACAGGTTAGAAGAGAGTGATGTGACATATTTAAAGTGCTGAAGCATAAAAATTTTTCTGTGGAATAGTATATCCAGTAAAAATATCCTTCAAACATGAGGAAATACAGATTTTCCCAGAAAAACAAAAGCTGTGGGATTTCATCAACACCAAATCTGTCCTACAAGAAATGCTAAAAGGAGTACTCCAATCAGAAAGAAAAGGATATTAATGAGCAATAAGAAATCACCTGAAGGTACAAAACTCACTGGTAATAGTAAGTACACAGAAAAACAGAATATTATAACACTGTAACTGTGGTATGTAAAGTACTCTTAAGTAGAAAGGCTAAACAGTGAATCAATAAAAAATAATAACTACAATAACTTTTCAGGACATAGGTACTACAATTGGACACAAATAAAAATAACCAAAAGTTAAAAAGTCGCGGAATAAAGTTAAAGCATATAGTTTTTGCTTGTTTATGCGCAGTGTTTAGCTGTTATCAGGTTAAAATAGTAAGTTATAAGACAGTATTTGCAAGCCTCATGGTAAACTCAAGCCAAAAAACACACAAAGAATACAAAGAAAAATGAAAAGCAAGAAACTAAATTATGTCACCAGAGAAAATCATCTTTGTTTAAAGGAAAACAGAAAGAAAAAGGAAAAAGGAAGATAAGACAACAAAACACCAAGAATACAAAAAACAAAATGGCAGGAGCTTACTTATCAATAACATTGAATGCAAATGGACTAAACTCTCCAATCAAAGACATGGAGTGGCTGAATGGATAATGGATAAACAATAACAACCACCAAAAAATAAAACCCAATTATCTGTTGCCTTCAAGAAATACACCTCGCCTATAAAGACACAAATAGACTGAACGTAGAGGAACGGAAAGAGATATTCCATGCAAATGGAAACCAAAAAACAGCAGAAGTAGCTATACGTGTATCAGACAAAATCAATTTAAAGAGAAAAACTATAAGAAGGGGCAAGGAAGGTTACTATATTATGATAAAGGGGTTAATTCAGCAAGAAGATATAACAATTATAAATATATATGCACCCATCATTGGAACACCCAGATATATAAAGCAAATTTTTTCAGAGTTAAAGAGAGAGATGGACCCTAATAATAGCTGACTTCAACATCCCACTTTCAGCATTGGACAAATCTGCCATACAGAAAATCAACAAAGAAACATTAGACTTAATTGTACTGTAGACATAATTGATATGTATAGAACACTTTATCCAATGGCTACAGAATATACATTCTATTCCTCAGCACATAGAACATGCTTCTCTTTAGGAGATGTAACTGCTTGTGACTTCAGCAAGTGTTCCAATAACACCCTGTGCATATTTCAAGCACTAAATTTAATTCATACCATTGTCATTTTTTATATGTCTGTCTACCAAACTGGATGTTGGGCTTTTCAGATCATTTCAATATCTTGTCTTTGTATCCACACAGAGAATATGGTGTCTGAGATATTGTGAGTCCTTTACAAATATTTGTTACAGACATTCATTTATTGAAGAAAGAACTCATGTGGTTTATTTGATCACATAAAGGGAACTTTGTACTACTTTCTGTTTTTTCTTCCTCATCGCTTGCCAGAAAACTTCAACCCAAATTTTATGCTCTGTGACAATAGCTATCTTATCCTAACTCTAAATTTTTTTTAAACTTTTGTTTTTATTTTTCTTTTAATTAAGCTAATTACATATTTTCATCTAAATGATCTCAAATGCATTTTGGAACTACAAGGAATATAAATTATAAATAAATATACTTAGCAAATTTTGGCTCATCTCTATGTTGAAGGAAGATCCAATAAATGCCTCTTGCCATGATGAAGCATTAAGAAACATCAAGGAGCTTTTCAAAGATGGTGCTGAATGTAAAGAAGGAAGCTCCTGCCCCTCCTAAAGCCCAAACCAAAGTGAAGGCTTTAAAGGCCAAGAAGGCAGTGTTGAGAGGTGTTCACAGCCAAAAAAAAAAAAAAAAAGAAGATCTGCATGTCACCCACCTTCCAGTGGCCCAAGACACTGTGCCTCTGGAGACAACTCAAATATCCCCAAGAGCGCCCCCAGCAGAAAGAAGCTTGACCATATGCTATTGTCCAGTTTCCACTGACCACTGAGTCTGCCATGAAGAAGATAGAAGACAACAACACACTTAAGTTCATCGTGGGTGTTAAAGCCAACAAGCACCAGATTAAATAGGCTCTGAAGAATCTGTATGATATTGATGTGGCCAAGGTCAACACCCTGATTCGGCCTGATGGAGAGAAGGCATACGTTCAACTAGCTCTTGACTACCCTGCTTTGGGTGTTGCCAACAAAATTGGGATCATCTAAACTGAGTCCAGCTGGCAAATTCTAAATATATGTGTATCTTTTCACCGTATACATGCCTTTCTGTCAATTTCTGGTTGGGCTGGGAGGCCATACACAGGCACTGATGTTGTCACAGGGCTTGGGCAAGACTCCTGTTCTACTTATCCTTTAGAAACATTCACCCTGCCACTCCATCATGCTTGATCACTCCAGAGATCTTTGTGACTAGAGTTAGTGTCCTAGGAAAATCAGAACTCAGAACTTGCCTCCATGGTTGAGGGTAACAAGAAGCTTTACAAGAACCCCTTCTTTTATTCCTCAAAGAGGCTATGTGTGAAACCAATGCCCAGAGTTTGAAGTGCATTAGCATCCATTTCAGGGGATTGTGGGTTGGCTGGCTTTCGGGTAGCATTTTGTCCTCACACACCCATCTACTATGTCCAACCGGTTTGTCTGCTTTCCTCACCCCTTGCCCAATAAAGGACAAGGACTTCAAAATAAAAGAAACATCAAGGAGTAACAACTATTACATAAACAGGCAAAGGCATTATTTATTTTGCTTAGAAAAGGCAAATAGAAGATTACTCAAAGAGCAGACTGAAGATTTATAAACTATAAACAGATACATTTACATGGCTAGAGTTACTGAGATGACTTGGCCCTGATGAATATTATGCAGTGAGAAGAATCGTGTTGAAAAAATTTCATTTTAATAATTGCTTGTTTTGCTACTTAGGAGAAAGACAGAAGGACATAGCAAATCCTAAGGATTTCTCAGAGTAGAAAGATATTATAAACCTGGCAAGACAGCTACATAGTGGCCCAGTTACGAGAAAGGCAGAGGTCAGACGCAGGTACCAAGGTCAGGCAACAGAGTCTAAAAGGTACACTTCTATCACTATGAGAGAAAAAGAGTATTAGATTTGAGATTAGAGAATCTCAATTGTCCAGGGAAATTGTCAGTTGCCTTGGATAGTTACAGTAACATAAATACATAGGTATATTATTTTGTGAAGTAAAGAGCATATTCATTTTCAAATTACTCTTTGTTTTGCTATAGGCTTACGAAAAGGCTGAAGGCTAGAGTGAAATGGGAAGACAGAAAACAACAGGAAAGAAAAGGAAAATCAAAATACATGATGAAAAGGCAGAGCTTTATTTATTAAAGTTATACTTGGGAAAATTTGAGAAAGTAAAGGAGTTAGGCATTTTCCTGAACTAACCAGTGGTATTATAAACAGCACTTTCTAGATGAAAACAAACTACTGAGAGAATGAACAAAGAAGCAGTCATTTCACCATCAAGTGAGTCAGTATTTGCTTTTTATGGTAACCAGAAATATCTGGGTTTGTTTTTTAATCTTAATAGTATAAATTTTAATGACAAAGATTATTTAGCATTTAGTAAAAGATTGGAAATTCCTACAGTGAAGTTTGCTCTTAGAAATGAACTCGAGTTTTGGAGTGAAAAGTGCCCTCATTTAACACTTATTTGTTTGTCAAAGTTGATGAGACTATCTAGACATTGTGAAGTGGAAAAGGAACATGCCCACAGAAAAGGTGGGCATCTACACTGGGAAAGGAAACTTAGAGGCTGTTGCTGGGCTTGGCCTGTGGTAGGAGTTCTTTTCCTTGACACCTGCTCACATAGGCCAAAAACACTTTTAGCTTTCGTGAGGCCATTTGGGAAGTCTGAAACTTCCAAATTCATTATTAATATTGAATTGTGAGATTTCATGTAAAAATCCACATTTCTGATTTCTCTTAAGAAATCAGATAACATTCCAGCATAGCAACTATCAATATGACTGAATAGAAGCTGCTCACTTGGGACAGAGCCAGATCATGATTGTCCCTTCCCCAACTCCACTGTTTTTGCCAGACATGGAGGCTGAGTTGCCATCTATCAATATGATTGCACAGCTGTTTGCTTTATTGTAGAATTGATAAGATATTGAAACATTTCTTTTTTTTTTTCAATGTTGGTTTTATTTTAATGACCACCAGCGGATTGATGACAAGAGATGTTCACGTGAAGATCTTGCTCTGATTGAAAGCTTTGCCCACAGGCTGGAAGGCCCTATCCCAGGAAAAGTACTCTTGAACCTGCATCTGGGTCTTCTCACTTCCAGGATCCAGTTTCCGCCATGTGTATAATTCTTAGTCCACCTGCCAATCCAGACTCAGGCAAAAGGCACTGAGTCACCTGGCCACTGAAGACCAAGATTCAAGAAATGGAGCTACTACTGTTGGTTCCAAAGAAGATGACATGGGCAAAGGTGTTCTTCCTCAGCTTATCCAGTCACTGGAACATTTCAGTTATGAGGCCGCAACTTTTGAAGGTCTGGCTGAGCTCTTAAGTGATACTTAGAGTACCACTGGGACCAGCCATCCTTAACAGAGTGCTTCCAAAAATATGGCAGTGACACAGTGTGTTCTCACTGGAGCACCTGGGTATAAATTCATTCAACACGGCAGCTGAGCAAAGAGGTCCTTGGCCTTGGGCTCAACAGCTGGTGCCTGCTCACATTCATCCATCTCCTCCTCAGGAGCAAGGGAAGTCACGTTGTTTTTCCTCTTTGTGCTCAGCCTGAGGCTTTTGCTTCTCTTTTCATGAACCTTTTCCCTTCCATGGGTATCCTTTTTAGTCTGGCTCTCTGCAGAATTTTTAGCATCAAACTCGGCCACCTTCTCACACAGTTTCACTTCTTCTAAGACAGCTCGGAACTGGGGTTGGTTAATGCAAGTAAGGAGACAGCAGTTGATATTCATAAAGACTTGGTGGAAAGAAGGCTCCAGCACCTGCTTATAGAGCTACAACAAGGTCGGACAACTGTGATGTCAGCCAGTTACTCATTCACCCTCCAGAAAAGCCTTCATCTTCAAGTGAGCATCCAGTAGCCCCAGAATTCACTTCACGTCCTCTTTTGCATTCTTTTTTATTTTATTTTACTTTAGGTTCAGGAGTATATGTGCAGGTCATGCAGGGTTGTTGCATAGGTGCATACTATATTCTGCATTTCTCCCCGTTATCCCTCTCTACCCTTCCTACGCCCCCACTATCCCTCCCCTAGCACCCACCAACTGCCCCCAGTGTGTGCTGCTTCTCTCCCTAAGTCCACGTGTTCTTATTGTTCAACACCTGCCTATGAGTGAGAACATGCACTGTTTGGTTTTCTCTTCTTGTGTCAGTTAGCTGAGAATGATGGTTTCCAGATTCATCCAAGCCCCTACAAAGGACATGAACTCATCGTTTTTTATGGCTGTGTAGTATTCCATGGTATGTATGTGCCACATTTTCTTTGTCCAGCCTATCATTGATGGGCATTTTAGTGGCCGTTTGTTGTGGTGCATGGTGCCAAAGGTAGGGATAACCAAGTACTGGCAAAGGGTACTATGTTGCTATCAGCAAAGCTCACCCACTGCACCACCTGGGCTTCTGCTTCTGGAGTACTTTCCTGCAGCTCCTTATTGCTCACATGGTAGGTAATGACATTACTCTTAAACACATGGACTCCATTGTCACCATCAAATGCTGGAATCTTGCCAGCAGGAAATTTGCAGAGAAATTTAGAGTTGTGGTTGGTTTGCCAAAGTCGAAGTGGCAATGGTGCAGAGGGTATGCAGACCTGAGCCCTGCTATACCGAGCAGTGATGAGGGCTTTGAAGGCCCTCCAGTTTTCAGGATATGTGTACAGAATATCAACCATCATGGTGGTTCCTCAGAGAAAGAGAAGGGAAGAAAAACAAATCAAGAATGCATTTGGCTGCAAATAACAGAAAAGCTGACCAACTATGACTTAAACATGAAGAGTTTACTTTTCTCATATTACCAAACCTAGGCATTTACTGGCAATTGGTTAAGCTACACAATTGCACCCAAGAGTCCAGCCAGTCCTTCATAAGCTGGCTTTTGTCTTTGTGGCTATCTTCTCACAAGTACAAAATGGCATTTGCATCTCCAGATAATTTGTCCACTTCAAAGCAGGAAGAAGCAGGAATGATCAAGGGCCAAACCAACTGTATGTTCCTTCTACAGGGAAATTTAAAATTCCTCAAGCCAGCAGAGTGTTCTGCCTACATCTTACTGGTCAGAACTGGGTTACATGGCTAGAAAAAAAATAAAGCTGATAAATAAGGAAATGTAAATAAACATTTTGGCATAGACCTGGTTCTAGGCATGCTGCCACCATAAAAAGCTCAGAGTTTCACTGAAAAAAAAAAAAAAAGAAAAGAAAATAAGACTGTCTCTTGAGGTAGGAAGTATTTTATTTAAGCCTCGGGGTGATCTGTACTCAAGGATGAAATTGTAGATATAAAAACTAAGCTAGAGATCTTAAACCTAAAGTCCACAAGGGGATAAGTGAGTAAAACAGGCAAGTGACTTCTGTAAATCTATATCTTATACACATATTAATTTCTAAGATACTCTTCACAAGAAATGTGACTTTTCCCATTGTTCTGGAATCATGGGGCATCTTGGTCCGTTTTTATCACACTTCTGTATTTTGCATATCAGTTCCCTGTCAGATGATGGTTTGCAAATATTTTCTCCCATTCTATAGGTTGTCTCATCACTCTGCTTTTTCCTTTGCTATGCAGAAGCTCTCCAATTTAATAAAGTCCAATTTGTCTATTTTTGTTTTCATTGTCTGTGCTTTTGGAGTCTTAGCTATAAAGTCTTTGCCTAGGTAGGCCAGCATCTTGAACAGTTTCTCTTTGTTTTCTCCTATTAAGTTTATAGTTTGGCATCTTATATTTAAGTGTTTAATCCATCCTGAGTTAATTATTTTGTACATGGTGAGAGATAGGAGTTCAGTTTCATTCTTCTTCATATGCTTATCTTGTTTTGCTAGCATCATTTATTGAAGAGATCATTCTTTCCTCAATGTATGTTATTCATGGCTTTGTCAAAGATCAGTTGGCTGTGAATATGTGTATTTATTTCTGGGTTGTCTATTTTGTTCAATTGGTCTATATGCCTATTTTTATACCAATACTATACTATTTGGGTTACTCTAACCTTGTAATATGTTTTGAAGTCAGATAGTGTGGTGCCTTTAGCTTTGTTCTTTTTGCTCAGGATTGCTTTGACTATTCAGGCTCTTTTGTGGTTCCACATGAATTTTAGGACTGCTTTTTCTGAGAAAAATGACATTGGTATTTTGATAGGGATTGTATGAAATCTGCAGATTGCTTTGGGTAGTAGAAAAAAATTTTAATGTGTAGATTTTCTTGAAAATATTCATATTCAAAAATAGTTTTGGATTTTAAACACTTAGATTTTACCTAATTAAAATCAGAAGTATTGATTTTATTGTTAGAAGAAGCTTTAATTATCTTGACAATTTCTATGTAAACAATGATTTGCCTATACTAAATATCAAATATAAATAGTAGTAGAGCAAGAAAACAATAGATATAAATAATTATTTAACCAGTAGCAATTGTCTGGACCACCTTTTAAAGGAATTTTTGGATAAATGAAAAATGGAAAGATATTGTAATAATATATTGCAGCACACAAAGGCATTTGATCCTAACTCATCACTGTTATTACTCTTTTTCAGTAGTGGCGGACCCTCATTATTTCCCATCAGCCTTTAGGTTTCTTATATAAACCATACTGCAGGACTATGTGTTCTGCAGGCAGGACAGGTTTTAGATTGCCAACGTCTGTCATGGGTTGTAAGACATAAGACTTAAATGTTTACTTCCTTCACTACCTTAGGCTTTTCTTTTTTTTTTTTAAGTTCTAAGATGGACCAAGTTATCCTGTTGCTTTTTTTCTTCAGGAGGAATGGACAAGCATTTAAGGTAGCAAGTACTGCAACTGGCTTCTTGGAAAGGCAACAAGCAAGGAAGGGCAACAAGGAAAGCCACATGGACATTGTGCTTGAGAGGCTAGAAGTGCTTTGGATCACCAGGACAGCACCTTCCCTTTGCAGGCCATGTGTTCTAGCACATTGCCACAGTGCCCTTGCCCATAGCAGACATTGCTGCTCCCAGCCCAGCATTTGCTGCCTCAGTCTTAGCTGGCAGGGCCATGCTGTTGCCTATGGTTGTGGTTTTTTTTTTTTTTTCTCCTTTAATAGTCTTTAATATAGCTCATTTGCAATCATATGAAAATCCATCAGGATCAGTCATGTTGCACAACCCCTAAAGGATAAAACTTTTTTTTTTCTTTTTTCTTTTTTTTTTTTTTTGGTTT
>NW_016107417.1:5307513-5446321 GCF_001604975.1 Cebus imitator | reverse complement strand
TTTTTTTTGGTGAAACAGCATGCTTTATTGGGAAGCAGAGTGCTGCACAGTGACCAAGAGATGAAGGCCCTTCAGAGGGGCATTTACACATTTTACTCCAAAAAACACACAGGATGTTTTGCTAATAAAAATCAAATGGAACAGGGATTCCTCTGGGCAACTCCCCAGCCTTATTCCATTCAGAGGTTGAAAAATGTCCCAACCATTTTCTTGATGGCAGCTGTGGTTCACTAAAGATAGAGACCCTTGGAAGTGCCTTTCTGTTTTTTATAAAGAACATTTTCTTTATATATTTTGAAGTCTTCATTTGTTACCTTCGTTCTATGGCTCTCTTAAGGCCATCAGACAAGCTTCTGTGCAGATTGCCTTGATGTCAGCACCAGAGAGGTCATCTTAAGCTATGATCAAGTCATCCATGGTTACATCATCAGCCAGCATCATCCTGCTTGTATGAATCTGAAAGATGCTCTTCTTAGTATTTTCATCAGGCAGAGGGGATTCTGATCTTCCTGTCAAAGTGGCCTGGTCTGCTAAGTGCTGGATCCAAATTTTTATTTAGTTTACAGCCATGATAACTTTCACATCTCCACTAAAATCAAATCCATCCAACTGGTTCAACAGCTCCAACATTGTTCACTGAATTGCTCTCTCACCACCAGAATTTGTCATATCTTTTTGTCCCAGGGGCATTAATATCATCATTAAACACAATGGATTGTGGGTGTTCTTCAGCAACTTGAAACAATTTCCATATGAGTTTGTGCCCATCACCTAGGTAGTTGTGAATAATTTCAGAGCCAACCACTCTCAAGAAAGTGACTGAGGTTTGGTTTGCTAGCACTTTGGCTAACAAGGTTTTACCTGTGCCAGGTGGACCATGGAGAATGACAAATTCTGACTGGGCAGTTTGGAATTGCAACCCGTAATTAGAAAACTTTCGTCTTTTATAACCACCAGTGAATGAGCTGTAGTTATCACAGTGGTGGAATTTCAGACCAGCAGGAGAGGGATTTTTTCCATCCCACTGAAATGACACAACATAAGATTCTCCCTATGTTGCCTAAGCACGAGGTTGATCTGTTGAAATTTGCAGAAATTTCCACTGGAAGTTTCCCACAGTGAATTTGTCTCTGTAGAGCTGGATCGTCTCACTGAAGCCACATTATGGAACAGTGAATATGTGGGAGTCTAGTAAGAAACAGATGCTACACTCCAACTGGGTACTTTGAAACATTTAAGAAAGGAATCACTTGCTGACCAGGGAAATCAACAAGGAATGATGCAGAACCCTGAAGCTAGCAACCCTGGGGATGCCTGATCACCCTGGGTCTGAATTGTATACTTAATTTTATTTAATCCTCACATTTTCCCCATAGCTAATATTACTAATACTTTTCAGAGAAGGAAAACTGAGGCTTAAAGAAGTTAAGTGAGTTGTCCAAGATCTCACAGCTCATATGAATCACCTGAATCAAGTTTAGTGCTAGGTTTTCTGAAGCTAAAGTTTATGCTCTTTTCAACACTTGAGTAATCTACTGACCTTTTATTTATGCAATCACTTTATTTTTTACTCTATTAGATGAGTATACTTGTATAAAATTCAAACATTACAGATATTATAGAGTAAAAAGTTCAGTTCTGACCTCTGTCCCTCAAACCACATTTTTTCTCAGAAGTTGTCATTATTTACAGTGGAATATGGCTTCTTCCAGATACTTTTTCCCCTGTGCATTTACAAACTTAGCACATATATGACTATTCTTACAGAAAAGGTAAACTGAAGCTTAGAGAAATTAAAGTGATTTGCCCAAGGTCTGCTTCCGCTGGATATCCACTGTAAATAGGGTCATTTTGTCAATAATTTTCTTTAATTTCTTATTATTTGATACTTTTTTTTCTTTCATTTTGGACCCCTTCCTCCCAGAGTGATTTGAATTATTTCATTATACTGGGGCTTAAATTATACAGATATATATCTGTATAATTTATATGTACAGATATGTAGAGATATATATCTAAACATATCTATATATTTAGGAATGAAACTTCCTGGTGTCTTTATAGTCATACATAACTATAAAACCTGATTAAATTAAGAAACAACATATTTTCAAAATAAAAATTAAATTGTCAATGTTAATGCCATGCAGTTTAATGTAATTTAAATAAAATTGCCAATGGTTGTATTTAATAATAGGAAGACATTTTGTTTACTTCCTGACTTTTGATTTTGAGCATGATAGTCCATTTTTGTCATTATTGTTATTGTTTTTTCTTTTAAACAATAAATATATGCTCTCCTTTTATCCTATGACCTATCAAAAGGCAATAATGCAAAGTAATAGTGCATGCCCAAACAGCACTGAAACATTTTTAAAGGACCATTTACCAAAAGTATTTTTCAGGTATCTCTACAACTGTAAGTTCTGGTAATGAATTTTTGCAATCTGATTAGTACAGAGGTAGATACACACACAAAAAAATCCACATTTCCCAAATGGTACTAACGATCATATCACTGTATATGAATTTGTGTGTATAAGATGACTCAGTTCTCTTACAAATTGTTCCTTGTTTGAACTACTGGTAAGCTTTTATTTGCATAGCATAAAATGAGGCAATTTATTCTCCAGTGGATGTTGGTTCCTTGTTTCCATTCTGGGTCCACCTCAATTTTTTCTTCATTAACTGCTCCAGTTAGTATACATTACTGCCCCCTGTCATTTTTATAACACCATATGTAAACCTTGGTTTATTCAGTAACTTAAAAAACTGACGTTTCAGTCCAAGAAAATGTCTTGTAATTCTACCATTGGAAATTTCAAGATTTGTCATATAGTTGGTTAAAATAAACTACAAGTACATTAGCAGACACAGAATGTTGTCATTTAGCTATTAGGATCTGCAAGCTCAAATGCATTGAGTTATGTCTCTTAATACATGGAAATGAAATGCTATTCCTTCATAGGATCAGTTGGTTATAATCTGATTAAAAATAGCAGTACAAAATGCAGGGATTGCATTTTGTGGGTATTAGGTGGTAATTTAGATGGATCCAGAATATGCCTATTTTTTAAAAGAGTATCAATCATATAAGAATAAAAAATTAAAATAGTCTCAAGGTGTTTGTGATACTGTCCCCCACCCCCACCACAACCATAAGTTGTGATAAGTGAGAAGTTCCCAGTTTCAGAACTGCTGTGCACTGTGTTCTACTTCCCTGCATGGGGCACAGAGGCAGTAAAATTGGAGGTGGGAGGAGAATGCTGCTGAAGGGAGTGAACACAGACTTACCTTCAAACTCTTTTATGGTTCTGTCTGCTGCTGGCAAGGAAGTTGGCCAAATTAAGGATGGGATGCTGTGGTCTGTGTGGTTTTATGTCTTTCCAGTGCCCAGGCCAGGGAGATGTTTCTCCATTTTGCAGACAGGCTTAGATTAAATTCTTTCTGTGGATGTCTAGACTCTGCTGGATTGATGTCAGCCTTCCATGTTACTCATCTCCTAGATTGTACTAGGGCTTGAAGTCTCTTTTTCCTGTTCTAAGATATACTTACTCACTATAAAAGAGAAGAGAAAAAAGCCATAATGGTGGTTCTATGGCGTGTAATGTCCTCATAACTCTTACCCTGGAGTGTAATAGATTTAGTATTTAGTTGGCATAAGTGCCAGAAGTGTGTTTGTTTCTGGATCTTTCCTTGGAATTCAACATGGGTATCCATTAAAAGGGAAGTGTTTCCTTAAAATACGATTTGCTTTCAAAGCAACTGATAGTTAAGAAAAAACAGTTACTTTTTCTTCTTTTTCAGGTATCCTTTAACCTACCTCCTTTGACTTGGAGGTATAAAACAGACATACTTTTGAGTTGATAAAAGCTGGTTTAAGAGCAGAGCTGTGACTGGACAGGGATCCCCAGATGCCTAGGACCATATTCCCCAAACTAGACATCTGCTGAGGAACAAAAATCAATAATATATTGAGAGTAGAATGGTAGTTATCAGAGGCTGGGAAGGGTAGTGGGGCAGGGGTAGGGGTGGGGGATGGAGAGAAGTGGGGATGGTTACTGGGTACAGAAATATGGTTAGATTGAATAAAATATAGTATTTGATGGCACAACAAGGTGACAAAAGTCAACGATAATTTACTGTAGATTTTAAATTAACTAAAAGAGCAAATTGGAATGTTTGTAACACAAAGAAATAATAAATAGTTGGGGTGATAGAGACCCCATTTGCCCTGATGTGATTGATTGTTATGCATTGTATGCCTGTATCAAAATACCTTGTGTACCCCATAAATATTTACATGTACTATGTACCTATAAAAATAAAAAATAAAATAAATCCCAATATATTAAGAAGCACAGCCTTACAGAATTTCAATTAATAAATGTAAAATAAATGAGGGGAGTAAAAAGCCATCATTGGGGAAATACCACAGTAATAACTGTTGTAGACAAGACCCAGTGACAGATAAAATTAGTGGGCAAAAGTTTGAGGAGAAATAGGATATCAGCATAGCCTCAAAATCTCTCTCCCAAGACAGTTATCCCTTATAAAGGGAAGAATAATACATTTGCAAGGGAGAAACCCAACAACACCACAGTAACCAAGTGGTCATGGTTAATGTTACTGGTATTGAGACATATCAACATCACATACCTGCTGATAGTGGGCCCTGGGAAAGACACAATATCATTTTTGCCGTAATCTTTCCAAAAAGGCATAAAGCCTCTATTTACTTATGAGAAAACATTAGATAAACTCAAATTGAGGGCCAGTCTACAAAATACCTGAGGATAACTCATTAAAAGTGTCAAGGTCACGAAAGACAAGGAAAGACTGAGAAATGTCACAGATTGGAGCAGACCAGGGAGACAACCAAATGTGATGGGGGTCTCGAATTGATTCTTGAAGAGAAAAAGGAAATTCAGGGAAAAACTGAAGAAATTCAAATAAGAGCTGTAGTTCAGCCAAGAGTGCTATAGCAATATTAATTTCATGGTTTGTGCTATGGTTTTAGGATATGTTATTAAAAATATTAGAAGAAGCTGGGTGAAAGGTATATGGAAAGTCTCTAGTTTTTGCAACTTTTTGGCAAATCTAAAATTATTTCAAAATAAAAATGTAGAAAAAAAGTAAAAGAAATACTTAGGACTAGAATTGTCATAATGAGTTTCCTGTGTAAGAAATTATTTGATCTCAGCCTTGAATCATGGGCAGAATTCCATAGGTAGAATTCCAGAGAGGGAGGCTTCCAGATAGGGAGGGAACAAATCACCACTTGCTTGATCAATGGCAAGAACACAGTGGGCCATGGATGTTGACGTGAGCTTGAATTTGTAGTCGGAAGAGAGGAAACTGGATTATGTGGATTCCTGAAAGCCAGGGCAAGGATATTAGACTACAAATGTGCAGCAGATAAAAAAAGACAAAAATCTTTACATATCTGAGAATGGGAAGGCTGTTGTTATCATCCAGATGGGACTGGTGGCCTTGTTAAGTTTGTGTGTTGACAGTGAGGATGGAGAATGAAAATGACATGAAATATTATAGGAAATGTTCAAGATTTGATGAATTTGAGGGAAATGAAGAAGAGTCAAAGAGGACTTGATTTTAAGCTCAGGTGGGTGGATGGTGGTATCACTGATAGTAAGAAATTCAGGAGGCAAGAAAATGTGGGGTCGGGGAAAGGACATCATATTGGTGTGAAGTTTGAGATGTTGCAAGAGATTCAAATGAAAATGTTTTAGTAATAGTTCAAAGGACAAGATCCCATGATATGGATCTTACCCTGAACAAGCCTGGGAGGAAACAGACACTGTATGGAGGGTTTCATTCAGGCTGGTATTGCAGGGAGTATGAAAAGCTTTAAGAGCACAATGGAGGACAGATTTTCCCAGTGTTGGGAATATGGGACTACAGGTCAGGCAAATACAGAAGATATGAAAACTTAGGATTCATTAGCCAAAAATGGTAGTGGAAACCTTGTATGGCTAAATTCAATTTTAGTAGAAGAAAAAAGGCAAAAGTTCAGGGGGTAGTCCTGCTGAGACTCACCCCAAGAGTATAGTCAAAAGTCACTGACAGAAAGGAAGAAAATGTTGGAAAAGTTGCAACAGAATCTGTAGTCGTGGAACCACGGACATGGAAGAGAGTTTCAAGGAAGTGGGAGTTTGCCAGTGTGGATTTTGAGGGGATCGTTTTAGTGGAGTGGGAAGGCCAAGAATTGTAGAGAAACTAGAGAGGAAATGAAAGCATGGAGTACTCATTTGAAAAATACAATAATGAAAAAAAAAATAGGAAGGTAACGGGACGGGATACCAAGAGTGTGTGAATTAGAATCTTCTCCACTCATTCACTTAATTCAACAAATACTCATTTCAGTTGCCAGTCACTGTGATGGGTATTTCATGTTTATTTCTCAGTTAGTCCTCACAACATTTTGAGTGGTTATTAGCTCTTCTGCAAACATTTTTGGTGGGGAGCCTACTTGGTACCAGACAGTGTTTCAGTTGATGAGGACACAATAGAGGACAAAAATAGGCAATCCCTGACCTCTTGTCACTATTGAGATTAAGCAAATTATGTCACATGTATGAAAAATTGCAAAAGGAAGAACGTATACTATTATGGAACTTGTGAACATTCATATAGGGTTGTACTCAAGTTCACCTTTGTATTGTAAAAAAAAGGGGGGGCTTTGCTAAACAAATTAATAGAGGAAAGGTCACAACATCTTTATGCAAAACATTGCCATTTACAGAGAAGCATATAAATGGGAATTCTGGGTTTGCTATAACTCCTTTTCAGGCCATTCTAATTGTGGATACTGACTTAAGGTGACTTCAGATAGAAACTTGTTCTGCTGTTCTCTTGAGTCTTTCAACTCACACAAGTACCTTGTGCTCTGAAAGTGGTGGAGCTGGTATTAACATTGAACCTGGGAAACTAGGTTAGGTTGTCCAAATGCCTCCTCCACCCTAACCCCAAGGGCAGCCAAGAATTTGGAATCTGCAGATGCTCCTTATCTGGAGTGGAAACCATGGAGTTTCCAGGCAACATTCTCAGTGCAGCCTTTGGAGTTTCTCACTTGGTCTTGACACCCTATTTCTGTTCTCTGAAGCTCCTTATCATTTTCCTTTTTGCCCAGGCCTGGATCTCTGTTTTTAACCTAGTCTGATACATTGAAATAGTCTCTGATCTGTTTCTTTTTCTTCTAAGATGGTTTCTTAGAAGGGTGAGACTTTCACAATTCTGATAAGTTTTATCACTTTCTTCCATGCCCCTCATGCGGGAGGCAGGTAACTTCAAATTTCCAGGCTATATGATTGTCTTTAGAGCAGACTGATTTTTGAGCTTGGTTTGAGCATCTTATTATGGGAATTAATTAACTCAGACTCATTCTGGTGCACCTTTGTAGAAATGAGCAGCAATCATGTCCTCCTTGACATTTGTTTTCTGAGTGTCTCAGTGTTTTCAGGTCTTATATGTAAATATGTCTTGCAAGGATAGTATCTTTGCATGACTATAATGTAAAGTCACTATCATGCTTAACTTAAATAATTATTCATCATTGCAATAAATTCGAAAAATTTCACTATTAAATAAAAGGCAAGATTATAAAAAAATACTATTCCAATATAGTCCCTTTCTATTCTATCTGGTCACTGTGCTTTCCTGCTGGCCTAACCACCCCCTAAATTAGGTCACAGAGTATATAAGTAGAGCCAACTTTTAATTTGCCTGGAACTCACCAAGATGTGGCATCTTTTTCTTCACATCCTCATGAAGTTAGTGGATCATTACCTTTGATTTATTGGAAAGTCTGAAGCTCTTGACTGTGAGAAGGAACTATTTATCTCACTCTTTTGCCCTGAATTATTTTCTTCTTTCCTAATCAAGAATTTTATTAAATTTTTCTTTGTTTTTCTAACAACACAAGAACATCACTTAGAAGTGACATATTAAGACTTTCATATGAAAAGCAAGTTACTCTAATTATAACAGCACTGAGCTTCATTCTTAACATATAATGTGAAGTTTTCTTTGAGTTTTGGGGAGGCATGGTTAACTCTGTTTACTGAAAGGTATATTTAGAGGTCCGAGTAATATAACCAATTGGCGAGGGATTAGAGAATAAACTGATTTTGATTGCTAATTTTAATGTGGCTAATTGCTATTTATCCTCTAAGATGTCGCTTAGGCATCACTTCATGTAGGAAGTATTCTCTGAATTTCCTCATCCCCAACCAAAAGCACTAGATGGGCAAATCAGAATCTATGGAAATCCTATATAATGTTCTGTCTAAATCTCAAAGTGCTTACCACATTGATCAATGTCCTATAATCACAAAGAATCAGCAAATGATAGAATGCAGAAAAAAATGTGTGGTATAGGGATGGTTTATGTGGATGTTTAGAAGGTGCTATTTTATCCAATAGTTAAATATTTCACCTCTGCAGCTGACTGCTTCAGTTCAAATCTCAGCTCTTTTACTAACTGTGTAACCTTGAGTAAGTCACTTAAACAATCTGTGCGTCAGCTTTCCCATCTGTAGAATGAGGATAATGATATCTACCTAACGGGATTGTCATGAGAGTTAAATGCATTACATATGCAAAATGCTTAGAAGAGCACCTGATGCATATTATGTGCCATGTAAATATTAGCTATTTATTGTTATGGCATGTAGTTGGCCTAGCAGAAGAGGTAGAATTTGAACTGAAGTTGAAGAATAAGTGTACCTGAGTATATAGAGACACGCTGCCAGTGTGTATGTACACATTTTTATGTGGCTGTAAAGATTAGCAGTTATAGTGTTGTAAGTAGGTGCTTTCATTTTATTTCTACAGGTTTCCAGCCACTGCACTGGGTTAGGAAAGTAATTCTATGGTTTTTGACTCAGTGGAACTGAAAGTCCACTTCCTTTCTCCTGATCTCTTGATGGACACTGGTATGTTCATAATGGCATTCTTTCCAATGAGCAGATATAGGGCTTCAAAATTCTTTACAGCATGATCTTCTAGGATGGCCCTGCCAGTGGTCACAAGAACCAATAAGAGAGAAACACATATGCTATTCCCAGAGGATTCTTTCTTTTCATAGCAGAGAAACTGGATCCCAGAGAAGCGAAGTCACTTGTCCAAGGCCACATACAGGTAGCCAGAGTAAGAATAACTTGGGTCACTGTACTCTCTGATGGGTGATTATCTTTCCATCATCCATATCACTTGTTTATCTTAGTCTCTAACTAAAATTTTCTGCCAAAATATTTGCAAACTATGCATCTGACAAAGGTCTAGTATATAGAGTCTCTGAGGAACTTAAAGAACTCAACAAGAAAAAAACAAACACCCCATCAACAAGTGGGCAAATGAGATAAACGGACATTTCTCAAAAGAGGACATACAAATAAACAACAAAAATATGAAAAAATGCTCATCATAACTAATCATCAGAGAAATGCAAATTAAAACCACAATGAGATACCATTTCACACCAGCTGGAATGGCTATTATTAAAAACTCAAAAAATGACAGATGTTGGTCAGGATAAGGAGAAAGACAATGTTTACACACCGTTGGTGGGAATGAAATTAGTTCAGCCCCTATGGAATACAGATTGGAGTATTCTCAAAGACCTAAATATAGAACTGCCATTTGTTCCAGGAATCCCATTACCGGGTATGTACTCAAAGGAAAATGAATCATTCTACCAAAAAGACACATGCACTTATATGTGTGTATATACATAACACTGGATGATATATATATGTGTGTGTATATATATGTGTGTGTATACATATGCATTCGCATGTGTATATATATATATATATATATCACATTAAATACATATAACTGCAAGTAATTAAAAACAAAAGGAAGAAAGGTACACTCATTCATCCATGAGGTGCCCTATTGTGATATTATTGTGAAATGCATAAAGTTTTGCATGCTCTGCAGCAGTGCTGATGGCACTATCTATCTTACTTAACCAAATTATTGAGACACAATCTTGTATTCAGGTTGCAAATGAAAGCGCTTTACCAAGCTCATCAGCAGCAGACCGAGTGTCCTTTAGAGCTTCATGCCTGTAAGTGTAAATCGTGATATTTTATTGCTCTTAAATGATGCATGATAAAATGATTGAAGACATCATTATGTGGAACAAAATCCAGCAGGAAGTGGGATGCTAACTATTAAGCACTTCAAGCTCCTATGGGAGTGTTGAGTACTTTTACTGAAAAACAGTAAGGAAGCGTTTGTTATGATCAAGACTGTATCTAGAGAAAGAATAGTGCCTTGATCATATTATACACATGTTCGGCAAGCCTGACAAGTGGAAGGGAGTAAGAGGAGTATCCAGCTTGATGCTGGATTTTAGTGATTTAATCGGCATTCACTAAAAGCCTGTTAAATTCGTTCTCAATCTTGCCCACATATTAGAATTATCTGGGGAGTTTTTTGAACGACTATGTAGGGCACTCCCTTCTGGGGGTTTCAATTGAGTTTCTCTGGTCAGGGCCAGGCATTGGTAGTTTTTAAAGCTCCCAGACAATTCTAATGTACAGCCAGAGCTAAGAACCAGTGGTCCAGTACTTGAGGAGAAAACAGTTGCAGATCTTTATGGATGCATCAATTAACTTTTTAAATAATTTCCTCTCTTTAAAAAAAAATGCTTATGTAGGGATTGCTGTGAGAGTAAACACAGGAGCAGGAGAGAAGAAATAATTGGTAGGAGACTGCAAAAGAGGGACAAGGGTCTCTCAAAACCTCCATCAGATTTTTAAAAACTTACCTTAGGTGAGTGACTTTATAAAAATGCTAGTGGCAAATCATGCCTGCAATATGACTCAATGCCTCTACTCTGGAATTGTAAACGGGCTTAATTTATTCATAAATCCATTCGTTTAGTGAGCTTTTATGAGAATACACAGTGCAAAAAAACCATGTGCTATGTTCTCTGTGCTCTTCAGAAGGAATGCCTGCATAATTCTGAGGCAAACAACACCTGAAAGATACAGAACATGCATATGTGGGTGATGGACTTCTCATTTTCCCTTTTTGGAGCCAGGTACTTTCTCTGGCTCTGGTAAATATAACTCAGGACTGGGAGGAAGGTATTGCCTTTGCATGATAAGGTGCGAGAGATAAGCAGGGTTTCAGGGCGTTACATTTTGACAGTCTAAAGGCCAAGGGAAAAATGTCCCTTTTGCCCTCTGAAGGTTCACTGAAAAATCAACTGGCAAAAGGCAGATTAATGGGAGAAAAGGCATACACATTTATTAATGTGAATGGAGAAGAATCATAGAGTGATTACCCCCAACACCCCAGTGGGGGTACAGAAGCTTATATGCCATATTTAGGTTACAGAAAGAATGGGGGACTTGGATTATGGCCCAAAACAGGTTATGGTGGTAAATCATGTCCCTGACTCATCCACTCTTACACCACAGCCAATGCCGTCACCTTACGGTATAAATGACATCACATTCCTTCCATATCACCCCCCTCCTTAGAGTCCCGCAATGAGAGAAGTTTGGATCTTGCTCTACTGTAGGTGGAAGAAATATGTTCCCTTTGTCCCAAGGGCTTCATCATCCCCAACCACCTGTCACTGTCTCTCTAACATTCTAGTGTTTTTCTTTTTAAGCTTTATCACATTTTGTAAATGTTGTGCTTGCTTGTATTTTTATTGTTGTTGTTATCTTGCCTACCAGATAGTATCACTAATAAATCCAGAGGTGTTTCTGTTTCTGTCTCATTCATTTTCATTTTCTAGTACTAAGCCCAAAGACTAGCACATGGTAGGCTTTTATTCACGATATTTTTTTTTTTTAAATTTCAAATATAATGTTTTTTTTAATAGGAGAAAAACCATATTTAATTATGTACATATGCACAGGAGCTTTACAAACACAGGAGAGTTAATGAAGGGACAGATGATTGAAGCTTATGTAGCACCCTAAACTACAGAAAGGAATAGGGAATTGGGGCTTTTGGAGGCAGGGGTGAAGAGAAGTTATGCGAGGGTGAAGGGAGAAAATGTATGCTGGATAAAGCATGCCTTGTTATGTACATAAAAAAATCTGTCAGTTTAAAAAATATTGCCAGGGGAGCAGCCCTCTTTCTGATACAGATACATTTACAAATGTAGATTTCCTTTATTAATACCATTTTTTTTTTTTTTTACAAAACGGCAGTTTTTCAGAGCTACACTTGTATATGCAGTTTATCAAAATAAACAGCTATAAATATACAAAATATATTTTGGGGTGGCATACTTTAGTCTCCTGTTTTTTATTTTTATTTATTTATTTTTTGTTTGTTTTTTGAGACAAGTCTCACTCTGTCACCCAGTCTGGAGTGCAGTGACAGGATCACAGTTCACTACAGCCTTGACCTCCCAAGCTCAGGTGATTCTCTCACCTTAACCTCTGAAGAGCTGCGACTACAGGAGTGTGCCACCGCCACCACATCTGGCTAATTTTTTGTATTTTAGTATGGATGGAGTTTTACCATGTCAAATGTAATGTTAAGAGAATTTTATAATTAATACCTATATACCTAGCATCTAGTTTCTATTATTATATTTTCATCACATATTTTTTTCATTTTTCCATCCTTCTATCTATCCATTAATCATGGTTGACTTTTAATAAATTTATTGAGTGACTGAATGAATGTTACCCTTTTGGTCCATAGCTGGGACTGTCTGTATTGAGGTTGGCCCAATATAGACACTGAGCTTCTTTGTTTTTGTGTGGTCACATTGTAGAGGGAGCTATATAATCCTCTTGGGTGGGAATTTGCTAAGCCCTGTACCAGGGAATTCAGAAACAAGGATAAATCTGCCTTCCAAGATCACCCCGGTTAGAGGATCTAAATATATTTGTGATGGAAGAAGAAAAAAATAGAAAATGTCAATGAGTGATTTTTTTTTTAACAAACAACTTAATAAAGATTGATTAGTCCCATCTTGATATTAAAACTGCCTCATATCTTGGCATTTTGTATTTTTGTTGTTGTTGTTGTTGCACAGGTAGATAAGAGTAATTGTTGACTTGGCCAATACCAGGGAAAGAACATCTTATAATTTCTCATTTGGTGAGGGACAAATGCAAGCTCACCAGAACCATGGAACCTTTGGACTTTCTTGTTTTTAAAGCTATGTACACGTTATTGAAATATCCAAGTAATGGGAACAAAGGAAAAACACATGAAAAGTGTTTTTAATCTAGGCAAACTGTGGTCAAGGTAAAGAATGACTCTGCCATGTCTAGAAAATCAACTTAGCAAGCAGGGAAGGTAACGTTTCCTCTTTTTTCCTACTATACGCTGATAGGTTTTTTCCCCAAACTATTTTTGATTATGTTTTTTGAACCCTGTATTTATTATTTTGACCGTGCAGAAGAAACACCTTTGAGGTGACATCCTGGGGCGGTGCTTTGAAATAATTTTTTATTAAGCTTTGCTGTGTCTATTCGTGTTTATTTTAACTCTTATTTTTAGAAGGAGGATTTTTTAAGAAGGTCATTGCAGTATCTTTGTGACTGAATTCCAAGAGTACTTAGCAGGGGTCCATGTATATAAGGGTGTTGAATCATTATGAACTGGGAATGCATCCAAGTTGATGCTTAACTGAGAATTCTCTGTTAATTATTTAGAAGCAAAAGCAATCTTTCAAAATAGGCATGTGGGCCTTGGAAGCATAAAAATGAGTGAACATCACATCCCAAGTACAGCAGCAAAGGTGACAGCTGGGACCTCAGATTATCATGCCTCTAACCTGGGCTGTCTCCTTATGCCCTTCCTTTTATTTGATGGGGTTCTACTTTCTGACGTTGGTGACACTCATCCCATCAACTTTCATTTGTTCATTTTGTCCTCCTCCGGGCTTTCATGTGCCAAATATTTGCAGGGCCCAGTGTGGTCCTGACCTGGATTTGCATCCTTGCTATGCTACTAGTAGCTAATCGACCTTGAACAAGAAATGTAACTTTTTCAAGTTCCAGACTCTTTACCTGTAAGTGGAAGACCTTTATACCTACTCCAACATGGAAAATGTGTCCAGTATGGAGAAGTTCCTTGATACATGGTAGCTTATGTTGCCATTTTAAGATCAGTTACCATATTGGATTATTAAAAATTGATAAACTGGGGAGAAATATGCAATGTACCACCTAGATATTTAGTGCAACATGAAATAAAGTAAATCTGGAAGTAGATATTTACTTACAAAATTAATTTTATTTTGCAAAACTCAACAAATACATGTTCAGATCTGGTTTCTCTTCAAAACATGTGTTTGCTTTTTTAACAAACATGCAAGTTAATTTGGCATGCCAAACATCTTTCTCTCTAGCTCTCCTTGGAAAACTTTTTTTCATAACACAAACAAGGGTGCAAATATTGTTCAACCTATTTACATTTTTACCCTCTAAAATGACATACATTAATATTTGTTGGGAGGAAAGCAAAACTGCAAAACTTAGTCTTTGGCATTCACATTTGCTTCAGCAGTATAATTAAAACCTTATATTTGTTTTAAAGATAAACACTTTGAAGGAAATTTCAAAAATCTTGCTTTGGCTCTGCAAAGGAGCCACTATATCAAAGCACTTAACTGGAGCTGTTGAGTTCCTGCTGGTAGAATATTACTTCCAGCCTATTTATTAGCTTTTCTTCCTGTAGCCCAATACATTCTTTTTTCTCCTGTCTACTGAATAAAAGCACAAAAAGAAAATTTATTTTCTCTTTTTCCCCCAGCATCATGCAAGGCAAGGCAACACCACAAATCACAATATCTGAATTTACTTTGATTATACTTTTGTTTCTTACACTTAAAATTATTTTGTATTATAATACTTACTTGGTTATCTAAAATCAACATTGTTGATTTTAAACGGTTATAAAGCCAGACTTTAAGAAGCATTTAAAACAATTCATGAACAGTGTATGAAGGAGTATAACTGCCTCCAGCTTATTCTTTTGCATTTGAAGTAAAAGTATCATCAGTTTACTAGAAAATAAGACTTAGGGGGTCCATACAATTTATTCACATCTTTTTGTACATCGTAAACAAGGATAAGATACTTCTGACAGTAGCCTATAAAGATTTTTTTAAATATATCCATCAGCATAGAATAAGTACCAAGGGAGCACTTTAAGTATGATTCTGGTAGTTCTGTTATGAGCCTGTTTTCCAGAAAAATTTTGTAGGAATGGTTCCGATTTTAAATAAACTAAATTCATAGATTTGTGTTGAGAGAATATGGTATGTGAGGTAAAGTCACTGTATTATCTATGGTCTGATGCACAATGTAGCATTTGTGAAAGAAACTAAAAAGACATCTATTTCAAACTCCAGGCGGAAGGCAGAATATAACAGTGCATAGAGAAGAGAGTGCTTTTCAGGTCAGACAGTGAATGAAAACACAGTAGTTACCTAAATCAATGAATTGTAAGCAACATATAAATATGCAATGCCATTTCACAGAATGTGAACAAGATCAATTAGAAATTGTACTGTGATATCCACATATTTTTGAGAAAAATTCCCAAGCCAGGCGAATGTGGATTGGAATAAAGACATAGGCAGTGTATACCACCATAGCAATAATGGTTAGTAAGATGGTGTTAAACATAGATCGCTCCCAGGGCTCTAAAACAGCACAGCAGCTAATGATTTGGTATTGATAGTAGAGCCAGGAGAAATATTCCTTCACACGCCTCAAATCCATGGTTGTCTCCTTCAAGCTGCAGTAAGTTTGTCCTGTAACAGATTAGAAGATAAGGAACCAAACACAGAATCTCTTTAAAATTTCATGATCTCAGCATGTTAATCTCTTTCAAAGATTTGTTAAAGATTATTGAATAGATTATTAATATTTGAATATTCTATAAAATAGTACAAAATATATTAATGATATTATATATAGTCACCACTACTAATAATTACTACTAAAATTGGTAGCAATAATAGTATTAGTAACAGTAATATCTAAATATGATAATTGCTAGAAAAAACTTTAGTGATAACAGTACCTAAAAATTGAGGTTAGCCTCATTTTCCAGAGCCACATATACAAAGATAAATATAAGCGAACTTTTCTATTTCCTACAGCATATATTCTGGCAGAAGATTTAAAAAACAGTGTGCACAGGAGAAATACTATAGCAAGCCCAAGGTTACTAATCTTCAGTAGGGCATGCTTGCAAGTTTAGTCCTTGGCTGGCATCTGAGAACTTGGCTTTTGGAATGTTCTCTAGATAAGGAAGATTCACTGTACCTAGCCTATAAAAGCAATGCAATTTATAGTGAATAGCTACTGTATTCTGGTACTCTGGAATTTTGGTAATTGCCAAGCAAAGTGTGCCCACATGATCAGCCCCAGTATAAACTTTGGATGCTGAGTTTCGTTCTAATGGGTCTCCCTGGACAGAAGCTATACATACATTACTGCAGTTTTTGCTGGTAGAGAAAGGAACACTTATGTGGAGAGTGCTCCGGAATCTAGAGAAATCCATGTACATGCTTCTGATGTGCCCATGAATAAATACCGTGTGGATAAATATATGTTGAGTCCCACAAGTCCTTCTATGAATCATTGGACATGTGGGTGGTCTTATGGTTCCCCAAAACAAATGGGGAGCTCTAAGTGTAACTTTGGGTGGCCTTCTGGTTTTTTCGTATAGAACTTATAAAATCCACATTAGTGTTTAATTGGCCTTCAGATATGACCACAGTTATAACCATAACTAAAACTTCCCAGAAAGAAGTCATTTCGTAGAAAGCTTCCTGGGGGCTAGGCACAGTGGCTCATGCCTGCAATTCTAGCACTTTGGGAGGCTGAGATGGGCAGATCACTTGAGGCCAGGAGTTTGAGACTAGCCTGACCAACAAGGCAAAATTCTATCTCTACTAAAATATACAAAATTAGCTTAGTGTAGTGGCATGCATCTATAATCCCAGCTACTTGGGGGACTGAGGTGGGAGGATGGCTTGAGCCTGGGAGGCCGAGGTTGCAATGAGCTGAGATTGCACCACTGCACTCCAGCCTGGGCGACAGAGTAAGACTCTGTCTCATGAAAAAAAAAAAAGCTTCCTGGGAGATTCTGGAGACTTTCATAGGCATAGTGGTGGGTGTCTCTGAAAATATAGGCTCATCTTTGTGCCTCTTTTGCTCACTCCTAAGAATAACATGGTGCCATATCATCAAAGTCCACTTTGATAACTTTTACTATTCCAAGTACAGTTAGGATTTTTAAAGATAATTTCTATCTTCTGACCTGAAAATGTTTCTTTTTTCTTTTGAGGAAAAGCAAGATGCTTTCATACTATAAGACTGTGGACTCCTTAGGCTATGGGGAAACCCTCACTGATCCTTGTATAGTGGATGCTGGAACCATGCATATCACCAAGATAGTCATCAGTAAGTATTTGCTGAAGGAATGAGTAAATGAATGAATGACAAGTAATCAACTTAAATAAATAATTATAGAGCACTTATAGTCTCAATCTAAGTAGGATACATTTAGCTATTATTGATTTTCATACAGCTAGGCTTTCATAAGAAGTAATACATTTTGACAAGGATTATTTTCACAAATTAAAAATGGAAAGCCCATGTGTGATCAGATCACAATGATCTGTAATAATGGCTAAGATAATCCAGCCAGATAGATAATACAAAACTGAAGCATTCTGACTTTCTTTTGGAATGAAAAGTCAGCCAGCCTCCCACCTTTCCTAGAAGCCAGAGTAAGAACTAAGAACTAAGTAATTTGATTTAAATTATTTCAATAACTTATATTATGGAACTTAAATTGGTAGGTGAACATCAGTGATAATTTACCTCCAATGTTCTTTTTCTCTCCCAGCTCTGGCTGCACAGAAAGAGTAAAAGTCAATAGGGTTAGGTCTTGGAGGAAATGAATGACAGAAGGAGAGTGTCTTAGTCTGTTTGTGCTCTTATTACAAAATATCCTAGACTGGGAAATTTATAGATAATAGATATTTATTTCCCAGTTCTTCAGGGTGGAAGTTCAAGAGAAAAGGCCCAGCAGGTTCAGTGTCAGGTGAGGGCACTGCCCTGTCTCTGCTTCTAAGACGGTAACTTGAATGCCATGTACTCACATAGCAGAAGGGATGGAAGGGCAAAAGGCGGACTCTGTGCAAAGCCTTCTTTTATACAGGCTTTAAGTGCTTTATGGGAAAAATACCATATATAAGGGGCTGTGGGAAACCTGAGCACAGCTCTGAGGAAGAGACTTTTGAGATAAGTTCCAAGGAATCTTTATGAGTCAAACGGATAGAATAGACAGAGAAGTGGGGAGAACAGCCAAGACAGAGGGAACAACCTGTGCAAAGGCTGGAGGTGGGAAGAAGTAGGTTGGTTTTGAGGGGCCAGGGAGGGAGCAGGGAGCGAGATGACACTAAAGAGGCAGGAATGGCCAGAGTGAGGCCAGGAGCTACAGGGCCTAGTTGGGTAGGTTTTATCTTTAACCTCTGAGTTAGGGTAATGCTGTGGTGGGTTTGAGAGGAGGAGGCTTTAAGCTCATGTGGTAATGCTGCATTCCAAAGCCAAGTTGAAAGGATTTGGGGGCTCAATTATTTCAGAAAATCGGTATCTCTACTTTTCCCTTGGGCATTACTCATTTAGAATCAACAATATAATGAGACTCTGTTTAAAATATTCTTTTTTAACTTTTGCAAATGAGATAATATTGCTTATTTAGAAATATTATTAACTTTTTCTCTATAAGTTGTGGCTATTTATCTGTTTATTTTTGAGATGGAGTCTCGCTCTGTCACTTAGGCTAGAAGGTAGTGGTGTGATCTTGGCTCACTGCAACTTCCGCCTCCCAGGTTCAAGAGATTCTTCTACCTCAGACTTCTGAGTAGCTGGGATTACAGCAGCATGCCACCATGCCCCAGTATTGTTTTTTTTTTTTTTTTTTGTATTTTTAGTAGAGGTGGGGTTTTACCATGTTGGCCAGGCTGATCTCGAACTCCTGACCTTGGGTGATTGCCTGCCTCTGCCTCCCAAAATGCTAGGATTACAGGTATGAGCCACTGCACCTGGCCTGGTTATGGCTTTTAAAAATGCACTAATTGCTGTGCGTGGTGGCTCATACTTGTAATCCCAGCACTTTGGGAGGCTGAGGTGGGTGGATCACCTGAGGTCAGGAGTTGGAGACCAGCTTGGCCAACATGGCGAAACCCTGTCTCTACTAAAAATACAAAAAGTTAGCTGGGCATGGTGGTGAGCACCTGTAATCCCAGCTATTTGGGTGGCTGAGGCAGAAGAATCACTTGAACCTGGGAGACAGAGGCTGCAGTGAGTTGAGATCTTGCCATTGCGTTCCAGCCTGGGCAGTAAGAGCAAAATTTCATCTCAAAAACAAACAAACAAAAAACATGAATTAAACCAGGCACAGTGGGACAGGACTGTAGTCTCAGGTACTAGAGAGGCTGAGGCCAGCGTTGGAGGATCCCTTTGGCCTAGGATTTCAAGTCCAGCCTGAGCAACATAGTGAAATTTGGCAAAAACAAAACAAAATACCCTAAATTTAAAAAAAATGCATTGATTAATCTCCTGGCTATTGCTTTCTCTGTTAAAATTAGAATTCCTTGCTTGGGCAGCACTAGCCAACACCTTAACCATGGCCTTGAGAAAGACCCTGTACCAGAGGTACCCAGCTAATTTGTATGCAGATTCCTGAGCCATAGAAACTTTAAGATAATTACTGTCTATTGTTTTAAACTGCTAAAAGCCAATCAATCAATCAATCAAACAAAAAAACAACAGATAAAAGCACACCAACATGTATAACACCAACACTGGATACATGGAAAGACCTTGGTCACAGATACCTCAAATCTGCAATGACTTTAAATCTGGCCATTTTAAATGTACTTTTGCACTGCTAACAATTTAAGCAGTTAAGATTTAAAATATTTTTTTTCCTTGCCAGTTTCCACAGTCTCAGCCCTCTAAGTAGCCAGATCTGACATGTGGAAAGCATCTCTTGAAAGCCCTGATTGTCTCTTTTTATTTGATTCATTTCCCCCTTATTGATGAGACGCAATTTTAAAAACAATTTATTTGTCATTTCTTATTATGAGATGGTGAGAAGAGAGAACCTTGGTTATTATTGGTGAACCATCTGCTACAATCTATTGTTAGAATACATACTATTTTTAGGTTCTAGATTTGCTTAGGTAATATATTTCTACCTTCTGTGAGTCAACTTTCTTATCTCCTATAGGACTATATACAAAATTAAAAGAAAAAAACCACTTTAGACAATTTGATGAGTAATGTGGTTAGGAGAATTCATTCATTCAATGAATAAATACATTTTGGGTACTACTGTGTGGCTCCTTCTGAATATTAATGGCTTCAGAAAGACTCTATTCTCAAAGGCATTACAGGCAGGAGACACTCTTCCAGGAAGCAGCAAACTGGATCATGTAACAACATGCAGTGATCTGGGGTCCAGGAATGAGCAATAAGTGGGAGGAAAGGACATGGAATAATGCTAAGAAGAAAGCTAGAGAAAGAGGCTGCATGTGAGAACGTAAGATGACAGAAATATCATGAAATTGATTATCCACAGATAACCTAGAACTAGATGACAGCAAACATTTTAAAGTCCTAAATGTTCACAATGAAATGTGATATTAATCTGTCCACTTCCTTAGAGACCTAGTGCTATATCTCAGCAAAGCTAAACCCAGAACTTGAAATGCTTACTTTATTCAGGCACACCATGCATCTCCTGTTTTTAGTTATGTGCTTTGAAAAGGTAACTTTTGATATATGGAAAAGAAGGAGAGGGTAGTTTATTCTTTAAAAAAATTTTTTTTCCTCTAAACTTGATGACTTTAAAATTGCTCTTAGAACTTTAATGAGAGTGTGTATTCAAAGGTAGCACTCCTAAGGAGACTGTGATGTATCTTCAGGCAGGGTACAGTGGTCTGGATAGAGTTTAACATGCTGAAACTGTGTGACAATACCTGCTGAAGACTGAATGTTTCTGTCTTGGAAGTCCACTAAAAGGTTATGTCATAACTGGGAATGCAGAGTAAATGAATATTTCTTATTTCTTATTGTTACTACTCTTTTATCAATGAGTGATCATTTTCCTGTCATTTTAGATTTGTGTGCAGTGAAGGAGATGCAGTTACATCTCCTCTCTCAGATGGAGAGGGAGAAGATTCGAGACTCATGACTCATATTACTCAGGGGCAGGAATTAGTTCAGGCTTGGATGGAGAATAAAGTGAATAAATGTAACAATTTAAAAAAAAATACATGTGGTAACAGGAACACTAGTGTATGAGTCATGGAATGTGAACACTGTTGAAGGGAGCTTGCAGGAAAAGTGGCGGCTGAGCTTGCTCAGGGAGCTCTTTGTTGTTGTTTTCTGTTTTGGGGAACAGGACTGGCAGGAAGCTAGGCAACTGCAATGAAAGAGGAGTAGCAGATGATTTGGTGCAGTGGCATTTACCTTGGCAGTATTGCAGAAGATGTGATCCTGTAGCCCTCCCCTGCCAAAAAAAAAATACTCCAAGTTATTAGATTTTCTCATTAAGGAATTTCCCATTCAGAAAAGTAGCTATTCTGTTGGGAAAAAAGAAAAGACTTAATACATTTTGGGTTAAATTTACCTCTAGAATATCAGAATCAGGGACTCAAAAGTCAGAAGGACCTATAGTTGATTTTTGGGTTAACTCCTTCTCATCTCACTTTGGAACTCTACATCAATCACTCAGCTTCATTTGTGTGTGTGTGTGTGTGCGCTTCATATTTGGAACCTGAAAATCTGAGAAGTGATAGAAGTGTCCTGCCAGTTGCAGAGAGAGAGATGCTGTATCTAAAAAGAGACTGTTTCTGTAGTCACAGTAGCTTTCTTTGGAAACAGCTTAATATGACATACTCAAGTACAAGCCTTCCTTTAACTGAATAATTCATTTATTTAAAAAATTAGGAATATAGCGATTTTCTCCCAAAGAATACAACATGGAAAGGGGGATAAAAAATGAGTAACTTTACAGTGACGAAAACTGATAAGCCCTGCTTCAGCCAGATGATCAAGGCCAACATCAATCATTATTAATCATGTTGATAATATGTCTTCATGATATGATGTCAAAAAAAGACATTTTACCTCTGTGGTCTTCTTCCCAGTAACCCATACATAGTTCCAGCTTAATCATGACAAAGGTAGCAGACAAATTTCAATAGAGGAGCATTCTACAAGATACCTGACCAGCACTCCTCAAAACTCTCAAGGCCATCAAAAACGAGCCAATTGTGAAAAATTGTTACAGCCAAAGGAGGCTAAGGAGACATTATGACTAACTGTAATGTGGTATTCCCGATGGAATCCTGGAACAGAAAAGATACATTAAGTAATAGCTAAGGACATATGAGTAAAGTAAGAACTTTAGTTAATATTAGTATATCAATACCGGCTCGTTAATTATAATGAATAAGTTATACTAATGTAAGATTTTAAAAGGGGAAACTGGATGCAAGGTATATGGGAACTCCCTGTATTGTCTTCTTTATTTTTCTGTAAATCTATAACTGCCCTAAACATTGAAGTCTATTCAAAGGAGAAAAGAATAATTATGAAAGTCTTCAAAGGTCCAGAGTTATCCTATTCTAAACTGCAGTGAACTTTGCTTGTGCTTTTCTTCCTATCTAGAAAACTTTTCCCAATAACTATGTACATAGATGAATAATATCCTTGTATAAGAGACTGGCTTTTAAAATTTCTGAAACACAATAGAGAGCAAAAATGCACTTTACATTGTGACCTATGGTGTACACATGCACACACACACATACACACAAAGTGTGTGTGTCACATAACTGAAATGAACAATACTTTGCAATGCATGATGATATTTTTATTCTATTCTGTTCTATTATATTTATTCTTGTCTATTATAGTTAATTCTACCTTATTTTGTTATTTTCTTCTAATTGCAACCTGCAGGTGGAAAAACCCTTCTTTAAGGCTTAATTAGCTTAAGGGTTAGCTTCTCTAAGATGTCTCTGCATTGTTCAATATGGCAGCCACTAGTTACCCATGGCAATTTAAATGTCTAGTGTTTAATAGCCACTGTGGCTAGTGGCTACCATATTGGAGAGCAGAGATAGAGAATGTTTTCAACATTGCAGAATATTTTGTTGGATAGTGCTATGGATTCTCCCTATCTGTTGCTCACGCTAATGAACTAGCCTACCTACTTTTCTCTTTTTTACCTTACAATCTGCTAAACTGCTGCTAGAATTAACTGTCCAAACTTAACAGATTCATTTCTCTTCTTAAAGCTTTCAGTGGCTATTTCCTATGAAATAAAACCTTTGGTTAAGGCCCTTCACAGTTTCATTTCTTTGCTTCTCCAGTTAAATCTCTTAACTCTCCTGCTAAATGCCATTCATTCTAAAGCTTCTATGTTTTCATTCATGCTCTCTTCTTTTCTTGAAATTTTTTTGTGCCCCTTCTCTGCCAGATAAACTCCTATTTTAAGCTATTGCTTAAAGAAGCTATTTTAAGGCATATCTTCTATACCCTTTCTTCTATGGAAAATTCTCACAAGACCCCTTCCCTGCAAAGGAAAATATATTACTCTCTTTTATGTGTTACCATTGTAGCAACATTTTTAGTTATGCACAGTCTGTTTTCCCCATAAGACTATGAGGGCTTTGGGTACTGGGAATGTACGGCATTCATCTTGTTATCCCCAGTGCCTGGTGGTGAGCTGGTCTGATGGTTGACTGACTGATTCAGCTGTAAGGTGGTTGAGGGCAGGAACTACACTCGAACTTACTTAATATTCCCACAGCATAATGTGGGGATCATAAAAGGTGCTTCTGAATTCTCATTGTCTGCTTTCAGGCAATGAGTTTTAGACATGTTGTTTTGTGAAAATTCAGTACAATCTGTTTTTTTGAAAGATGGAAGAGAGCTGGTGCTAAATTTTAAATATATATATGTATATATGTATACATATATACATATATATATATATATATATATATATAACAAATGCTTTTTTACTTTCTCATAATGTTAAAAGTTCATGGACTCTTCAGGGGCATAAAAAAGACTTATGATGTAGTTTTAAATCCCATTAAAATTGCTTTTAGAAGTGCTTACTCTAAGTGAGTAATAATTTAAGATTGGTAGGTAGAAAAGTGGTTCCAATGGGAAACACCCCAGGCTGGGAACACCTGGACACTTGAAGACCTGAATTTTATTGCAGCTCTTTTTCTCTCTTTCTATTTATTTATTTTACTTGTGTCCTTGGGCAAATTCCAAAATCATTTTGTGTCACTGTTTCTCCATGTGTAGCATTAAGATAATTGACTCTAAGCCTGTTTGAGTGATGTAGTAAGGAGAGTTTGAATGGGTTTTGGCTCTTTAGAAGTAATAGCAATAGTCACAACAACTGTAGTATCATGTCATTACTTGTGGATTGGTAAAACTTTAAACCACTTGCAAGATTTCACTAACATAAACTCAAAGACTCTTTGTGAGATACAAAGACATACAATTATTTATTGTATCAGATACATGAATGTGGTTTAAATTCATCTGATTAATGGCAAAACCTCCTATTGCTTCTGTGTAAGAATAAGACATAACCACAGTTTATTGGCTTCTCAGTTTCCAGATACCTTGCTCTACATTTTCTGTGGGTGACCCTAATGTTTTCTGTGCCCCACAGAAAATTCCATCCTTTTTTAAATTTTGGCGGGAGAATTTCCTTTTAATCTTAGAACACTCCCCAGCCTTTCTTTGGCAACCAATTCCTCATGTCGACAGCAGAGTGAATACCAGAAGTCAGACTGTAAGTGAGGATTTGGAGCCCAAGTTTTTAGAGGGAGCTGAAAAAAACCAACTTTAAAATTTATGATGAATCAAAGCTAGGGAAGAAAATCAAACAACCATAGGGCAATTAAGGAACTTTCTCTACACTTTCATTAGTTGGATAATTTGATAGACCCCCTAGAGAGTAAGAAACCAACAATTGTAAGTCAAAGCACATGGTGCTTTAGGCAACAAAGTTACTCTAATTAAACTTTATAATCTTATACTTGCAAGTTTACTGAAATGGTATATTAGAAGGAAAAACTCTCACCAACAGTTTAGTTAAGCTGTTGTTGATATAGTATTTCATGTTATATACAAGAACAGAGTGTTTTGTGGCTACCTGAACTCATTTTATTTTATTTATATATTTATTTTTTATTGAGGCAAGGTCTCGCTTTGTTACTTAGGCTGGAGTGCAGATGCATGATCACAGTCAGCAGCCTTGAACTCCTGGGCTCAAGAGATCCTCCTGCCTCAGTGTCCCAAGTGGCTGGGACTACTGGCCCATGCCACCACGTTCAGCTAATTTTTAAAAAGCAGTTTTGTAGAGGGCAGGTTGCACTTTGTTGCCCAAGCTGGTCTTGGACTCCTGGGTTCAAGTGATCTTTCCACCTTGACCTCCCATAGTGATGGAATTACAGGTGTGAGCCACCACACCTGGCCTAAACTAACTTTATTGAGTTCCATTTTTATTAACACTAACAAAAGCAAAACAATAAAAAACATGTATTTCTACTCCAACTACGAATCGACGCTTTTGCGAAATGTGGCATGTGTTGAGCAACTGCAATTTCAAGGCAGTCCTTTTCTTGGTCATCCTCTGATAGATGATAGAGAAATTTATCAATGAAAAACTTCTGGCTGGGAAAGAAAATTTGGAATTTGACTTTAAGAAAAATTCTCATGATAACATAGAAAGTACCAAATTTAGATTAGATTAATCTCAATATTGTATGGCTATCAAAAAGAAGATATATATTTAGGAAATAAAAAGAGTGCCATATACATTGATGCTGAGTAGATATTAGGAGTAGGAAGAGAAATTTGTAACAAGGGAATGATCTATCTTGTCTTGCTCCTGGTGTCCTTTCACTTCCTAACATAGAAACAGGGCAAGTATCCCTGTTTATTTCTGGCTATACTGAAAGGGAGAGTAGGGCTTCTAGGTCAAGGTTTAGCTACAATGTCATTTCTTAGGATGAGCTTCTTTGTAACTATTTTATTTAAAAAGAACAGAAAAGAAACTTTGTTGTTATATAAAGGAGGACAAGGGAAAATATATAGCTTCTGAATGGCTTTTTCCTTTTGAATATATTGTTGCCAAGGAATGCCAGGTTGTTTTTCGAAGCAAAAAGTGAACAAACTGCAACACTAACAATGGCCTTAAAGCCACTAAAAGTTATTTGCTAAGTCATTAAAGTGTATCCACATTCACAGAAGCATTATTCACAATAGTCAAAAGGTGGAAGCAATCCAAATGTCCATAGACAAATGGATGGATAAATAAGATGTGTTGTGTACATACAATGGAATATTATTCAGCTTTAGAACACAAGGAAATTCTGGCACATGCTGCAACATGGATGAGCCTTTGCTGATAGAGTGGAATAAGTCAGTCACAGAAACTGTATGATTTCACTTATATGGGGAATCTAAAATAGTCAAGTCATAGAAACAGAAGAATGGTGGTTAGCAGGGGCTGGGGAGTTGTGGAAATACAGAGTTGTTGTTTAATGGGTATAGAGTTTCAGTTTGGCAAGATGAGAAAATTCTACAGATTGGTTGAAGATCAATGTAAATATACTTAACACCATTTAACTGTACTCTTAAAAATGGCTAAGATGTTAAATTATATGTATAGTTTAACACAATTAAACATTAAAAAAATAAGTGAATAACCCTAAAAATTATGGACTGAAATTAAAAAAAAAAATTTAAAACAGTCTGAACAATATTTGTAATATTGCTTAATCCAAAGCTGAATAAACAAATAACCCCAAAGCTTTTCAAATAATAATTGTGAGGCCCCAATTGAGGTTCCCTTCTTAGTATTCAAGACATAAGGGGGAAACTTGAACTGCCAAACCCCCAAGAACCTTCTTGAGAAGAGAGCTGACATATTTAGGTTTATTCTTGGCATTGGTGAAATTCTAATAGCTTAGTCTCCTGCAGTACTTGCGGGAATTGTGAATTCTATGATATTCTTAACTGCCTTAGGAAAGACTTGCTTGATGTTTTTTTCTAAGGCCTTTGCTTTTCTTAAGAGCTAGAAGTCTGACCATGAAAAATTAAGCCTTTTTCTCATCCCTACTTATTGTTGTTATATTTTATGGATCTTCAGCAACTGAAGACCTTTATCCAATGAATAATTTGAGGGTGAAGAAGGTAAGTTACTACAATATTGATCTGTCAGAAGCACGTTGTTCTCAGAGTTCTGCCAAACAAATCTGGTTGTATAAGGAGCTCATTAGCCAAGACCTTTCCAATAGTGTTTTATAATAATAATTGCCTGTTTCCTTTGCACTTTTTGGGGTAACATTGAACAGATATGTTTATAAAACTTTTTAAAAAACATATTTATCTGTCTCTCCCACTTCTGATAATTATTTCTTATTACACTGTTTGGAAAGCTCTGGTGATGAGGTCAGTGTTTTTCTCATTCTGGTGACTGACAACATTGAACTTTCATAGATGTGATTTTGTGACAATAGTAATCTAGTCTGCTGCCCTTTCATTTCCCTCAGTCGATCTGCTTCTGTATCTCAGTTATTAGTGCTTTTACAGAAAAGTGCGAAGGCTAGGGGTGGTGGCTCTTGCCTGTAGTCCCAGCACTTTGCGGGGCTGAAGTGGGAGGATCACTTGAGCCCAGGATGCTGAGGCTGCAGTCAGCTGTGGTTGCACCACTGCACTTCAGCCTGAGCAACAAAGTAAGACTCTGTCTTTAAAAAAAAAAAGAAAGAAAAAAAGAAAAGGAAAAGGAAAGAGTGGAGAGCTAGGCTGATCAGGCCATAGAGACAGACATAGGACTGATAAGGTGCTCTCTTTGCCAAACCCTGAATCAAGGCACATTTCCCTGCTTGGTGGGTTACAATGCTATATTCCAGGTCAGATGGTTTCAGAGATACACTGGAGACAGAGACAGAGGGGATGTGGGAGGGAAAGTAGAAGTTTATAGTAAAATTCAGGAGTATTCAGTCAAAACATGTTGCTTTAGGCACCTAAATTACTTAGATTTTATAATCTTAGACGTGAGTTACAGCGATGATATACTAAAAGAAGAAGACTCTCATTGACAATTTAGCCAGGTGGATTTCTGATTCTCCTGACAACAGTGTAGACGTATTACCACTGGCTTCATCCTCCTTCACCTGCTTCCAGCCATACGGCTACCTACATGCTTCCTGTGCAAAGCAGAGGAGAAGTGAGATAAAGTGACTTATTCCCTCTGGACAAAGCTGGCTTGTTGTCAGGACCAATGCCACAGGGAATCTTCCAACACGTAAAAAGACTTATACTGAGATATTGTGTAAGTTGGATAATAGCCGCCCAAAAGCTGTGTCAATGTTTTGGAACCAGTGAATATGACCTTTGTGGAAGAAGAGTTTTTGTAGTACAATTAAGAATCTTGAGAAAAGAACATCCTAGATTACCCAGATTAGCCTTAAATCCAAGGACAACTGTTTTTAAAAGAGAGACAGAGGAGAAGGCCCTGTGAAGACAGAGGCGGAGATTGGAGTTATGTAGGCACACGCCAAAAAATGCCTGAAGCCGCCAGAGCTGGAAGAGGTGAGAAAGAATTCTCCTTAGAGCCTTTGGAGGGAGCACAGCTCTGCCAACCCTTTGATTGGAGACTTCTAGCCTTTGGAACTCAGAGGATAAACTGTTGTTTTAAGCCACCAAATCTGTGGTAATTTGTTACAAGAGCCCTAGGAAGCAAATACACAGGTCTTCCTTAGACATGGTAGAATCTTATAATGTGAACCCTTTGCAGGGAGTAGAAACTTTTTTTTTTTTTTTTTTTTTCTGAGATGGAGTTTTCTTATATTGTCCAGGCTGGCCTGGAACTCCTGGACACAAGTGATCCTTCTCACTTCAGCTTCTCAAGTAGTTGGTATGATAGGTGTTCACCACTGCCTCTGGCAAAAATAGCAGTTTTCAGTGCCAGTGTAGTAGGCAATGGCTAGATACCTCACTTAAATTATCTCTGTTTTAAAGATGAAAAAACTGAGGCTGAATGTCTCATGAAGGGAGCTAGGTAAGAATCCTGCTGACAGGTGGTATGGTGAAGTGGTTACAAGCTTGGGTTCTGGTCCTGTCTGGGTTCGAATCCCAGCTCTCTTCTTACTAATTTTGTGACCCTGGCCATGTTACTCAATCACTCTGACCCTCAATTTCTCCAACTGGAGAATAGGAATGATAAGATAGCTTCATTCACACAAATGCTGGGATGATTAAAAAGTATAAAATATTTAGAATAACACATAGAAAGAGCTAAGTTAATGTTAGCTGCTATGATTACTACCACACTATGCTAATACGCTATTGCTAGATTATGACTACAAAGCAAAGAATGAAAGAGAATGGGATTATTTTTAAGGCAAGCTATGTAACTTTTATTGGTTACTAAATTCAAAACCAGTATTAGAGAGGTTATTCTTCAGAATGTTTACTCAATTTTGGTGTGGCTGTCATAAAGGAGACAAAAAGGCTTCAGTAACCTCAATGGTAACTGTTCTTTGCTGAGTACCTTACAGTGCTTTACAAATGCCACACATCCAACAAGTATTTTTGAATTAGTAAAATCAAGCTTTGTTATCAATAATGTTAAGGTAGTACTAAGTTTTCCAAGATACTTTGAAATGAAAAAACTATTACCAACCATTTCAGAGTTACAAATTTCCTAAAACACTGTAGCAAAAGGCAGAGGATTAGGAAACACTCATTCATAAGATAAATCTACTTCTTTTTGCACATCCCCTACCCTTGACTGATAGGTCACTTTTACCATAGGTCACTCACTATAGATTGGATAAAATCGGGCAGGCAGCTAGTAATAGCTAGGTGTTTTTTGTTGTTGTTGTTGTTGTTGTTTTTTGTAATTCTGTTTCCTTTTATTTCTTTATTAAAAATAAAAGAACCAGAAAGAAAATGAATGTTCTATTATAAACACTAAGCATCTTCATTTTAATTGTTAATATTTTTGTAAAACAGTGTTTCCATTTTACCATATTTTTTCTTAATTTGTCTGATCTGGTTAATTAAATGCTTATTAAAACATATATTCCTTTCTTGTACCAAAGGTCTTCAAGGATAAGATGCTGCTCCATTTAAATAAAAGATGAAGGACATTGAAACACAAGTAGGCTTTAACCAGCAGACCCATAAATAAGGCAGTAGCTGGTGCTACACAATTCTAACACTGGCACTTGTACTGGGATCGACTTCTTTTAGGCTAGGAGTTGTTAACCTGGAGGTCAAGGACTTGGGGAGAGAGTCCTGTGAACCCTTTGCAATGCATGCAAATTTTGCATAAACATTTTTCTGCATACATTTCAAAGAAGTTTGCAGTATCCATAAGCTAAGACCACTGTTTCAACATCAAATGACTAAATCTAATTGCCCCATTTTATTTCTTTGTAACATCTTAAATGCCAATATTATATCTAGTGTATAAATGTTTGCTGGCTGCTTTAAAGATGCCATCTCACAATCAAAAGAGTGAGATTTCTAAAAGCAAAGCTCCAATGATATAATCAGAATTTACTTGCCTGATAAAATCCAGGTCTGGGTCGTCAGCCTTGCTCCTTCATGAAATGATTCTGTATGGGTTACTTCTCCTCTCTGGGTTGCTATTTCCTCATCTGCAAAATAAAGATTTGAATTAAACAAAACAAAAGATATCCTCAAATTTTAAAAGTGTACTGTCCCATGTAAAAGGTCATTAAACCACCTAGATGGATAATCTCTCACAAAAGTCTAGAATGTATTATAAAAACAAGGCAGAGCAAGCCAGCCTTATTTGAAAAACTATTTTTAGAAAATGTCTCAGTTTGAGGACATGCCATTGGCTAGTGATTCCCCAATTACACTCTGAGGGCTATAAAGTGTCACAGGTACCAGGGTTGAGGGGAGGCCCAAGGAGGGACAAAGAAAGGGGCTAAGAACACCCCACCTCACTTCTTTTGGAGCAGACTGCTTTTGATCTGTTTTCTAATTCAGTTTCTGGGTGAGATTTTTGTCTGTAGAAAATATCTCTTGACTTTATTAGTCTCTCTTAACATGGGGGGGCACAGTGAAGAGATTAGATTAATCACTATCTATAAAAAATCTGTCTTTAAAATCACATTGGATATAGTCAGAAGCTTTAAGGCTTATATCTTATTGTGTCATTTATTTGATGTGTCACATCAGGCATGTCATACAGTCTTTCTCAATCTTTTTCCTCACATATAGAACAGTGACACTGTATGCATAGATTAGTTGTGAGAATTAAATGAGAATATATCTATGAAAATGTCTTGTAATTTATGAAGTATCATAAAGATGGTTAGTGTGTCTTCAGTAGTTAGCCCCAGAGTTTTTCATTTGGCCCTGACTACCTGTAGCATTTTTTTGTCCATATGAATTAAGTTATGGAAAGTACATATGATCAAATTTTCAGGTGATCCCATATTATGGGGTAGGGGCATAAGAGATTTAGCAGATTACAGATTCTGAGGGTAAAAGGGGGAAATAAATAGGTCCTGTTCTTTCATACAAAAAGTCAATTGGCAAGAATAAGACTGGAGAAAATTTGACTTATAAGGAGTGCAGGTAAAAACACTAAGGAATTTTTATTGACTTTAAGTTCATTTTGAACCTATAGTATTGTGATATGATTGGCAAATAAATAAATAAGCAGTCCAGTATTCTTACATAGCTATAGAAGTATGGTGTCACCTACAAGAAAAAAGACTATGCCTTTCGGCCTTGATTAGCATCCTTCTTCCAGCTGTTAAAGTGGTCACTCCATCAAGCTAAGCATATCCATAGAAATCTAGAAGGAGAAATCCTGGAAGGTTTCCTCTGGGAAATGCTGAGAGATTTGTGGGGAGGAATGTGTCATGGAGGTCTCAAAAGATCTAAAAGGTATTAAAGGGTGTTATAGGCTGTTGTGGAGAAGATTTAGAACTGTTGCATTGTTTTCAGAGGTGAATCTTAGGAAACACTTCAAACAATAAGAGCTGTCTAAAGGAGAATGGGTTATATGATGAGGTAGTGAGAGCTCCATTAAGAAAATTGTTTAAGCAGAGACTAGACAACACCTTCTAAGGGTTGCTATGAGTCAGGAGGCAGTTTTTAAGAAGATATTACTAAAATCTCACCAATTTTAAGATAATATTTCTATAGTAGAATTAAATATTCCACTAGAGAATGATTGACTTTGTTAAAAATGTTTTTGCCATATTAAAAAAAGTGTGGAGTTTGAAATTGGCAAACTGGAGTTTGCTATTGCATGGTATTTGGATATTGTTTAACCTCTTTGAACGTTAGTTATGTCATCAGTGACATGGAGATTATTAATTATTTCTGTATTGTTGTGGAGATTAAACGGCACAACATTGGTGAAAGATCCTTAGTAATCACTGGTCTTAGTAAGGGCTCAAAGATAGTAACTTTTGTCACAATTATTATTTGTTCCTTCTATTTTCTACATGCGTTTTGTTTCCTCTTATCTAACAGATTCCTTTTAGGTGATTCCATTGCATCCTTTATGGTTGTATGATACAAGTGGGTAAAAGGATAACTTCCATGAGTCTGGGAGAAATAATTCACCCTGAAGGAAGTTAGCAGATCACAGAGGTACCAAGTCATCTGTTTTGTGTTTGCATCAATGTTTGTTTCCTCCCAAAGAGAGGTAACCTGTGGAACAGCTTTTTTCTTGTTCTAAACTACAACCTGATTTTCCTGCCCATCAACACCAGAACTAGTCCAACCTGAGTGATTTCTTTTTTCTTTGTTCAAAGTTTTAGGCAATAAAACAACCTATTAAAATTTTAAGGCCTGAGCTCTTTATCACAGAGTAGACATGGTATCTGTAGAACTATTGGGCTCAGTTATGTATGTTTCTATGCCTATTTTTTTTCTGTCAATAAAGTGAACTTAAATCAATTTTACTTAAAAATTACTCAATGGGTGAGTTAATAAAAGAGAAGCAGTTTACTATTCTTAGAAAAAGATCAAACACACGAGATCCTGTTCTCTCAAGCATACTGCCAAATATTAAATAAGAATCTTTCGCTTCAAATGCATTGAACTAAGGGACAAATGTACTGATACCCACCTCCTCTATGACAGTCCTTTGGTAAGGAGTTCACATCACATTTTTAAGCTGTCCACTTTGTTTCTTAACTACTTTTTGCTTTTTCTTCTAAAAATCAAATTTATACTCCACAGCATTAACTGTTCTAGATTCTTCCCACCCCCCAGATATTAGAATTGATTTTTTTATTCTATAAAAAAGAAATTAGAATCTGTAGTCAAAACTGATAACTGTGAGAGTGGGAATGATCAAGGTAAAGCTTGTTATTGCTTAAACAGTTGCCTTGTTTATGATGACAAATAATTAGATTAAAAAGCTGCATGACCAGACTGTGAAATACTTATTTAAAGGATTATAAGAGGAATTGGGACTATTTAACATGTATTATTCATAAAACCCATGAAAATTGAGTAAGCACTTTCCACATTATCTAATTTAGTGAGTAGTAGTTACGTTATAAATGTAGAGTTTAGGCAACATTTATAAGAAGTTGTTGAATTTTTCTGTTGCAGCTCTGTGCAATATGATAGTAATAGCAATATGCACATATGTATATTTCTTTGTATTATCTATAAATATATATATATATATATGCACTAATATGTATGTATATCGTTTCTAAATTCAAAAGTAGCCAAATTAATTTATTTCATAATTTTAAAATAAGGTGTCAATTATGTTCTTAAGAGTTTACAGTTGCTAAATACTAGATTAGAAGATTACTTATTTATTTCTAAATTTTATTTCCATTATGTTGGTTCCACTATGTTTCACTTAAAAGATTTTAGAGAAGATCAAATGTAAACTTTTTAGGAAAAACATTTCTTTAACTCTTAACTTCACTAGAGAGATATGATTCTATGTTATATGACAAATAATGCTTCTCCATCAATAGTATAATACATTTAAAAAAGTCTCTAGAAATAGTACAGTTAATCAGATTTTCTTGGCTATTTAAGTAACAAATACTGATTTTTGTATATTAAGTTCAATATTAATGAGGGTAGATCAGATAAAGATAGTAGTTAAGTTAGAAGAATTTGTTGACAACTCTGTCAGAGAAATATTGCTGCTATGCTAATAGACTTTGATTTTTAAGCACAAATAATTTCTTTGTTTACTAATAGTTTTACCACTGTTAAAGCTGTACCTGCTCTTATAGATATAAAATATCCCCTGAAATATCACAATACAATTATAAAATATTGTATGAAAAATATAGACACCCATAATTTTACCATTTTTATAAAACTTTGTATATTGTTAACATTTTAGAATTTTTTTCTATGCATATTTTTCTGTCACACTTGGTTGTAATCAAATTATGTATTTCATTCTGTATCCTGATTTTTTCAATTAATTTTGCTCAAAGGTATTTTTAAATATCTTCACATAGTTTTCTAATCATCTTTCTAACGATTGCATTAAATTCCAAGGTATCTCAAGATTTATACCATTCATACCACAAACATTTACTGGTCACTACTATAAGCTTAGCATTGTCCTAGGCACTGTACAAAAACTTCAACCCCTGTGCATTCTATGGGAAGATGATAGAGGATGTATAGATGGTACCTGAAAAAAAAAACCATAAAATCTTGAATTCAGTGCTATTACTCTCCTAGTGTTAAGCACTTCAGTTGTTCATTAGGTTGCTGATTATCAGCCAAGGTAGTAAAAAATATGTGCATATGTTTGTGTAGATCCTGTGCCAGGTTTAAATGTACTGAACTTAAACTACCTTTTTTTTTTTTTTTCATTTCTCTATCTAAACAGATATACAGCAGTCATAGCCTAGTAATAATGATAAAAATATTTTGAGACTAAGGGAAAGTTCTGCCGGAATGGTTGATCAGAACAGCTTCTATTTCCAGTGGGCTTGGGTCTGTGCGCCAAGCATCACCTGGATATTGACATGCTTTTCTTCATGTGTGATGGCTCCCAATTCAGAGATCCCACAGTCACCAAAGGTTCCATTCTGAGTAATTAAAACAAAAATGTTTTTGTGACATTTAAAATTTTCTATGAGGATCCCTTTGGTAGGGGAAAAGCCAAGCATATTCTCTCTGATAGAAGTAGAAGAAAGCAGCAAATTTACTTTGTTTCCATATGTTGGTCACAGGTTAGCTTTCCATCTCATTTACGTGGTAATAGATTACTCCATATGAGGAGGCACTATGCTAATTTTGATTAAAGGTCATACACAGAAGAAAAGAATTAGATTTTCAAAAGAAACAAAAAGATAATATAATATCCTTAGGTTTAGATAAGACTAAACTTCAAGTAAGATACATCCATATATATATGGATGTATATATATGTATATACATATATATATATGAGATACTTCCATATATATATATATTTGTTTTGTTTTATTTATTTTCTACTCCATCAGTGAACATTCGTTGATTCTTATGGGGCATGACATTTTATGTGGCACAAAAACAATGTTCTAGAACATAAACATGAACTGGTTGGTATTTTTGGCTATTGATGGGGAATGTAAGTATGGTATTATTGCCCCAGAAAAGCTGCTTTGAACATGACATATTGAGCTTTTTTACCTTCTTTCTTTTTTTGAATCTTTTTTAACTTTCTTGTTCAATACGTTACTTACATTTATTCCCAAATTCTCTTTTTAATATTTTTGTAGATCTTGAACTCAAAGTGATAACTTTAGCTTGGAATTACTAATTGTCATCCTTTGATCTTATAATGGAGCTGAAAGAGCAGGGATGCAATATTTAAATGGCAAATTGTCACCTGGAAGCTGCCATTGTATACTGGTAATATATTTTTTTATTTATTGAGCAACTTATGTTTCAGAAGTTTGATAAGCACTTTATATGAATTACTTTATGCAGCTTACTTAACAACAATATAATAGATGCATTATTTCTATACCTGTTTTAAAAATGAGGAAATTGGGGTACTGGGAAATTTTTAAACTGGCCCGAAGTCTCATGGTGAATGCAGAGCACACAGTCTTAACCAGTCTCTCAGGCTGCCTCTCTATATATGGAGTTCTGATCATAACCTGGCAAATCGTTTATCCCTCCTTCCAGCCAGCTGGCCACTCAATCTAGTATCAAGGATGTAGGAGGGATGGGATATAAACTGTCAGTAAGATAGACATGGTCACTATCCTCAGGATGCTTTCTAGAGAAGAGAAGGAACAATTAAGCAAGCATCCACACACAGTATGGTTTATGCTATGATAGGGAAGTGTAAGGTACTCAGGGGCATAGGAGACTCTAATCCAGTCTGGAGGTGTCAGGTCGGCAGGTCAGAAAGTTGTTGTCTTAGTTGCCCGTGTTCTTCAGCCATTTTGTAGGAGAAGACATATAATGTATCCTCAGAAGGAAAGGGCTTTGGAATAAGGTCCTCTTCTGTCTTGTTACCCAGATGCCTGCCACATAGTAGCTGCTCAATCAAAATTTGTTGAATAAATAAATGAGAATTCTAATGCTCCATAATAATTCCATTGTGACAGGGGTCCTTTGAGTTATTTCTAACTTTATATTTATTCTGAATATTCTTAAACACTTCTCCTCTAAGCTTGACATAAATGAATGTATCCTTTTGACTTACGAATTCAAGTCTCTGCTCTTTTTTTTTTTTTTTTGAGACAGAGTCTCGCTTTGTCGCCAGTCGCCATCTCAGCTCACGGTAACCTCAGCCTCCCGGGTTCAAGCGATTCTCCTGCTTCAGCCTCACCAACAGCTGGTATTACAGGTGCGCACCACCATGCCCGGCTAATTTTTGCATTTTTAGTAGAGACGGGGTTTCACCATGTTGGCTAGGATGATCTCGATGTCTTGACCTCGTTATCCACTCGCCTCGGCTTCCCAAAGTGTTGGGAGTACAGGCGTGAGCCACCGCGCCCAGCTTCTGCTCTCTTTTAAGCCATTACTAAAAGCTCTCGTCCAAGAAAGCTCCTGTACCCATTATATTTTACCAGAAAGAGAGCTCCCCAGGTCTCTTTTAAACCAAGTTCCCTGAGTAGGGATTCTAGGACAATCTGGTAAAGTGCAGACTGGTTGCTTTTTCCCTGTGTTTTTTTTTTTGTTTGTTTTTTTGTTTTTTCAGTTGGTCTGTGGATTTGATGCTCTGCTCACTTTCCAGACTTCTGAAAAACTTGTTCTTCCTTTACCTGGGCATCATGGCCTGGAAATTTCTCTTACCTCACTTCTCCCCAGCGCTTTCACTCTTCAAACGGTATTAACTTTGGGGAACCAGTTCTTAATTATTTGCCACACAATTTTCTGGAAGACTACAAGAATCCAGGACAAAGCTAGAGGGAGAGGCCAAAAGTAAACTGAAAACCTAGGCTAATGATTTTCCTGAGCAAGAGTTTTTGTTATTATAATGCAGTATTTTACATAGGTTGTAATTCTCAAGAGCAGGTGTTGGGTTATGTCTTCTTTATGCTCAATTGGAATGAATGCCCTTGTGCTATTATATTATTTTCCCTAATGAAACAGCAGCAAATATAGGCAGCAAAATAATGTTGGTGGTTGAAGCAAATGCCACAGGGAAACCAAAGCTTCCCAGGGGAAGAGAGAAGTTAACTGGGAGCTGGTAATCTTTTTGGTGAGTTGGCCAGTGGCCAGGTTTGTATGTGATTTTACATTTTTCTACTTGCAAGATCTTACTTCCTAGACCGATCCCACTATTTAAAATTGTACCTTATCGCTTCTCGGCCTTTTGGCTAAGATCAAGTGTAAAATTGTACCTTGTTCTTTTCTCTGTTTTATGTTTCTTCAGAGCCCTTAACTTCATTATGAAATTTACTTATTAATATTGTCTGACATTCAGAACCTATGAGGCCACTTGTTCCTCTCTAGTTCATTATCAGTGCTCAGACCAGTGGTTGAGTTTGTTCAGGCCCACATAGGTGAGAGAGGAAGGTACCTGGATCTCAGCCAAAAGTTTACTTGCCTTCTACTCAAATTAGCCCAGTTTTGCCTACACTAGATTGGCCCTAAAAGCCTGAGAGTCTTGGGAGGAGGAGAAGCTGGAGCAGCCACTGAAGTCTTCATAGCATACTAACCTGTCATTGTCAGAAAGCATCTGCTATGATTATGACAACCTCAAATGCAGGAGACACTCCCAAATAATTAATATGTTCCTCTATTCATCTTTTATGTTTTGAGTTCCCACAAGCTGCCTGATCCTGTACTAAGATGAAATCAAATGATAATGCTTCATCCAGAAATGGAAATATAAAACTAGTGAGCCTCACTGTGTCATGGGGGTGGCAAGGACCCCTGGCCTTACTGCCAGACAGTTATGAGTACACTGAAACAAATCATGTCCTTAGCTTTAGGGATTCAAGGCTACCTGCTTCAGGAAACCTCAAGGATTTTCCATTCTCATCAGCACAGGCTTATTCTTCCATGTATATGTTTTTGAGGAGCATATCATGATGATAGAAATGGGATCCATGTGAGTTTTGACCATCAAAGCTTTTGCAGAGGTCCTACTGTAATATTTTGTCTAATTACAAGATTTATATAAAATAATTTTTAATGCCCAGCCATTTATTTCATTTTTATTTATTCATTTATTTTGAGACAGAGTTTCACTCTTTTTGCCCAGGCTGAAATGCAATGGCATGATCTCAGCTCACTGTAACCTCCACCTCCCGGGTTCAAGCAATTCTCCTGCCTCAGCCTCCCGAGTAGCTGGGATTACAGGTGTCCACTACCACGCCTGGCTCAATATTTTTTGTATTTTAGTAGAGACGGGGTTTCACTATGTTGGCCAGGCTGGTCTCGAACTCCTGACCTCAGGTGATCCACCCACCTCGGCCTTCCAAAGTGCTGGGATTACAGGTGTGAGCCACCATGCCCAGCCCAGCCAGTTATTTATAAAATCAATACATGTAGGAAAAAACTCTATCATAGTTACTTTTTTAATATTGCTTTCATCAGGATTAATAACTCATTTATTCAACAGATAAATGAATTATTGCACACCTATCCTGTACCAGGCCACTTCTATGCCCTGGATAAGTAAAAAAACAGACAAAAGTTCCTGAGATGTCAGACAATATTAATAAGTAAATTTCATAATGAAGTTAAGGGCTCTGAAGAAACATAAAACAGAGAAAAGAACAAGGTACAATTTTACACTTGATCTTAGCCAAAAGTGGATGAGTCCAAAACGATATGGCATTGCAAGCGAATTCTCTATGGGACTTTTCTTTCTTTTTTTAGGACTTTTCTTTCTTTCTTTTTTTGTGATAGCCATTCTGGTTGGTGTGAAGTGCTATTGTACTGTGGTTTTGATTTGATTTTCATTTCCCTAACCACTAATGGTTAGCAAAAAATTTCTCATGTGTAAATTGGCTGTTTGTACATGCTCTTTGGAGAAATGTCTATTCATTTTTTGCCCATTTGAAAATGGCTTGTCTTTTTGTTGTTGAGTTCTTTATTTTCTGCCTTAAGAGTGGAGGATGGTTGGAGGAAGAGAGCCTCAGACCTCTCAGTTGCTGTCATCTAGAACAGAGCTCTGCAACACAAAGCTGGGGATCATGAGTAATGTGACAGCCTGCTTCTCTCAGGGTATACTACAGAGTATGATCTAGGTTGAGAGGGGGCCCTGTGTTACTGGCTCCACCTATCCATAGTGAAACACCTTCACACTCAACTGGAGGTTGCAGGGAAATATGTTGTGGTTCAAATGCCACAATTGTTTGCAGTTCTTACTGAAATATAAGAGATTGTCTTGAATAAATATTTTCCTCATGCTGTATGTTCTCAGGACAATTTCCAGGAACTTTAAATGGTTATTTATCTATATTTTTCACCAGTTATTGTTGTTTTTAAGGAATGGATTTGAAAAGCTCTTTATATCACCATTCTGGAAGTGAGTCCCATTTGGATCTTTTTAAATAAATATTTTGTTACTTTTATACTTGCTGGTAAAATAGTGGTAAAACTGTACTTCATAATTAGCATAGTAGATATAAAATTGCTGTACAATTATAAAGGGCAGTTTTTATAAAAGTAGTTGCAAATTTACAAACAGTGAATTAAAATCAATGAGAGTTGAAGACTGGTTGACTTTCAATTTCAAATCTAGTCAAATTCTAGAATGACCATGCTTTGGTTTGACAAATAATTTTTAATTTATTGTCATTAAATAGTTGTAAAGAAATATCTGGATAATGAGGATGACAGTGCATTTCATACTACAGCTTGTTAGTTTTGGTCTAGTTATCTATGTACAAAGCCATCACAGACATTGAAATAGTCACCAAAATGACACCTGTTTTAATCAGCATAGGAATAATTCAGATGTGGAAATCAAGTTCTTAAAATTCAATACCTTTATGTATACATTTTAAAATTTCACTAGCAAAAATGACCATGCTTTTCTTAATTTTTGTCTAATTCAAAATAAGTACTGCACGACAAAGTCTTCTAGTAAAACAACTTTCCCAACTCCCCTGATACAGTTATTTGGACTTTGGGGTCTCTTACATTTAACAATTCTTCAAGCTCCTTATCTGATCATGTACTGGGTTCATATGTGAATTGCCAACCAGTTGAATATCACTTTAGTTGAAACAAATCTGGAGTCCCACTCATATTTAAAATGCCTCTCTATACATTTTCCCCACTTTTCCTATCCTTACGGCCAAGTTAACTATTTAGCTAACTCTAGCTAGCTGTCTTTTGGTGAAGAAGTTTGGTTACTTATAAAGGATCACATAAGTATCTTTGAGAAAATACATACTGCTTAATATGTATAAGAGAATGTTAAAATATATTCCTTGTTAGAAGTTCTTCACTTTTTGGCCGTTGACTTGTGTATACTATTGCCTAAAGTACAGCAATTTAAATAACTTACGGGCAGAGAGGGGTTGTATAAGAGCACGGAACTAGGTAAAGATGAATAAGAAGGAAACCAAGCACCTCCCAATGATATTTCCGTGAATACTTAATGGACTACACAAAGATAAATAGTGAAAATAGCAAAGTAATTTTCTCTACTTTTGGTTTGGAAAGTTTCAGTGTTAAAGTCTGGCTTCTGTTGAGTGAAACATCTTAGTTTCCCACATAATGAAAGGTAAATGGAAAAACCCACCAATTTTGAAAATTGTAATGCAGTTAAATAGTAAACTGATAAATTGCATTAAAGCTCACTATTAATTTTTTCCCCTATAGAGAAAGGAATACTATCCTACTAAAGCTACTTTACAGTTCAAGTAGGTATTTTGGAAGATGCTTACCTCCAGGTTGGGTGTATCTCCCTGCTGCTTAGGTGAGCGCCGAGGCTTTGGCTCCTCCCCAGCTGCTGCGAGCTTCCCACTGCGCCGGGCGCCTGGGAGCCTCCCCGAGTTAGGTGTTCGGCCCCGCCCTCTGGACTATTGCTAAAACTCCAATTCTACCAGGCTGATTCCCTTGATTAATTATTGACAAAAGGAAAACACTCCTACGCAAACTTGTGTCCAACCGCGCTGCTCCCAGCGACTCCTTCCAAAAGAGAATGCCCACTGCAGCGCTCCCCTCCCCCCTTGCTCTATGGTCCCAACTTCTCAGACGCTGCCACTCTCAGTCCTGGGCGATCAGACTGGTCCTCGGAGGAATGCAGCTCAACGACTTCTACGTTTAAAAATTTGGTTTTCTGCAGCTTGTTCGCACTTCTCTTGGGACCAGCCTCTCGGGAGGGGGCGCTTTCCCAATGCAGGGGAAGCCGGGGCTGCGAGAGCAACAGAGGCAGCTGAGGCGTCGCTGTCACCTCCGGCTGCTGCAGTAAAACCCCGAGCCGAGGCGGGGACGGGGAGGAGGGGATAGGGAGGCGCCCTCCCCCGCGCTGGAGCTGGGATCCCCGACACTACTGAAGGGGCACGTCCTTTGGCGGAGGTAGAGGGGCGGGCCGAGGAACAGGAGCTGCGAAGGTGGGAGCTCTGGGGCTTTAGCCCAAGCCGCGTTAAAGCGAGCAGGAAAAGCCCGCGCCCAGCATCCCTCGGGCCGCAGACTTCGGCAAGGGGGCGAGAAGCCCGGGTGTCAGCAGAGCAGGACTGCGGTTTCAAACTCGGCGTCAGGCTGCGAAGTGAGCCCGGGGCTCAGGCCGGGCGGCAGGCGGCCAAGAAAGCATCCCACCCAGGTTTGTCAAAAACCGAAGAAAGCAAGCCATTTGAGCACCGGCAGCTAATTCTGGTGCCTCTGAATGTGCGAAGCGCCCCTCCCCGCCCCACTCGCATCCTGCCACCTTGCCCGCGGTGGCTGGGAGGTTAATCGTTAAAAAGGTGGACTCCCTCCGGGGAAACGGATGGAAGGATCGTGCCCGGAGAACTTGTGTGTGCCCACTGACAAGTGCAGAGAATTAATCTGGGCCCGGACTGCGGCAGGAGGGCGAACTGGGGAAAGAGGGCTGGGAGGCGGCGCGGTGGTGCAGAGACGCGCGGCGCCTGCTCCCGCGGCCCCCGGGCCTGGCGTGCCCTGCGCTGACGCTCTGCTCTCGGATCTCTTCCCCGAGGGCGCGGGACCGGCGTGAGCACCTTCCCTGGGAGCCCACATCCATCACCAGAGATGGCCTCTCCATCGAGAGCAGGGCTTGCTGAGAGCGGCGGAGGACCCTGAAGGCTCCGCGCTCTGTATCTCCGTGGCAGAGACGCTTTCTGCTCGAGGCCCAGGGGAGTCCGGGAGCGAAAGCCTCTTCTGATGAATGAGCATGTGGGCAGCATCTGCCCATCAGCCCCCACTACCGAAGGAGGAGAAACTGCACATGCTCTGCCAGGGCTGATTGTGCTGAAGCGCGAAATTTAGCTGCTGGCAGGTCTCTGCTCATCCTCACAACGCGCTTTCAGCGGGTTCCACACTGCCAGGGCTACGAAGAGGGAGGCTCACGTTATTGGGCGGTGGTGTCTTCATGCAGGAGGGAGAATGTCCCCAGAGGAAGCTAAAGTTAGATGGGGGCAGGGAAGGGAACCAATTGAAACAGAGCAACTACATGGAGCCCGTGTTAGACATTTTACATAGTTATCATTTTAAAAGTTATTTCCTTTTGCTCCCGTGTCTAAATAGCAGCAACCACTGCTAGTGTTTTTTTTTTTTTTTTTTTTTTCTTTATCACTTTATGTTGGTCACCTTTCCTTATCTCTTGGCTTCTCCCGACACGCCTTGCAATGTTGGCAGAGTAGATATAACCACTCAGGGCACGTATATGAGGAAATAGAAATCCTAAGAAGCGACTTGGCTGGGGCCACCAAGCCCCTTTGTGGTGAGGCCAATACTATTTACACTAGTTTCTAAATCTTATTTTTCATTATCTATTTTCCCCACTTGGTTGCGACACTCCACCGTCCACGCTGTGATTGCACATTTGTGGAAGTATAGAAATAGATCTTCTTGACAAAGGTTTATGAAATGGATATAAGACCTTGTAACTACTCCAACTGGAGTTTGGGGAAAACAGATACAGCTGGCAGAGGTATTCAGACCATTAAAAATAGTCTTAATTTAATTTAAAAAAAAGACCTTAAATAACATACACCTATTATAACCACACACAGGAATACTTTTATTTATAACTTTTTGTATATCTTATGGATACCTTTATATATTAAGGTGTTATTTGGATATACCTTTATGTATACCCAAATGGAGAACAGATACTCCATGTTTTCCATAAAACCATAGAATATTCTCAAAACTTAACTAGATCACAAACTATAGGTCAGCAGTTTTGTTTTTTTTTCTTTTTGAGACAGGGTCTCACTCTGTTGCCCAGGTTGGAGTGCAGAGGCATAGTCACAGCTCACTGCAGTCTCAGCCTCCTAGGCTCAAGTGATCCTCCTGCCTCAGCCTCCTGTGTAGGTGAGACTACAGACACATGCCACCACACCTAGCTAGTTTTTAAATTCCTTGTAGAGATGGGGTCTCATTTTGTTGCCCAGGCTTAGGTCAATGCATTTTAAAAAGCAGAACTCATGCAGACTACATCACCCATCAAAATACAATAAGCATAAAATTAACAACAAAAATTTCTCCTGATTAATACCATTGGAAATTTAAAGATGATTTGAATCTGTATTAAAAAGCACGAATGGGAAAATTACAAACTCTTTAGAAACAGAAGAAAAACAAAAACCCTACATAACAAAATTGAAAGAGTACAGAAAAGCCAAACAATCTATGAAATTATACACTAAATGTATTTATCACAAAACAATGTTCAAAGAGACTTAGAAAAAAATGCAAAAGAATTATGTTAACTGATAAAAATAACAGCAGAAAATAATGAAGTTGGAAAGTATAAAAGTGAAAACAAAAACGAAAAAGGAGACTTGATCAATAAAATTAAAAAAAGTCAACTCCACAGCTTCTGCACAGCAAAAGAAACAATCATTAGAGTGAATCGGCAACCCACAGAATGGGAAAAAATTTTTGCAATCTACCCATCTGACAAAGGATTGATATCCAAAATCTATAAAGAACTAAAACAGATTTACAAGAAAAAAACAAACAAGCCCATTCAAAAGTGGGCAAAGGATATGAACAGACACTTTACAAAAGAAGACATACATGAGGCCCACAAACATGAAAAAATGCTCATCATCACTAGTCATTAGAGAAATGCAAATCAAAACTACATTGAGATACCATCTCACACCAGTCAGAATGGTGATCATTAAAAAATCTGGAGACAACAGATGCTGGAGAGGATGTGGAGAAATAGGAACACTTTTACACTGTTGGTGGGAGTGTAAATTAGTTCAACCATTGTGGAAGACAGTGTGGCGATTCCTCAAGGATCTAGAAATAGAAATTTCATTTGACCCAGCAATCCCATCACTGGGTGTATATCCAAAGGATTATAAATCTTTCTACTATAAGGACACATGCACACGAATGTTCATTGCAGCACTGTTTACAATAGCAAAGACCTGGAACCAACCCAAATGCCCATCGATGATAGACTGGACAGGGAAAATATGGCACATATACGTTTTTGATGGCACAGCCATCAAAAACGATGAGTTTGTGTCCTTTGTAGGGACATGGATGAATCTAGAAACCATCATTCTCAGCAAACTGACACAAGAACAGAAAATCAAACACTGCATGTTCTCACTCACAGGTGGGTGTTGAACAGTGAGAACACATGGACGCAGAGAAGGGAGCGTCACACACAGGGGTGTGTTGGAGGGAAATAGGGGAGGGACAGCGGGGTGTGGGGAGTTGGGGAGAGATAGCATGGGGAGAAATGCCAGATATAGGTGATGGGGAGGAAGGCAGCAAATCACACTGCCACATGTGTACCTATGCAACAATCTTGCATGTTCTTCACATGTATCACAAAACCTAAAATGCAATTAAAAAAAATAAAATAAAAATATGAATAATAAAAATAAAATAAAAAAGTATTCTCTGGAAAGATCAAGAAATAAACCTAGAAAAGATCAAGAAGCAGAGAAGACACAAATAACATTAGAAAGGAAAGATGGTATATAACCATATATAAGGATGATATTAAAATTTTTTTTAATCAATTTATTTTTATTTTATTTTGTCCATGAGAAGGAACCTTCTTTTCTTCTGATTACTAGAACTTGTGAGATAATAATTAACACTACAGCTTGTGCAAAGGGGAATGAAAGTTGAAGAACCAGGCAGAATTGTTTAGAATATGATAGTTTAAGAACATAAAGTAATGGTAATTGTATCAAATGAACATTTTAACCAGGACTTTTATCATCAGTATTATAAAGTTCCTATTGTATAACTAAAAAACACACTGCTGGAGTAGAAAATTTTCAAAAGTAACCATCACTAGTGTGTACTCCCTTAGGTAACCTGAGATGTCTGGAGACAGATATTATAGGGAAAGGAATGGGTCCACTTTGTAAAACTGTGTTTAGGTTTTTGGGGATGACTCTTGAGTCTACAATATCAGGAAGAAGCAAGGAAGTCATGGGAGAATCCACTTAAAATGACCCATAGTCAGCTACCCAATCTTGTATGCATTTGCTGAGGGAGGTCTTGCTTTTAGCGGATTAAAATTCAAGCATAAAATGTGAGTTTTTCTCAGGCTTCCAAACCTGACTGTGGTGAAAAGAATATGGACTTTGAAGAAAAACAGCTCTGGATTCAAATCTTAGCTCTTTCTACTAATCAGTTCTGTAGTCTGAGACAAATTAGCCAGTATCTGTATACTTAGATTTTCCAACCATGAAGTAGGAATAATATTGACTTCAAAGGGTTCTTTTGAAGGTTAAAGGAAACACCATTTACAAAGTACTCATCATATGGTTCCTGCGGAACCCCCAACCCCCATTCTGCCTTTCATAAATGCCATCTTTTAGTAATTTATCTTCTGGCCATTCACATTTCTTCTGTTTTGTCACTGGGATGCTATCCTTCTTCCCTTCCTTTCAGTGACCCATGTGCCTACTCCATGACTTACTAACAATCAGAGAAATCCAAGCATCATTACTGAGTACCCTGGGGATGCCTTGGAAAGATCCTCTTAAATCTAAAAATAACTTGGCCCCTTTCTTACAAGGTGTAAATGGCAAAATCAGGCCTGCTTCTTTATTTCCTTCCTGCCTGCTCCCCACCTTATTTTTACTTGCCACATTTTTTTGAGTTTCTATGAAGCTATGCATGAGTGACATTCCCCAACTCACTGTTTCCTATTTAACAAGCATGTGTATGCTTAGACTGAAATCTTTCGCTGGGGAAATACCCTAACCTTGCAACATTGTAAAATTTAATATTAGCATAAAGATCATATTAATAATAATCAGTAAAGAGAGTCAGTAGTTTCTTCTAAAAATTGGGAAAAAAAAACCGCATTCCATTAAGGGACTAATGTTGATGTCTGCATTAATCACTAACAAAAATAAGAGATTTATTAGAATAGGCACAAGTTTTGCCTTTTGATAGCCTTTCCCTATCTAGCACCAGAGAGCTGAGGAGTAGCAATAAGACCAGTTTAACAAAAGATTTTCTGCACCATTTATTCTAAAGCAGACTTTAAAAAACATTATTTTTATATTACATTATTGTTACATACAATGTCCACTTTGGTGTAGTTATGTCTATTCAGGCAAGACAAAGAATACAATGGAAAGTCAACTTAGCCAAGAGAGAAGAGCGAGGCTCTACTAATCATATTAGATAATATCCCCCCTTAGCACCTCTTATCCTCTTTTGTTGATCTCATCTTCATAGGAGAAAAAAGAAATAAAACTAGTAATCGATGAGGATATTTGAAAGTAAAAACAGAAATTTGAGGCAGATTTCATTTACTTCTTTTTGGTTTGCTTTTACAAGGTGCAAATTAACTCTTATTTCTTTTAAACCTTGTTATATTAGCATTGTTTGTTTATTTTTTTTTGATGCCATAAAGATACTACTAGTCTCCCAGAGTAGAAATCTTTATAACATTCAGTAGAATTTGAAGGGTATTTGAAGGGATTGTCATATGGTAATGGAGTTTACATGTTCTTACAGCAACTAGCTATGCACCTCTGGTGTACTAGCTAACTTCTTAACCCTTTTAAAATGTCCAGTGTAGCAGCATTAAATACATTCATAACATTCTGAAACTATTACCACCATCTCTTTCAATAATTCTTATAATCTTATAAAACTGAAATTCTGTACTCATTAAACAGCAACTCCCCATTCCTCCTCCACACAGCCCCTGGCAACCACCTATTCTACTTTCTATCTCTATGATTTTAACTATTCTGTTTCATATCAGTGTGATTATACTGTATTTGTCTTTTTGTGGCTGGCTATTTCACTAGAAAACTGTTCTCAACATGTATCCATGTTGTAGCACAGGGGTCCCAAGAGATCTAGATTGCATACTCCTAAGACTCTAATGCCTGAGGATCTGAGGTAGAACAGTTTCATCCTGAAACTGTTCCTCCCTTCCCCATCTCCCTGTCTGTGGAAAAGCTGTCTTCCATGAAACAGGTTCCTTGTGCCAAAAAGGTCAGGGATCATTGTTGTAACATATGTCAAAATTTCCTTCCTTTTTCAGGCTAATATTCCGTTATATGTATACCACATTTTGCTTGTCCATTCATCTACCGACGGGCATCATGTTAAACTCTTATGCTCAGTGATGTGTCAGTAAATGAATTGGTTGCCTGGAGTTAGAGGTTGTTCCAGGTACCTATATAACTGGACCATATCATGGTTAAACCCAGGATCTTGAATAAATTACTGGAATACATTTATCAATAAAGGAACCAATCTTACTTTCCTTCAGGCTGGTATAAGGAAAGTCCCATTAATAATCTTATAGTTACCTTTTTTTTTCTCAGAATATGTGGGCAAAATTACTTCTCTGTAAAATGGAAAATATTTTCCCTTCACTGCTGCATTGTTACAAAGATGCATGTGATATCCCTCATTACTATCAATTATTTTGCTTTAGTTTTCCTCTGTCAAAATAGAATTTTATTTTCTTCATTAATTAGCCCTGTTAGGTTAAAATCGTAGTTAAAATCATAGAAAGAGAAGCAAAACAGGAAAATGGTAGTGGCTGGAGTGTTCGAACTCTGTCAAGCTCAAAAGATGAATAATAATGATATAGATAATAATGATGATAATGACTCTCAGCTCTTAACCTACTATCACAAAATTTTCACAAATAATCTCTTACTGCAAGTTTGTAGGGTAGGAGCTTCTTATCTCATTTCGTAGACCAAGAATCAGAGTGGTTGGAACCCTTCTAAGGTAACACAACTTTACAAGTTGGATACCAAACCCTGTTTTTATTGTTTTTGGTTTTGTTTGTTTTTTTATCCTTTACTCTGTTAACTCACTCTAAATGATTTCTCCATGACTGCTCATATGTCACTTCTCCTGATATTTTTCTGAGAGAAGATGGTTGTGTTATGCTAGTTAAAAGAATAGATGCTGGAGCCAGACCTACCAGATTTAAATCCTAGCTTGACCACTTGGCTGTATGAGTGAAGACGACTTACTTAAACTCTCCTCAGCCTCAATTTCCTTATCTGCCATGAAAGATTAAAAACAGTATTGAATTATTTTAATTAAGATACATAAGGCATGTAGAAGAGTAGCTGGCATTGAGTAACTGTCCTGTAAGTATTCACTACTATTGTTTTGAGAGTTTGAGATAATAATATGTGTAAAGCAGTTAGGGCAGTATCTGGCCCCTAGAAAATGCTTAGTGTGGCCAGGCACAGTGGCTCATGCTTATAATCCCAGCATTTTGGGAGGCCGAAGCTGGTGGATCACCTGAGGTCAGGGGTTCAAGACCAGCCTGGCCAACATGGTAAAACCACATCTCTACTAAAGATACGAAAATCAGCCAAGCGTGATGGTGGGTGCATGTAATCTCAGCTACTCGGGAGGCTGAGGCAGCAGAATTGCTGGAACCCAGGAGGCAGAAGTGGTAGTGAGCCAAGATAGCACCATTGCACTCTAGCCCAGGTGACAACAGAAGACTCCGTCTAAAAAAAAAAAAAATGCTTAATGCATCCATCTTACTTTTAAATGTGTTTTATTTTTGTAATAAATAGTTTTAAAGTAGATTTTCAGGAATACAATCAGCATCTTCTTCCTTCCCTCATTCCCCTTCCCTTTATCACTCCTTCCTCCCCTTCTCCTTCCCTTTTGACTTTCCTACCTCCCCTTTTGTGATAAGTGACTATGACTTACTCAACTCTGTGTGTGTGTGTGTGTGTGTGTGTGTGTGTGTGTGTATTTTTGAGATGGAATCTTGCCTTGTCGCCCAGGCTGGAGTCGGTGGTACAATCTCAGCTCACTGCAACCTCTGCCTCCCGGTTCAAGTGATTCTTGTGCCTCAGCCTCCCAAGTAGCTGAGATTACAGGTGCACACTACCACACCTAGCTAATATTTTTATTTTTAGTAGAGATAGGATGTTGGCCACACTAATCTTGAACTTCTGATCTCAAGTAATCAACCTGCCTTGGCCTCCCAAAGTATTGGGATTACAGGCATATGCCTCTGCACCCAACCTGCAATTGTGTTTTCTATGAACTATTGTTCAGGGAAATCCATTAATTTTTCTAATGTTCCAGCCCAACAGAAAATATATTTACTTTAATGTCACATATTCAGAGAACACAGCATTTCCTCCTTTCATTAAAAGACCTTTACTAAAAACAGTGGTTGATTAAAAAGAATCTTAAGGTTTTGAAAGTAGAAATTAGTTTAAAAAAAAATCCCCAATTTGTGAGAAAGCAAGAGAGAGAGATGAATGATAATGACAGAACTCTGTATGTTTGGACTACAGATTGAGGTGAAAGTGGCCACAATTTTGATGATTCAGCTGTTTTACTTTGCATTTTGACATGTGATGGCGTCTCTGCCGAGAACAAACTTACTTTGTCCTTACTGAGAGATTTATTGCTTCATTGAAGACTTTTGATTTAGTAACCATCTTCCTTAACTAGTTTTCTTATCTTGAATCACTTGGAGTAAGACTCTTCAGCTATGATGAATAGCTGTGTAATGAAAAGGAGAGGAAGCCGCCCCATCATTTTATATTTCCACTGAATGAATTATCACTCACCTCCAGCAAAACATCTTTCTCTCTTATGTATTATGAAAATTCACAGCTACCCTAGAGTAGTGACATTTTGCTGTGGAGAATTTGGCATTTGTTGTGAAGGTATTATTTTAATTCCTGTCAAATTAAACTTTCAGGTCAGGGTTGTTATTAAGGATGAAAAGAGCAAACCAGAATGAAAGTAAGAAAATAAGGCAACAAGACAATTCAGATGTCAAGATTAAACAACAGGAAAAGAAACCCATGGAAACATAGTGGCAACCAGAAATAAAACCATGGTATCTCTTGGATAGTTCTGTTCCAGTCTTTATCTCATCTAGTGATCTGTACTTTAAATTTATATGATGACTTGGTGAAAGGAATTGGGGAGGTTATTGAAGCATCTCACAGGCCACATAATAATCACCTAAGAAGTTTTTCCCAGCTGGACTAGACTTTTTAAAACCAGGCAGCTCACAACATGCCATCATCTGTGTAAGTTAAAATACAATCACACCACAACTAGCAGCTCAAAGTTTATATTAATTATCTGCTTTTTATTTTGTAAATAGTTGTCATACTCTTCTGCCAGGTGTTTTAAAAACAGCATAATTCATAATTTAAAACATAATTATTGAGACACAATTTATATACTATAGAATTCACTTATTCTTAGGATACAATTTAGTGGTTTTAAGTACATTCACAGAGTTGTGCAACCATCATCATTATCTAATTCTGCTACATTTTCAAGACCTCAAAAAGAAGCCCCATACTTGTTAGCAGCCACTTTCCATTTCTCTACCCCACTGCCAACCCTAGGCAGCCATTAATCTACTTGCTGTCTCTACAGATTTGTCTATTCTGGACATACTCTATAAATTGAGTTGTACAATATGCTGCCTTTTGTGATTGTTTTCTTTTACTTAGCGTAACATTTTCAATGTTCATTCATTTTGTAACATGTATCAGTACTTCATTCCTTTTTATTGCTGAATAATATTCTATTGTGTGGCTGTCCTACATTTTGTTTATCCATTTCATCAATTGATGGACATTTGGGTTTTTTTCCCTTTGGGGTGATTATGAGTAATGTCGCTAAGGACATTTTGTGTGGACATGTTCCCATTTCTCTTAGGTATATGAGAAATGGTAGTGGAATGGTTGGATCATATAATAACTCTGTGTTTAACTTTTTGAGGCACTGCCAAGTTATTTTTCAAGGTGGTTGCACATTTTACATTCTTACCCATAATGTATAAGGTTCCAACTTCTTCACATCCTGACCAACACTTGTTATTGTTTGTGATTTTACCCATTCTGATGGGTGTGAAGTGGTACCTCATTGTGGCTTTGATTTATACTTTTCTAATTAATATTTATATTTAGTGTCTTTCCATGTGTTCATAGGTCATTTGTACATCTTTGGAGAAATGTCTATTCAAATTATTTACCCATTTTTACATTGGGTTATTTGTCTTTTTATGTTGAGTTGTAAGAGATTTTAAAATATATTCTGGATACAAGTCCCTTGTCAGATATATTATTTGGAAAGAGTTTCTCCCATCTTATGGTCCCTTTTCTCACATTTTTGATGGTGTCCTTTGAAACACACAAGTTGTTAATTTTGAAGTCTAACTTATCTCTTTTTACCTTTGGTCACTTATTAATTTGGTGTTTATGTAAAACACTATTGCCTAACCCAAAATTATAATTATTTACCTCTAGTTTCCTCCTAGGGATTTTAGGGTTTTAGCTCTTAACATTTAGATATGCGATGCATTTTCAGTTGGCTTGTGCATGGTGTCAGGTAGGTATCCAAATTCATTCTTTTGGATGTGGATATCAAATTGTTCATTGTAAACAGTGTTCTTTCTCCGTTGAATTGTCAAAGTACCCTTACCAAAATCAATTGACCATAAATGTAGAGAATTATTTCTGGCTACTCAATTATAGTCCATTGATCTATATAGCTAGCCTTATTCCACTACCACACTGTTTTAATTTCTTTAGCTTTATTCTAATAAGTTTTGAAATTTGGAAGTGTTGGTTCTCCATTTTGTTCTTCTTTTTAAAGATTGTTTTGGCTATTCTTGATTTTTTGCATTTTCATGTAAATTTTAGGATCAGCTTGTCAATTTCTGTGAAAAAGGTAGCAGGAATTTTGATAGGTATTGCTATCCTTTAATACAGATTTAATTTATAGATTAATTGGAGGATTAATCTATAAATTAGGTTATAGATTGTATAGGTTAACACCTTAACAATATTAGGTGTTCTGATCCATGAACATGGGAGGTCTTTCCATTTATTGGGACCTTCTTTATTATCTTTTTCAACAGTATTTTGTTGTTTTCATTGTACAAGTCTTACATTTCTTTTGTTAAAAAGTTTTTTTTAAAGTATCTGTTCATATCCTTTGCCCACTTTTGAATGGGCTTGTTAGTTTTTTCATGTAAATCTGTTTTAGTTCTTTGTAAATTCTGGATATCAGCCCTTTGTCAGATGGGTAAACTGCAAAAATTTTTTCCCATTATGTTGGTTGCCAATTCACTTTAATGACTATTTCTTTTGCTGTGCAGAAGCTGTGGAGTTTGATTAGGTCCCATTTGTCTATTTTTGGCTTTTGTTGTCAATGCTTTTGGTGTTTTGGTCATGAAGTCTTTGCCTACACCTATGTCCTGAATGGTTTTGCCTAGATTTTCTTCTAGGGTTTTTATGGTGTTAGGTCTTATGTTTAAGTCTTTAATCCATCTGTAGTAAATTTTAGTGTAAGGTGTCAGGAAGGGGTCCAATTTCTGCTTTCTGCACATGGCTAGCCAGTTTTCCCAACACCATTTATTAAACAGGGAATCCTTTCCCCACATGAGGCCAACAAACATATAAAAAAATGCTCATCATCACTGGCCATCAGAGAAATGCAAATCAAAACAACATTGAAATACTATCTCACGCCAGTCAGAATGGCGATCATTAAAAAATCTGGAGACAACAGATGCTGGAGAGGATGTGGAGAAATAGGAACACTTTTACACTGTTGGTGGGAGTGTAAATTAGTTCAACCATTGTGGAAGACAGTGTGGCGATTCCTCAAGGATCTAGAAATAGAAATTCCATTTGACCCAGCAAACCCATTACTGGGTATATATCCAAAGGATTATAAATCGTTCTACTATAAGGACACGTGTACACGAATGTTCATTACAGCACTGTTTACGATAGCAAAGACCTGGAACCAACCCAAATGCCCATCGATGATAGACTGGACAGGGAAAATGTGGCACATATACACCATGGAATATTATGCAGCCATCAAAAACGATGAGTTTGTGTCCTTTGTAGGGACATGGATGAACCTGGAAACCATCATTCTCAGCAAACCGACAGAAGAGCAGATCAAACACTGCATGTTCTCACTCATAGGTGGGTGTTGAACAATGAGAACACATGGACACAGGGAGGGGAGCACTACACACTGGGGTCAGTTGAGGGGAAATAGGGGAGGGATGATGGGGGGGGGGGAGCTGGGGAGAGATAGCAAGGGGAGAGATGCCAGATGTAGGTGATGGGGGGAAGGCAGCAAATCACATTGCCATGTGTGTACCTATGCAACAATCTTGCATGTTCTTCACATGTACCCCAAAACCTAAAATGCAATAAAATAAATAAATGGGAAAAAAAAGTTTTTTTAAACCCAAAATGTAAATGAAGCTTAGTGATGTCCAGGAACTACGTCTTGGTCAACCCGGCCTCCCTCCTACCTAGCTTAGTTTCTGGCTAGTGTCTTGAATTGTGGTTGGCAATTTTTGTACTTATCAAAATGAGTTCAAAAAATAACTTTCATATCTACAGAATGTTGAAAGCATCATTTTCTCTTTATTACAGCATTCCATTAAGAAAACAGAACATGTGTTAACACCATTTAATGAGAATGGTAACTTATAGATAATATATTAAGGCCAAGAAGGTTAACAGACACAGCCAAAGATATGCAGTCAATGTCAAATATAAAATTAGAGCACAATTCAACATTTCCCCCAGTGATGCACTAATTCTAAAAGCCTTTATGCCAAGAAAGACTTGAGAAAGAAGAGAAAAAAAGGGGGGTTGGAAATAAGCGATTTTTATTGGCTCATATAAAAATGTATATTGTCATATCATCCACAGTTTTTAGGGCTAAAAAGTGGTTTCAGTTAGGAAATGTATTTTTTTCTTGAACTTCTAAATTAGCTAACTGTTTGAAAAGGAGACTTAAGAATAATCTCCATGCCACATATCAATGATATTGACGTGAAAATACCAGAATCTTGACTTAATGAAAATTACGGTCAGACTCCCAAAGATGAAGCTAATGATGTAGCAAACTTTCTTAACTCACTTTTCCACTTGTGCTTCAAAGGTAGGAATCTCTTTAATGAGTTAACACTCCTAGGTTGTGGTCTGTGCTTCAGGATTTAGATGGAGCATCCAGTTAAGCATCTGGCAGGGTGCTTCATAGAGAAACTCCGGAGGGGATGAAACAGGTGTTAAATTACCATCATTGAAAGAAGGGCAGGGTATGGGTATCTAGCATTTACTGAGAACACTTGCCAACAAGAAAGACATTGTCAAAATGAGGCAATGAAGAGGAGGGTGCTATACTGGCCAGATATTACTGATTATGCTACTTTCATTAACAGGGAGAAATGAGGCCTGTTGAGAATTTCTTGATGATGACAACAGGAGTTATAAGAATAGAGATGCTTATTATCAAGGGTATCAGACATTGTGCCTACAGGAACTGCTGTGGTTGACTGATACCTTTCAGTTCTGAACTGGGTGAATGATGATGACTGCCTGGACTCAAGATGAAGAAATTTTCAATTATAAATGGTTAAAAAGGAAATAACTGAATGCTCCCAGAAGTGTTCCTTAAGGGAGCCAGGTTAAAACCTGTGGGAAATGTAGGTAGAGGGGCAGAGGACTTTTAAAATGGGAGAAAAACAAAAAAATCTTTCAGATGAGGTGTGAGTTGAACTGATGTTAACTACATACTTATTTTGTTACAAGTTGTCTGAGAGTCAAACCAACGACTTCATCATCAAATGATGAAGGCCTTGAAATAAATTCTTGGCACATGTGGATGTAACATTTGTGGTTCTACTATACTCAAAGCATTCTAGAGGTCCTTTAAATTTAAATTTGTAATTTTGCTAAGACACAAGTTTGATTTCTGAATTTGATGTGAGAATAAGCAAGTTGATTAGTTAGGAATTCACCTACCTAGTGAGTAGGAAGTAAACATGAAACTAATTTTTCTTTTTCTTTTTCTTTTTTTTTTTTTTTTTTTTTTTTTTTTTTTTTNTTTACAGCGTCTTGCTCTGTCGCCAGGCTGGAGTGCAGTGGAGCGATCTCGCCTCAGTGCAACCTCCGCTTCCAGGGTTCAAGCGATTTCCCTGCCTCAGCCTCCCGAGTAACTGGGACTACAGGCATGCACCACCATACCTGGCTGATTTTTTGTATTTTAGTAGAGGCAGGGTTTCACCATGTTGGCCAGGGTGGTCTCAATCTCCAGACCTTGTGATCCATCCTCCCTCGGCCTCCCAAAGTGCTGGGATTACCGGCGTGAGCCACCATGCCAGGCCTTTCCATTTATTTTGAATTTGCCAGCAGCTCTAGTAAAACTTAGCTAGAAGGTAACATGAATATTTACAGTAAAACAGTTCAATTTCTTGAGCTTTATTTCACCTTAACACTGTCTCCCGTTAACATTGATAATTCAGTTTATCTGAAGGAAATAGAGTGATTTCACAAATTTATTTAGAAATTTCTGAGAGGTGGCAAATGGTAGAAAGCAAGGCTTTTCCCATGAAGCTGCATTTCCATAGTAGGTATCCAAATTTAATTCAGGAGAAAATAAAACATAAATTGGAAGGGCTTAATTTTTTATCTTAGTTTCAAGTAGGCACATAGCTTCTTGGAAGGAATTAGATCATGTTGTTAAGAAAATTGAGATACAATTTTGAGGAATCAATTACCTAGGTATTTTTCTCAAATCATTAGTGAATAATGTTTGATCAATTCCAAGGTTGTGGCTTTCAATTTTCAAGGTGGAAGCTATCTTTCTGCAGTGGCTGTTTGGATGCAACACAATTTAGTGGAGAGCATGCTGAGAAGTCTCTTTGAGAGGTCTTTGGAGGCTGTAAGAGTGACAAGACAAATTTAAGTCCTTCTGAGGACTAAGAATATTTCAAGTTTCAGGAGAACAGAGCCAGAATTGTTCTCATGGGATTTGGCAATAAAGGACTTGATTTTGAGGATCAGTTAACAAAGGTTGTGAATTTGGACCCATGGCAGGATCTGATAGTGACCCTGAAGCTGGAAGGAACCTTGGAGTACAGCTTCTGTTCTTTGATGGTTATAAGCGGAGCAAGTACAGTGCATCAACATTTAGGTCCTCCCTTTTGAGGCATTTCACTGTCTTTCAGTGTAGAAGCTGGAGAGACAAGCAGATACTATACTTTCCTTCTCCCCCATCAGTCCCTACTCCCCACAGAAAATTTAAAAAAATAAATTTGCATTTTATTTATTTATTTATTTTAAAATTTCTATTTGTTTTTAGATTCCAGGGTACATGTGCAGATTTGCTACAAGGGTTTATTGCGTGGGGCTAAGACTTGGGCTTCTATTGGGTACCATGTTCACCCAGATAGTGAACATGGTATGCAGTAGGCAGTTTTTCAGCCCTTGTCCCCCTCCTTCTCTCCTGTTGGAGTCTCCAATGCTTGTTTCCCATTTTTATGTCCATGTGAACCCAAGATTTTGTTCCCAATTATAAGTGAGAACATGTGATATTTGGTTTTCTGTTTTCCCACAAACATTTGAGGGATAAACAAACTAAGAAATGGTAAGCCTTCCCTCTGATTTTGAAATCAATAATAACAAAGGAAGGAGTAATTAAGAGATGGATCAATAGCTGAAACAAAATGAGCACTTAAGATGGAATTTCTGTTTACCTTCGAAAAATGTTCTGTATTAAGACAAACTTTTTTTAAAAATTTAAACATTTTTTTCCTCTTTAGGTTTTTGTTCTTTATGCTGATACAAGGTAACAGCCTAAGGAAAGAGTCATGTTATATTTCAATGGTAGTATACTTTATTTGCACCATTTTTTTCTGGAGATTTTTCCTTTATACTGTCTTTTTAAAAATTCAGTTAATGGTGGCCACCCATTCCTGGATATATCCCTCTTGCAGTGTGTGCTCCTTCTACAGTTCTGTGAAAAGCATGCTTTTCATGATTCTATCTTACTGCAATCTTTCAGGAAGGGGTAGAACAAGACTTATTGGACATAGCAGATTTCAAGAAAATTTTATTTATTATAACATTTTGAAGTTTTATACTAGACTGAAGCATATAAAAAAGCTGAGGCAATCTGAGAGAGAACTATTAAATTTTCTAATCAACAACTAAATAAAAACGAGAATGTGAATTCTTCATTATGATCACTAAGAGGGAGAGGGAGGAAGGAAAAGGAAGGAGAAAAAAGAATATGGGACATCAAAAGACCAGAAGAGATGAAAACAGACCTTTCTTTTTCAGAATGAAAAGAGGATAAGAATTTGCTTAGCTACGGAGAGAGACAAGCCAGAGAATAAGAGATGGGAGTGAGTATTTAGTGGCAAATGAGCTCGCGTGATGCTCTGCTTTTCAACCATGATGGTAAACATTACATTCTTATTTGAGCCCTCTTTATGCTTTGGGATAGGGTTTAGACTTCCTGACCTTCTGCAAAGAGTGGCATGACTATCCTTATTCTCCCTGTAACCTACTAAAGTCACTTGCAGTCCTTTTGGTTGACTTGTGTCCATGAGGAAATACTCATTGTCCTTTGAAATGTCAGTCTTCAGTTATATCAAACCGTATTCCTGACTAGGTGTGGAAATGCCCTTCCCACTCCTATCTACGAAAGTCAGTGTTTATATTCTCCAATTTTAGTATTTAACACATGTGTGAAGGCTTGTGCTAGGTGTTAGAGATTCACTTTTAACTTTATAGCTATTACATTATTTAATTTAAATTTAATACACAGATTACCAGATTGACTTACTTTTGGTTTCAATAGATATATAGATTAACTGGATATAGCACCTCTTCAATGTGATGAATAAGGCTGATGCTTGCAAAGGAAGCTTCTCACTTGCCTTGCACATCACAGGTGCTCAGTTGTTATTAGTTTTCTTCTTTAATAGTGAAGTTGATATTGAAAAACTTTAAGTAGTAAAATTGCAATCCAAGATTAAATGAGTTAGCTAAAATTCCAATTTGCTTTCTGAGTGCATTTCATGTTTGTATATAGAGGGAGCTTTGTTAGGATTCAACTAAAAGTAAAAAAATTAAAGAATTTCACAATACCAATAATTAATGTATCATATTTGCATCTGTGGCTTAACATACTTTTAGTTTCTCCTGCTATTTTTGAAGTGTTCCCTTGGTATCGCTATCAAGACACAACAGTTGCTTATGATCTGAAGCCAAAACTTGCATCTTTGCAGCCTCATGGGACGCTCAGCAGTAGAACATATTATTTAGGGTAATTCTGGAAAGTTTCAAAAATGCTATTATAGGTACAAATTGGTCTCATTCACTGACTAATTTATCCAGGCGCATTTATTGAGCACTTATATCCAGCTGTGCTGGCTGTGGCAAACACAGGCTGACTTCCTCCCTTCATGGACCTTTTATTTTTGTGGTGGCAAATTAATTAGTTACGAAGTCTTGGCTCCCTTCAAAGCTGTTTTAGATCCCATCATTTTAAGGGATTCATTTGAAACAACGGTCATGTCACATGAAGAATAGCCAGGTAATGTTACCCTGACAGAGAGAGGTCTTGAAAGTTTGTCTTCATCTCTGTCTAGAAGATTGTCACATTTACATCTCCTAAGAACTTTGTGGGAAAAGTTCTTGTAACATATGCTGACAAGAGGTTAAGCCAAGAGATTTCAAAGGACTCTTTCATACTAAGGAGTTGTTAACAAACCAAGGGAGGAAAAAAATCTCTCTTAAAACAACTTCAGAAAAACAGAAACCCCCTAAAAATGTGCTGCCTGACTTGGTAACCGTAGTGATCTCTAATGAGCAGACAGGCATGGGTTGTGTCTATCACACTATTGACCCTTGTTCATCCTTTATCATTTTGTACAAAGAAAGCCTGGAGACTAATGGAAAAACATTATGGAGCTTTTATCGATCTCTGCTTCTGACTGTGAACTGTAGCTAGAGACTTGTTAAGCTAAATGAGCTCAACTGAGACTCAGGCTGTCAACATTTGTGCAGAACCTGTACATTAGCTTCTGGGTCTGCAGGGGTTGTCTTCTGATGAGGCATAAACATTGTACATGCACAGTTTTGAATTGAGCTTTCTGGCAGTTATATGAAAAGAGCATGCTTTTAATTTTAAAAAAATATTTGTAGCACTTTTGTTGTTTTTATTTCGAAAGTAAACATGTTTAGAATGTATTATTAAAAACTGCGTGTGTGTGTGTGTGTGTCTGTGTGTGTGTTTACTTAACATTTGGCAGCATTCTTCATTGTCAGTGAATGAAATGGTAGTTTGCTGTTTTGTTAAGTGGGCAGTGTTAATTTCACTTCAGTGTCCCTTGTGGTTGGAGATACTGGAGCAGAATCTTGGTAGGGATTAATATTATGGAGCAGTGGTTCCTAACATGTGGGCTCCAGGCTAGCAGGACTAGCCTCACTTGGGAACTTGATTGAACTCCTCCTGTTTCAGGTGGTTCTGATGCATGCTGAAGTTTGAGACCCCTGTGATAGGAACATGAGCCTAAAATCAGTAATTCTCTAGGAGATAAGAAGAAGATGGGGAGTGTCAGCAGCACCTGGGTTTCTTCTTTTCCCAAACTCACAGCCTCTTTCCTCCACTCTGCTCCTCCTTCTACTCCCATCATTGCACAGTAGCCATTCCTCTGGGACTCCTACACAGCCTTTGGGGGTGTTGGGGTAAACGACTGGACTAAATGAGTAACATTTTAGAGCTGATCCATCATCATGGAATTATGTCTTGACCTTGTGACATTCTTAGGATACTTGTTAATAAAGATTTGTACATTTTGCTGGTCTTTTTGTTTGTTTTTGGTTTTTTTTGTTCTTTTTTTTGAGACGGAGTTTTGCTCTTGCTACCCAGGCTGGAGTGCAATGGCGCGATTTCGGCTCACCGCAACCTCCGCCTCCTGGGTTTAGGCAATTCTCCTGCCTCAACCTCCTGAGTAGCTGGGATTACAGGCATGCGCCACCATGCCCAGCTAATGTTTTTTGTATTTTTAGTAGAGATGGGGTTGGATGGTCTCAATCTCTTGACCTCGTGATCCACCCGCCTCGGCCTCCCCAAGTGCTGGGATTACAGGCTTGAGCCACCGTGCCTGGCTTTGCTGGTCTTTTCATCTATTCTGGGTATACTGATGATCTCTTAGGAGTTAGACAGAAGTAAGAGAAGTGTATTGTTTTATAATCTAGTAATAGCCTCTGGTTGCAGATCTTTCCTAGGAAATTTGAAAATGTTTTTACTCTTTTATGAAATAAAAATTTTAGTTTTATTGTATAAGGCTTTGTAGTTTGGGTTTATCTGAAGTAAGCCACCCATTCACTGGCATTGAGAAAAGACTGTGGAATGGTTTTTATGGTCACATGTCTTTTGAATCCAGGTTCGCTGGGCATATATCCTGGCTCTGCTAAACTGTATACATGACCTTGGGAACTTCCTTTACATTTCTTGGTCAGTTTCTTCATTTGTAAAATCAGTCTAGCAATAATGACTACTTCTTAGCTGTTTAAAGCATTTAGTGAGTTATTGAATGTTAAGTGCCTGACTCTTGCTTAGGACTCAATAAATGTTAGATATTACTATTAGTGACTACTGTGCAATGAGATAAGATTACCTACAACTGTGAAGATAACTAATTAAAACAATAATCAAGACTGGAAAACATATATTTATTGTGTACTATATAAAAACATTCCGTCAAGATAGAATAAAGCTATGAAGTCAGACAGATACAGGCTTGAAAATTTGGTATGTGTCATACTGCAGGTAACTTAGCTGTTCCTGAGCCTTGGTTTTATCTTCAAAATGGAGACAATTCTGCTTTGGAGGGCTGTTGTGAGCAGAAACAAGAACATTTGGAAGAGGCTGGTGTACTCAATACAAATGGCTATTATACTTTTTATTGCTACTTGCTTTTCTTGAACTAAATTTTAAATAGCAACTCCTCTTTTTTATGGAAATCTAGGGAGTCTGATTTAGAGGAAGTGAGTACATGCTGTAGAATGGCCCATATGCCATTTTGCTATTAGAATATGAGTCATTATTTCTAAACTTAGTATTGCTTTATTTGTATGTTCCTTGCTTTTCTCAGAATCCCTAAGTCAGATCCAACCATAAACTTTGGATCATAAAAGAAAGCAACTTCAATTAAGTGGATTTTTGGAGTCACTGCAAGTCACTCATATGAGGCTGTCTGACCAAGCAGTGATGTAAAGAGGGCTAATAGTATTTCAGTGAGCAGCTCTGGCATTTTATGTTTGTACAGAGTGCTTCTACTTAACAAAAGTTTTAAATTTGTATTATCTTTTGTATTGAGGTACAATTTACATATGGTGAAATGTGTAGATCTTAATTGTGCATTCCCTCAGTCCTGACAGATACATACACTTCTATTAAGATACAGAATATTTCCGGAAAGTGTCCTCGTGTCCCTTCTCAGTCAATCCTTTCTCTTTTCCTATGCAACCACTATTCTGATTCCTATTGCCTTTGGTCAGCTTTTCTTGCTGTGGAACTTCACATAAATGGAATCCTGCAGCCTTTTGTGTCTGTACTTTTTTCCTTACCATAATGCTTTTGAGATTCAGCTGTATTATTATATGCACCAGTGTAGTTTATTGTTGTTGGTGAGTAGTATTCCATTGTATGGATATACCAAAGTTTGTTTATCCATTTTCCGATTAAGAGACATTTGGGAAATTTCTGTTACTTCTTTTGATCATTATTGTAATGTTGTTGGAAGGTCAGAAGATTCTACTATCATATTCTCTAGATTAGGAACCTGGGATTCAGAGAAGTGAGACAACTCAAGGTAAATGGGGAACTTGAGAAGATAACCTGATTATCTGGGCCCAGATCCTCTGCTTCCTTTACTTTCTATTTTCTGAGCCCAGGTTATTTTTGGCCCTGACTAGGAGTTCTGCCCTGTCTGACACCAGGATTTGACCTGACCTGTCTTATCTTTGATGGAGAAAGACCTAGAATATCAAAATTTAGGAATGTAGCCCTAATCTGGGCTAACCCTTGCCTAAGCCTTAATTTCTTTCAGGTGCAGTGAATAGACTTCTTAGGCTGGCTCAAAAGTTGAGCAAGTAGAGGATCTGGATTACACCGGTTTAGATTACAGAATGCCTGAAGATATTCTAGGAGAGCTTTGTCTTTCATAGTGGCAAAGGGGAAATAGGATGAACATGGAATAATATAAGCGTCTCTTAAATCCTAGCTCTGCCACCCATTAGTTGTGTGAGGTTGGGTAACTCACCTCTCTGGGTCTCTTTCTCCGTCTGTAGAAGAGGTAGTACAATGCTTCCCTCTCAAGTCTCGGCAAGGAAGTTCCTGACACAACCTGTCCTTTCTGTGCTCGATCAAGGTTGGAATTAAGAGAGCATTGTAATATGATATTGATATTGCTGTGGGATTTTCATTGTATGGAAGAACGAATTCTTCCCTTTATCTCAGAAGACAATTCATTATTTATAGAATCTGAATAAAAATAGAAAAGTTAATTTGTCAGTAAAGTCGTCATAAAAATAAAGCAAGAGAGGGGCAAAGAGGAATGTGTTTACTTTAAGACAGCTGGAAAAATGAATATAGGTAAATAGGTCCTTTGAAGACACTCTCTTCCTTCTCAGGAAAAGGCAAACATATTTAGAAGGTTAATCCTTGTTCAGGATGCTGATTAGGCTGCGTGGTTAAATAAGGTCTGTAGGAGAACCAAAAGGAAAAAGGATCTTAAGGGAACCCCATTCCTGCCCTATTACGGATTTAATGAGGTCTCTGGGTCACAGTTTCTCCATCTGTAATCCCTAAATAGCACTTTTTAATCACATATCTCAGGATTTGATGTGAAATTTGATGTGTTCAATTTTCTCATAATTTATATAGTTGCAAAAATTTTGCATATAAAGAAGAATAGTATTTATGCGTATTTTATGTAATTTAAGGCAAAGTGTGCGGTCCAAGAAAATCTTACAGTTTATGAGAAGATTGACATGTGAATGACTTAACAGCAGAATACATTAAATGCTTGTCATAACAAAAATTGGCAGGAGTCTTAGAAGAACCTAGAGTTGGATGATTAGCTTGGTTCATAAAAGCTTCTAAAGGAAATTTCAAAGACTTAATGACATCACTGAGTTTTTCCAACCAATATTGAGAGAAGCTGGTATGAAATGATTCAAGGAGTATTTACTGCTCTGCAAAACAGCTTTGCCTTTAATGTTTCCCAAGAAAAGGACATACTTGTAAAGACTTAATGCTTGTCCTCGAGAGGAAAAACAATTTCAACAGTCAGGACATCAGAGTGGTGGAAAGTATTCATGCAGGAAACTGAATGATGTACTTTATTTGTGAATTTTCATAATTGGCATTGAAACACCGCTACTTTGCTGGCTCAGCTTTTTAATGTATCAGATCCTTTGTGTGTAGGAAGAAAGAAGAATAAATGTGCCTCTGAATGTGGGGTGCTCTCTTTTAATAAAGAAACTTGAGAGAAAAGAGACGACAATAGGCAAATATGAAATAAGTTAAAAGAAGTAGGCAGAAAATAGAGAAAACTGCATCTCATGCAGTTGACGTTTATGTGGCAATTGCTTGGTTTGGACTTTTTGTCGGAGAACTTTTTTTTCAGAATTTATTTTGTGTATCACTAGTAAGTGTTGCATAATTTCCATATTTATTTATACTATGGGTCTGACTCTCCTTCCAGACATAAAGGACACTTTGAATTTCAGGTGATAATGGAGCATACAATCACAGCAACCATATGATGAAAGTATGATTATTATTTTTATTGTCCCTGTGTTACAGGCGAGGAAACCGAAGGCAAGAAGTTGCCAAGTTTAGACAATTAGTAAGTAACACATGTCAAAGCTATGGTTATACGCTGTATACTATATTGAGCTTCTTGATGGTAGAGGTTCCATCTCATACTTTTTTGATACTCACTCAATGTCTGTAATAGAATGGTTGTTGAATAATCTACAAAATCTAAACATTTTTAAAGGGCCTTTTGTAAAACTACTAGTATCCTTAGATCCTTCCCCCTCCTCCACCCCCCCATATACATCATCAAGAGATGGAGATTACTAAGGAAAAATTTGGACTTCCTTTTTGGTCATATTAACTTTGACATTCAGATGTGGATGTTAGTTCAATAATTATATTTATGAAGCCAGAGCTCAGGAGATAAATCAGAACTGGAGAAATAAATCATGGTTGTCACATCAATGAATAGAAGCATTTAAAATCATGACTGAGATGAGCACTGTGACTGGGTGGCATATGAGTGGGAGAGGGGAAGCTGGAAATGTGAAGAGGGCTGAAGACTTAGCCCTGGGCTGCTATCGTTAGCAGCTGAGCAGAGAAGAAAAAAAGTGAGTTGGAAATGGAAAACTAGAGTGTAAAGTCATTGGTGCTAAGAGAATAAGGTAATTTGGGCAGATGAGTGTGGGCAGCTGGGTCAAAATGGTGTCAGAGGTCAGGTTAGATGAGGGCAAAGTATTGACTGCTTGGTTTGGTAAGAGTTGATTCATGTGGTGGGGAGGAGAGATGAGCAGAGTGGGTTGGACAGGGTACAGAAGGTGAAGATTAGTCAATTCCTTAGAGTTTTGCTGTAAAGGGGAGATGATGGGTGGGCTAAAAGCTGAATGAGGACATAGGGTCAAGAAAGAGTTGTCTTCTTTAAAAATAGATGACATTAAGGCATATTTATGCTTAAGGGAATAATCTGGTGGTGCAGAAGAAACTGAAGATGCAGGAAAGGGAGGGGAGAATTGTTGGAATGTTGCCTTTTCGGAGGCAAAGAGGCGAGCAGAACAGGACTTCAGTGCCAGAGGAGAGCGTCCATTGGGGAAGGGACACTCTTCCCTTGGTCCAGGAGAGAAGGCAAGGTATGTGATGCTGATGAGAACTATTCCTCCCTTACATTCATATTACTAAATTTGCAAGAGTTGATGGATTTTTGCATATGACAACTGATATACATTTCTTCCTCTGAATAAATACATATGTACAGTGAAAATATTCAGTCTGAAAGTGCATATAATAATTAGGTAAAATTTAATAGTTTTATGATCAGATCAACATTTTAGGTTGACCTTTAAACAGCTTACTCTTTCTATGGCTGCTATCTGAGGTTAAAGGAAGAAATTTGCCATAAAAATTAATGTAACAAAATCTTTAATAAAATGGCAAAATGTGAAAAATTTTAAATCAGGCATTATGTCTGTTTTTACTTAAAGAAATTAAATCTTTATAGGTATTATAGAAATAATGGTGGCTATAATCAATTGTAACTTCTGGGAACTGAAACCCCATCATGTTCCCAGTACCTTTTCAAACATTCATGCTGATCTTCATAGCAAAACAAACAAAGTAGTTTTATTACAGTTTGACAAGTGAGAAAACCGGCAGTGAGGTTCTGCAAGGTTTAATGATTTGCTCAAAGTCACCCAGCTGGTAAGATGATGTTTAAATTAAAACTTATTCTAGATCCAGAACTGCTTTTCCAAATGCAATATCCTGATATATAAATGTTGTGATGTAAATAATGTCCCTATTTAATGTGTGAAAAATTTTTTGCTCAAAAAGATGAAGTTGCTCAAATATGTATAGAATTGTATTTATTTGCACAAAATACTCATTTTTTTCTAGTCTAGTATAAATTCAGCTAGAAGGAAAGAAGGAAGGAAAGAGAGAAGAAAGGAGGGAAGGAGGAGAGGGAGGCTAAAACAGTGTCATTTGTCTGATTTATAGGGATAGCAAAGTCAGTGACTACTGGTGTGTCTTTTCACCCTATTATATACGCAAAGGATTACCATGTATTTTCTATTTCGAGTCTGACGTGATTTTTAAGTTATTTTGATCATCGTGATTTCACAACATTTGTAGGGTCTTTATATTTTAAAATGTGGTCAAAACATATATGTTTTCTCTGTTCTGTCAACTAGTGAGATGAGTATTTGTTGAGCTGTGTTTCTGCTTCTCTGCCTCAGGGCCTGTGTATCAGTTTATTCTCATGTTCTATAAAGAACTGCCTGAGACTGGGTAATTTATTTAAAAAAAAAAAAAGGAGGTTTAAATGACTCACAGTTCTGCATGGCTGTGGAGTCCTCAGGAAACTTACAATCATGGTGGAAGAGGAAGCAAACACATCCTTCTTCACATGGTAGCAGGACAGAGATGTGCAGAACAGAGCTAGTAAAGCCTGTTATAAAACTATCAGATCTTGTGGAAACTCACTCACTATCATGAGAATAGCATGGGAAACCCCCCTATCCTGCGATCTAATCTCCTCCCATGAGGTCTCTCCCCCAGTATGTGGGGATTACAATTTGTATTACAATTCAAGATGAGATTTGGGGTGGGAACACAGCCTAAGCATATCAGCCTGAGTGCTTCCCACCCCACTACCTTGGTTATAAAAGGTCAACCTCCTCACCTGGTCATTGGCAGCTAAGAGCTCAGTCACATTTTCACACCAGAAGCCTCCTTCTGGGCTTCCTCTTCCACAGCTTTTTTCTGCTAGGTGTCCACCATATTTCCTGGCTGTATAGCACTCACGGACCTTCGTGGCTATGTTTGGAGACTTTCCAGTTTATGGGTCCCACATTTGCAAGGCAGAATTCAGAAAACTTTCTTCAGCTTTCTTTACAGCTACTCACTCTGTCTCATGACAGCTGGATCAGAAGTGGGCAACTGATGGAGTCTGGATCCATGAGGAGTTCACGTTGCTAGAAAGGGTGGTGACCATGACTCCCTAATCTTAGGGGTGGCAGTGATTGCAATGTAAGGCTCCTGGCACAGAAATGGCTTTGATGGTGTGGTGGTGGCAGTGGGGGTAATTTCCTTATCAGGCCAGTTCTGTGGCGTAGTTTTGAGTGTTTTTCCTAGCAGTTCAGTCTTGAACCTGCTGTTCCCACTCCTCTAATGATTTTGTGAGTGATCTAATGTCCTTCTGAAAAACTGTTGTTTCCAAAGAAGATCATCACCAAAGGTACCCCTCCAATCTTCCTTCTACAATGAAGCCAGAACAGCTTCTTAGGAACATAAGTCTGACCCTGTGCCACCTAACAACCACAATTTATTGTCTTAATGTTGTTCTCAGAATATCGCATTTTATAGAACAGAGCATTCTATCTTTTGAAAGGCAGTTATTTTGTGAACTACCAGGAAAGAAAATGCTGCTATGTCACATCTTTGATTGTAGCAGTTACCCTGATTTCAGAGCTGTTGAAATGAGGTGGCGGGGGGCAGTGTCATAGAGTGAGGAAATGTAGTAACATCTCAAATCTTCGATGTGGCCTCCTAAGGCTGGTAATTGATGTGAGTGGCTCCTCCCTCTTCTCTTGTGCCCTTTTACTCTTTGCCCTCTCACTAACTCTCACAAGGGTCTTTTCTCCCTCCCTGAAAAGGTTATGCTTTCTTACATGTGCTCTCTGTTTCTCTTGCCCACTTCTTAAGATAATTACTATTCATTTTTAATGCCTTAGCTTAAATGTCATTTTTTCAGAGAAGTCCTCCCCAAACCCTCGCTTTCTTCATTCCTCTAATATTAGTATAGTACTTAGTGTTTGTTGAGCATTTACTATGTGTTACACTCAGTGCTAAGCACATTACGTATATTGCCTCATTTAATCCTCACTACAAACTTGCGAGATAGATGCTTCATAAGAGAAAACTGAAGCTTAGAACTGTGCAGTTACCTGCCCAACATTTCACAACCAGAAAACAAGGAGCACAAGCCAGGATTCACCCATGCTGGGCTTGTCATGCTGCTGGGCTACCTCTTTATTTACTTACATGTGATCAGCAAGTCTGTGATGTAATCTCAGATTGTACAATTGAAATTATTTATCTATTTGTATAAAACAATTATCTGTTAAGGATGTTAAATTCCATGAAGACAGAGACAGTAGATCTTGACCACTCTGGCACATATTAAGTGCTCAAGTTAATCTTTATTTTTTAAAGTTTAATTGTGGAAATTTAAAAATGCATGTAAAACTAAAAATAATAGTATCACAAGCCCTCATATCTCATGTTCCAGTGTCACCAAATATCAATTCCTGGCCAATCTTGTTTCATCCCTGTCCCCACCTCCTCTCCCTTGCTACTAGATTTTTTTGAAGCAAATCCCAAAGATCATATTATGTCACCCATTAGTATTTCTAAAAGGTAAAAATCATTTTTAGGGATATAACTTTAATACAATTACCACATATTTAAAAATTAACAATAATTCTTTAGTCAGTATTCAAATCATCCCAAATATTTCATGAATAATTTTTTCAATCAGCTCACTCCAATCCAAGCAAAGGCTGCACAGTGTAGCTGGTTGAATAGTTTCTGAAATCTCTCTTAATTTATAGTTTCTGCAGCCTTGTTTTTCCACCGTCTTGCAATTCATTTGTTATTTGTCCTTTAGACTTTTCATATTCTGGATTTTGCTGATTATATCATGGTGCTTTTGGTTTAAAATGTTTCTTTGACATGGTGTTTCTTGAAAATTGTTGATGCTTTATCAGATTCAGCAGTATGAAAGCAGACCCATGTACCATACAGCTCAATATTTTAAAGTTATAAAGCTCTGTTCAGACACATGACCATTCCCAGAGCTGAAAGAGTCATGTGCTCCTGGGGAAGAATTAATGCCCCAGTGGTCACCAAGATCTGCTGGGCACAACAGGGTGAAGTCAGGGACTAGTTTCTGACAAAACAGACTTTAAACCAACAAAGATAAAAAAAGACAAGGGCATTACATAATGGTAAAGGGAACAATTCAACAAGAAGAGCTAACTGTCTTAAACATAGATGCACCCAATACAGGAGAACCCAGATTCATGAAAAAAGTTCCTAGAGGCCTATAAAGAGACTTAGACTCCCACACAGTAATAGTGGGGGAATTTAACACTCCACTGTCAATATTAGACCATTGAGACAGAAAATTAACAAGGATATTCAGGACTTGAACTCAGCTTTTGATCAAGTGGATCTGATAGATATCTATCTACAGAACTCTCCATCCAAAAACAACAGAATGTACATTCTCCTCAGTGCCACATGGCATTTCCTCTAAAATCAAACATACAATTGGAAGTAAAACACTCCTCAGCAAATGCAAAATAACTGAAATCATAATTAACAGTCTCTCAGACCACAGCACAATCAAATTAGAACTCAAGATTAAGAAATTCACTCAACAGCACACAACTACAAGGGAATTGAACAACTTTCTCCTGAATGACTCTTTCGGGAAATAATGAAATTAAGGAAGAAATCAAAGAATTATTTGAAATCAATGAAAACAAAGAGACAATGTACCAGAATTTCTGGTATGCAGCTAACGCAGTGTTAAGAAAGAAAGTCATAGCACAAATCTCCTCATGAAAAAGCTAGAAAGATCTCAAATCAGCTAAACACATCCAAACACAACTAAACACTAACATCATGACTAAAAGAACTGGAAAATCAAGAGCAAACAAACCCCAAAGCTAGCAAAAGACAAAAAATAACCAAAATCAGAATGAAACTGAAGGAGATAAAAACAAAAAAAGTCTTCAAAAAAATAAACCCAGGAGCTGTCTTTTTGAAAAAAATTAATAAAATAGACAGACCACTAGCTAGAATAATAAAGAAGAAAAGAAAGAAGAATCAAATAGACATAATAGAAAATGATAAAGGGCGGGGAGAAGGATCCAAGATGGCCGAATAGGAACAGCTCCGGAGTGCAGTTCCCAGTAAGAACAACACAGAGGATGAGTGCCCACCACATTTCAAAACAAATTTTCACTGCCCGCAGACCAGGAGATTCCCACGCCGAAAAGCACCAGGAGTTTTCAGCATGGCGGTTTCAACCAGTGCTGGGTTGGCATACAGAAACTCATACAAATCTGAGAGGCCATTTCAACTGGTGCCTGGAACACCTGGGAGACGGAGATGCCCATTCAACTGAAAGGGAGGGGGCAGAGACAGGGAGCCAGGCGACCTGGCTAAGTGGGTAACACCCCCACAAAACAAGCAATCTGAAATGCTCTGGATTGAGAGTTTTGCAGTAAGCACAGCTAGACCCAGGAAGGTCCAGCCCAGTGGGGGGAAGGGCAACCACCACTACTGAGGCAGTCTGCCACTACCAAGGCAGTTCACACAGCAGCTGGGCAGAGCCTGCAGCAGCTCAGCAATGCCCCTCCTGGCAGACTGTGACTAATGAGTGTGGGGCAGGGCATCTGTGCAAAAAGGCAGCAGCACAACAGGAACTTACAAATAACGCTGACCTTTCTAGGACAGAGCCCCTGGGAAAAGGGGCGGTTATGAGTTCCACTGCAGCAGACTTAAAAGTACCTGCCCCACAGCTCTGCACGTAACAGCGGAGCCCCCAGCACAGCACTCGAGCTCCTACAAGGGACAGATTGTCAAGCAGCTCCCAACCCCTATATCTCCAGGGAGGCACCTCATAAAGGAGAGCTCAGGCCAACATCTGGCAGGTACCCTTCTGGGATGAAGATAACAGAAGAAGAAACCGGCAGCACCACTTACTGTTCTGCAGCCCCCACAGATGATCCCCAGGCAAGCAGGGTCTGGAGTGGACCTCCAGCAGTCTTGCAGCAGAGGGGCCTGTTAGAAAGAAAACTAAGAAACAGAAAGAAATGACTTCATCAACAAAAAGGACGTCCACTCAGAGACCCCAACCAAAGGTCACCAACTACAAAGACCACAGATAGATAAAAGCCATTAAGATGGGAAGAAACCAGCGCATAAAGGATGAAAATGCCAAAAACCAGAATGCCTCTCCTACTCCAAAGGATCACAACTCCTCACCAGCTAGGGATCAAAGATAGATGGAGAATGAATCTGATGAATTGACAGAAACAGGCTTCAGAAGGTGGGTAGTAAACTTCTCAGAGCTAAAAGAACATGTGCTAATCCAATGCAAAGAAACTAAGAACCTAGAAACAAGGTTAGATGAGATGCAAACTGGAATAAACAGCTTAGAGAAGAATATAAATGACTTGATGGAACTGAAAAACACAGCACGAGAACTTCAAGAAACATACGCAAGTTTCAATAGCTGAATTGACCAAGCAGAAGAAAGGATATCAGAGATTGAAGATGAACTCAGTGAAATAAAATGAGATGGCAAGAATAGAGAAAAAAGAGTGAAAAGAAATGAACAAAGCCTCCAAGAAGTATGGGATTATGTGAAAAGACCTAGTCTACGTTTGATAGGTGTACCTGAATGTGACGGAGAGAATGAATCCAAGCTGGAAAAACACTCTTCAGGATATTATCCAGGAGAACTTCACCAACCTAGCAAGCCAGGCCACCATTTAAGTCCAGGAAATACAGAGAACACCACAAAGATATTCCTCAAGAAGAGGAACCCCAAGGCACATAATTGTCAGATTCACCAGGGTTGAAATGAAGGAAAAAATGCTAAGGGCAGCAGAGGTTGCAGTGAGCTGAGATCATGCCACTGCACTCCAGCCTAGGTGACAGAGTGAGAATCCATCTCAACAACAACAACAAAAAATAGCATGAAATACAAAATTAAACACAATTTAATTTCTGTGAATATGAAAAACATATGTACACAAAATAAAAATGTCCATTTGTGAGAACATGAACAGATAACATAATAAATATGTTAGAATGACTGCCTGTGACCAGAGAAAGGGATGAAAGTGGAGTATGAGAATAAAAGATATACCAGTCAATCAACTAAGAAAGGGAGCTGGGTCAGCTCCCTTAGGCTTTTGAAGAGATAGCAAGAGATGCCAAGGCAGCAGAAAAAGATGTGGAAAAACTTGCGTTGCCTCCATTTCTCAGTATTTCCTTATCATCACATCTTATAATGCCTAACTCATCTATTCTCCATGAAAGCTGGCCCACAAAAATGTAATTAGTTAGAAGCAATCTCCTGATAGTACTTCATTTCCTGCCCAATTTCATGTGAAAATGTCTTTTCCCCTGCATCTGGAGCTTTGATGCTTTCCCGATATTCTGGCCAAACCTGACAATTCTTTGGTGATCTAAATGCTGGTATAGAGTTGATAACGTTATTTCTTATTACAAAGAAATTATGGAAAGCAAGCTCACATTTATATTGACAGTGAAGAAATCCCTTGTTTTGTACAGGGTCTATCTTAAAGCTTGTATATGCAGCTGCTTTCTGGAAGTGAAGATGCAATGTCTGTCCTTAACATTCATTCTGGAATTGGAGTTCCAGAACTACTGAAGTTATAGGAAGTAGAGCTAAATTACACTAAATGGAAAAATAGCACACATAAAGAGAAGAAGGAGCATAAGAGATTTAGTCGGGAGGTGAATTGTTTAATGAAAATCCCCCTTTCCATAATTTATAATAATGGGAATTCAACAGACTATTTCTGTCTCAAGACAATAATTAGAATATTTTATTTTACAGGCTTCAAAATTCAAAGGAGGTGTCAAAATGGAGGGTAGGGAAAAGGTAAGCTATGTTAACAATATTTAGTGTGATTTATAGGTGTTTTAAAATATTTTCTGTTATAGTAACTAATTAGATATCTTGGGTAAAAGAGTTTCAGATACTTTCCTTGACTTCTCTTGATTTATATGACTAATTCATCAAATTCACTAGCATTGCAGTTTCTTTACCAGTAAAGGAAGAAACTAAAGTATAAAAACTTTTTATTCATATTTCAAGATCTTTGAAGAGTAATAGTTATTCTCTTCAAGTATTACCCGCAGGGTCGTCATGACCTCCTTGGGAGAAGACTTCACGTGGATATTGTAAGCTTTGATTATCATCAGCTTCTATGCTAAAATATCTTGAAAAGTCTTTAGATCTTAGAAAGATCTTTTTTCATTCAAGTTTAAATAAGTTGATTTATAAATTTGAAATTTGAGAAGTTGGAATGAGAATGGGAAAAGTAGAAGCTCATGGTATAATAATAAGAAAATATCAACACTACCTGAAAAATGTCTTGCCCTCTCCCTGTGGGTCACTGTAAATCATTTTTAAGTCTTTATCCAAAATAAGAATGTTCAACAACATGATAAGCTCTCAGGAAGATTGTGAAAATACCAAAACTAAATCTCTAGATTAAAGTAAAATGACTATTGATTTGAATAATGTTATGTTTACTCTTTTGAACCTATCATCTTTATTATTTAAAAGTTGTATAGTGTGAGCCAGATTTTCTCATTTCAGTTTAAAAGATCCAAGCCATTCTTATGTCCAGATTCATCTATGGTTACTATGGAGATGCCTCACTTTGTGTGAGGATTTATATTGTCATCCCAAAAGCAAACGAATTTGGGCTACTGAGTGCTTTGAAGACTTTCTGAGGTGGGGGTTGGGCAAATATCAAAAGTTGCTGACATTTTAGTTGAGACTCAGTGATTCATGGACAGTGGGTCAGGGAGTGGGGGTTGGTTATGTTCTGCATATGACGGTGCCCATCTTCACAATTGTATTAACCTTGTACACACCACTGTTAGCTACTCTATAGCCATTCTAGCCATGTCCCTTTCTTTGATTTCAGAGAGCTGTTGAGTTTATAATCTGTGGCCAGTAGGCTTAGAATTATAAAACCCATGTCAGTCTACTTAAAGTAAATGTATGGGAAATGAATATGAATTTAAAAATGTATTGGTGGCCAGAAAATCTGAGTTTTGGATCTCACTGAGTGGTCCTGAACTGTTCCTTTCATCCTAAGGCATATGAGGCATTAGATTAGGCTGGATACATCAGGGTTCCCAAACATTTCTCTGAAGTGCATCCAAGAGTTGGTATATTTATCTTCTTCTCTTTTCTCCCCAAGTCCCTTTCATAAGCTCCCAAACACCCCAGAACGAAATTAATTTTTATTCCTGTATTTAAAATGAAAAATCAGAGTAAAATTTACATTCTACTGCATGATATATTGGTATGTTTTGATATAAACTACTTCAAATGAATAAGTTATCTTAAACTTTCCAGTAAAATAGATGCACAAGAACAACATGTCCTGTTACCTGTGGCTCTGAGTACAGTACAACAATACTGCCTTATATGCCTAGTGGTGCACAAAATTCCACCTGAGGAACAGCTGAAAATTATACTTTAGCAGAGCTGTGAAAGACGATTGCCTCTGGTCCTATGTGATGTCTGAAATCCCACCATATGAAATGATATTCTTTAATCTCTGTGTTCTCCTTGACAGTGCAGCTAGAAGAGGGTGTGTGATAAATTATTAATGCCTTAGCAGTGGCTAGTGATAGCTCAAAGACAACATACATTTATAGTAATAATAGTTACTGGTATGGTTTGAATGTTTTTCCTTCCAAAATTCATGTTGAAATTTAACCTCCAATTTGTCACTATTGAGAGAAAGAAAACAATTAAAGGCCCTTTATTAGAGGGACTTTAAGAAGCAATTAGGCCATGAGGGCTCTGGATTAATTCACTCATGGATTAATGGGTTAATGGATTAATGAATTAATGGGCTATCCTGGGAATAATGGGCTATCAAGGGGGGGGCAGAGAGAGAGAGAGAAAGAGAGAGAGAAAGAGAGAATCCTTATAGGGAGGGAGCAGCGGGATTTTAACCCTTGAGTTATTCCCCTCCCCTTTCATGTTCTCTCCCAATGAGAGTAGTTCTTTCAAACTTCCTCTGGAGTGATTGATCTTTGACTCCAATACTGGATTGGCAACTTGGTCCACAAGTCTTGAGTTACAGAGCCCCTCCTCCCAGAGTCTTCAGGAACTTTTTGGACAAAGGAACCCACGTGGATTTCTCTACCTAGCCCGTGAGGGAAACCCAGACAAAGAACTTTACATTTCAAACCCTTCTGGTTTCCAGTTGGACGGGTGGAGCCGGGAAACTTCTGCCTTTGAAAGTATGCCCCTCGCTGAGCTGGGAAGAGAAGTTTTTTCTTTAACACAGTCCCTCAATACCACTGCCAAACCTGGAACTAGGATTTGAAGTATCATCTCGAACTGCATTTATCCATTATGTGTCCTGTTCCTGTGGCTTTTTCTGTTGTGAGGTCTTTCGTATGTCTGAATTTCTTCTGCTTCTCTGGCTCAGGCCCTTTCTGGAGAAGTATACTAGCCTTCCAGCTTTAAATAAAATTTATGGAGGTAATTGTTTTGGACTGAGCTTCTGCACTAGGTGTCAGCAGACCAGACCAAATAAGAATGGGGTCACTCATGGTAAATGCCATGTAATGAAACTTAGAAATAGGCCAATTTTCCAAAAAGCCGGAGATTCAGCAATACCCATTGTAAAGGGGGTTAGTCAACCTGAGCCAGCATTACAGAGAAACCACGCTTTAACCCTATGAGGAAAGTAACTTTGAAAAGACAAATTCTCTTCTTCTTTGTTTCTGCTTTTATTTATTTTTTTTTTTTCAGGCTTTTCTGCCTATAAAACCCATGCCTTCTGCTCAGTCCATTGGAGTACCTTTCTATTTTGTAAATGAAATGCTGCCCAATAAAGGCCAATTAGATCTTTAAACTTAATGTGTTTAAATTTTGTTCTTGACACAGTTGATCTTTCTGCTTTTAAATACTTTCCCCTCCAAATATTCTGGCAGGTTGTCTATAGGACAGTATTACTAATTCATTAATCAATTGTACTATCCTTGCACAAAAGCCTTTACCAACCGTCTGTGACCCATTGAATCCAGTTAAACTTTTCCCCTTGGCATTGAAAACCTTCTTGATCTTGCCTGACCTACATGTCTGGGCTTATCTACATAGCCACTGACATAAAACCTACATACCTGACAATCTAGTTGTTTTACATTTCTTCAGGCATGAGGAAATGTAATGAAAGAATTTTGTTAAATTGTGAAGTTACCTTTGCCGTTTGATAGTAATCAGCTCAAGGACAGATAATGTATCTTGTACATTCTTGAATTTATTCCCCAACACAGCAAACAGCCCTGTGGAGATGCCAACTAGAGATGCCAATTTTAGCTCTTCCATGAACTCCTGTGGCAAGAGGGAGGCAGCATGCAGGGCTTAGATGTAAAAGTCGGTCCCTGATGGCATGGGACAAGGAGATGTGAAAGAATGAGCAAGGGATTAAAAGTTATGGGCAAAATTGGGAGAGCTGGTGCTGAAGACACATTTGATCTGTTTAAACTTCCTGGAAGGGTCAGGTCACTGTGAGCACTCCTGATGTTTGCTGGGTTGGGGAAACAGCAGGCTTGCAGACTAACATGTGATGGGAAAGAAATGCTGACCAGAGTTTAAACCAATGTCAAGGAGAGGGCTCAGGTGGGTGGAACCCAGTGAAAACCAGTACACTGTCACTAGGTTGAGAGCTGGGAGGGATGAACCAGGCTGATAACCAGCTTTTCGGGGTGGGGAACAAGGGTGCTGCTGTGTTCTGAATGCTCCCCAAAATTCATGAGTTGAAAGTTAATTCTTATTGTGGTTGGACTAGAGGTGGGGCCCTTTGTGAAGTGATTAAGTCATAAAGGTTCCACCCCACCACAATGGATTAGGGAACTAAGAGCTGGAGGAAACTAGCTTGGGCCCCTTTTGTTCTTCTGCTCTTCTGCCATGTGAGAACACAGGGTTCATCTTCTTTTTGTCCTTCCATCTTTCCTAACATGTTGAGGACATCTAGAGTGCCGTCTAAGAGGAACAGGCCCTCACCTGAAACTGAACCCACCAGCACTTTGATCTTGGACTTCCTAGCCTTCAGACTGTGAGACAATAAAATTTTATTCTTTATAAACTATCCAGTTTCAGGTATTTAAAAATAGCAGCACAAATAGACTAAGAAAGATGCCTAACAAACAGCAAAGATAGCCTTGGCAGGAGGGATTGCCTAAGATTAAGGCCTCATTTTCGTGCAAAATTTTGTTATGCATTAAGTTACTATTTCCCAGTGTCTGAGGAATTTTGGCTATTGTTTCCATGTGTGTATGTGTGTGTTTAGCTGGAGCCTAACAAAAGAAGGCTGTGGATGATGCCACCACTTCCTCACTTCCTGTAGCTACACACCAAAGTGCGCTAGGAGAGGGGCTGTTAACTCCAGAGCCACAACCTGGGTCTGGGAAAGCTCTGATTTCAAACATGCTGTCGATTCTTCCCCAATTAGCATTAATTCTTTATCATAATCTATGTCTTTATTTTTGCTGCCTACATGGCCCTTTTCTATTACACCATCATTCTCATGGAATGTTCTTTAAATACAAACAGAGCCTTTGCTTCCTAAGAACTTTCTTTTGCACTTTGCCAGAGGATCAACCTTCTGAATGAAATCAAAAGTGAAACTTTGTGGAGGAGTGTGGGATCCAGAAGCGTAAGAATTCTCTTGTTCCTAGCTGTGGGTTCTCAGCACAATAGTAAGAACCCTTAAAATGATAATACTTCAAATTTCTCTTGAAAAATTTTCATTTATAGTAGAATAAATGTCAGGAGATGTTAAGTGTTTGTTACTAAGAATAGAATATTTCCCAGCTCCAAAATTTATTTTCAAAGCAAATATGTACATTTGATACCTGCAAGTTTTGAATGTGCAAATATTGACTCAGCAGATGGATGAACCAGGTCTAACATACTTTTTGTTTTCCTCAAGGGTTGGGCCTGTCATGACTCTGACTAAGTGTTACTGATAACTGATGAATTTTTAGAATGGAATGGTTTCCCACCCTTTTCTCTACAATGTGTAACATCTGTGTGAAATGCTAATGAGATTTTTATCATTTTTATGGTTTAGGCTAAATCCCTGTTTATACCCCTAAGATTTCTCTAGTGACCTTTGCTGATGACTTACATCAAGTCACTAGGGGATTTGCTAGGAATCTCCAAGTTGTTTGATTCATTTGATTTTCAGTATTTTTTATTTTGGGACTGGTTAATAAAAAGCTACCTTCATAGATGGCAAAGAACCTTGAATAATGGAATTTCAAAATGCCTCCAGAATTAGTTCTGAAGATAAACAAATGAGAAAATGTACATAGAATTCCAAACTCTAAAACAGTTTTATGCAAGCATACTTGCATAAAATCATAAATTTGAAGGGAGTATTAGAAGTTAGTTGTTCTAGAATATGATGTACAAAGCAAGTGACTCATGGTTGAATCATTTACATCAACATGTGTTGTCACAAAGTGCTACAATTTAACAGCACCTAAAGCTTCTACCTTTAAAGTGAACAGCAGGCACATTATTCAGTAACTTAACTTGGCACAACATGATTGTCACAAAAACTGATAATATCATCTTAGAAAAGTTAACTACATTGTGAGGTATTTTTTAGGTACATAATTTTAATCTATAATGTATCTATAGTTATTGGCACCAGGTATGTATGTATACAGACTCTCAGTTGCTGGAGACCCACAGGAAAATCCAACATTCCAACAATGAAGGAGCTTGCCCATCCAGGCCCCACTGGTTTTGAGTGCTGTTTCAAAACATCACACATTCCAACATGTGGCCCCTAATCTCTGCTGGGGGAAGCCGCAGTTGAGCAAGGGTTTTATCAGAAGCCTTGATTTTCTTATACATATCCGTCTTAGGGTCTCAAGCTGGAGGCTGTTGATTACCTCACCCTTTATGTTTCTAAGCGTATGTCGCCTTGAGAATGTGGATCCAAGCAAGTAACCCCACAATCTATTTGAATTAATTTTATGTTTAATCATATCTTAAAATCTTATATGTGCAAGACAGGTGTCGTGGTTCACGCCTGTAATCCCAGCACTTTGGGAGGCCGAAGCAGGTAAATCATCTGAGGTCAGGAGTTAGAGACCAGGCTGGCCAACATGGCAAAACCGTGTCTCTACAAAAAATACAAAAATTAGCTGGGCCATGATGTTGTGCATCTGTGCTATGTGAGGTGCCCAGGTGGGAGGATTGCTTCAGTCTGGAAAATGGAGGTTGCAGTGAGCCAAGATCATGCCACTACACCCCAGCCTGAGCGACAGAATGAGACCCTGTCTCAAAACAAAACAAAACAAAACAAACAAACAAAAAAAACCAACCTTACATCCGTAGACATTACACTGGGAATTAGCACCTTCCCTCCATGGTAAATGGTGCAGGTGGGATTAATGCTGTTTTACAGATGTAAGTGGGCTAGTGTTCTTTTACAAATGTGACCCAAAAAGGCTAAAAGACTTGCCCAAGGTCAAATTTCAGTTATTACATTTCTCATTTATTATGCTATTTAGCTATGATTGCCATGAAAAGGTTTCACACGGCTTGAAATTCCTGGAAGTAATTCTTAAAATCAATTCCTGGAACATTATTTTTGGAGTAAACAACTCAATCTCTGGAAAATTTGGAGGTTAAAGAGAGGAATTACAGTTTTTTGAAGGGATGTCTTGCCTATGTAATGGCCCCATGTTGCCCCCTTATGGAAATTTGTATATTTGCAAAATTCTTTGCTGAATCAGTCTTTCACTGAAGTGTGACAAATAAAACAGGATTTACAGCATTAGCCTTTCTCAGGATAACATGTTAGCTTACCATTTTCATATATTAAATCAACTGTTACTGAAATTTGAAAAAATTGAAAATTAGCCAAATTGAAGGAAAATGTGATTATGAGAAGTCTCCAGAAAACTTGTTTATACTAATTTTTAACTATACTCACAGCTTCTTTGCCCATATCCTCAGGGTTGATCATTTTGGGAGGCCAAGGTAGGCGGAACACCTGAGGTCAGGAGTTTGAGACTGCCCTGGCCAACATGGTGAAATCCCGTCTTTGCTAAAAATACAAGAAATTAGCCGGGCGTGGTGGTGCATGCTTGTAATCCCAGTTACTCAGGAGGCTGAGGCAGGAGAATTGCTTGAACCTGGGAGGTGGAGTTCGCAATGAGCCGAAATTGCGCCATTGCACTCCAGCTTGGGCAAAAAGAGCGAAACTCCATCTCAAAAAAAAAAAGTATCGAATGAAATGGGATGATGTTCTTAATATTTTACTAAATATTGTGGGTCATTTTAAGTTTCATGCTTGTGAGGCGTTTGGGGATTTGGTTAAGTTTTCCTTGTTCAATGGTTTGAATTTCAGCTCTGCCACTTATCGACATCACCTCTGGTATACTCCATTTCTTAGTCTCAGCATCTTCCTCTGTAAAATGGGGAGAATGGCACTGTTTGTGAAGCATTTGAAACAACTCCTGGCGCAGAGTACACATGCAAAAGTGAAAGCAGTGGTGGTGGTTGTAGCAGTAGTAATCCCTGGATCTTAACTCCTCATTATCACATGAGGAGATTGTACTAAATGAGCTCTGAGGTCCTCTCAAGTTCTTACATCTCTGATCCACTGGATGCATGAAAAGCAGAGGAAGAAGGAGGCACCATGAGCAGTGTTTCCATCCCTGCTCTCCTGGGAAGCTCTTTCCCGCCTCTCCACAGCAACTGGAAGGAGCAGGTAGTTAGTACTGAGTAATTTGCTAGCAGGGCCTGCTGGTTTCGGCCACAATTTCCGAGTCCTTTGGGGAGTCAGATGCAATAGGGGATACGTCAGACACCAGAACCTCTCCAGGGGTGTGAAAGCATTCTGCCTTTAGGAACCCACCCACCCACCCCTGATGGGGCCACTGATCGTAGACAGTCTCAATAGAAAAATGGAAATGGTACCTAAGGTAGAAGACGAGGCAGTGGATGCAGCAAACCACCACCATGGCATGTGTATACCTATGTAATGAACCTGCACAATCTGCACATGTACCCCAGAATTTAAAGCATAATAAATAAATTTAAAAATAAAATTTAAATTTAAAAATAAAATTAAAATTTAAAAAGTGGAAGCAGCTAGTGTGCAATGAAAGTGGATGTAGGGAGGCTGGAAAGTGGGACACGTCGAAGCCTAAGAACTGGACTAAGGAGTCCCAAAGAAGGGACTGCTGGCAGGGAAATTCCTCCCATTGGCCCAGGGTCTCAATTTCACCCTTGTCCGAGATAAACACCACAGACATTAAAGTGATGAAAGCACTTTATTCAGTAACTACTGATAGTCAGGGAAAGAGCTGAGCTCCATTCTAATTTATACGGAGGTAGCAGTGTGTTTTATTGTAATTTTCATTATTCCAATAAGACTTTATTATGTCTGGAAATTAGCTATAAAACTTATAATATACATTGTTTCATCAATTCTTTCTCTAGTTTTAGCTCTACTGAGGTACAAGTGATATACAAAAAGTTGCACACATTTAATGTACACATCTTGAATCTGGACATATATGTACGCCCATGATGCCATCACCACATAAAACACATTCATCACCTCAGACGGGGAGCTTAGGAGGAAAGAGAACTGGGGTTCAAATAAAGTTACAAAGGGTTGGTCAGTGTAAATGTGACTAGGTCAGCTGTGTCTGCTAACTGGCAATGATGGCCCAAAATTAAGATTCTATCCTGACAGTTACATTTCTAAGAATGGTCTTCAGGTCCTTGAGAAAGACAATCCTAAACTGCAGGAGATATGTATACATCTTAAAAGGACAGGGGAAGGATTCATGATTGTAAGACCTTTTTAGTAAATGCTCTAATAAGAGGAGACATAGGGGCCCAGGGGAAACAACCTCTTTGTCCTCTGAAGAGTCACTGAAAGTCAACTGACAAAAGGCAGATTTAATAAGAGGAATAACATCCACAGGCCAGGTGCAGTGGCTTATACCTGTAGTCTCAACATTCTGTGAGGCTGAGGCAGGAGTATAGCTTGAGCCCAGAAGTTCAAGACCAGACTGGGCAATACAGTGAAATCCTATCTCTATAAAAATTTAAAAATTATCTGGATGTAGTGGTACATACCTGTAGTCCTAACTACTTGAGAGACTGTGGTGAGAGGATCATTTAATCTGGAGAGGCGGAGGCTGCAGTGAGCTGAGATCATAACATTGCCCTCCAGCCTGGATGGCAAAGTGAGACCCTGTCTCAGAACTACTACTACTTCTAGAAATGATGTACAAATTTGTGTGCATGGGGGAGAATCAAAGTGATTACCCCAGTATGCAAAGTGGGCAAAGATGGTTATATACCCCTTCTTCCTCTTCTTAGCGGAAGGGGAGTTGGGGAAGTGCGATGATTTTAGGAAGATAGCAAATGATTTTCAGGGGAACTCATTGGGCTTGAAGAACATACAATGGCTTAGAACAAAGTCTGTTGTGCCTGCAGAGCAGACAATGGTTTGTGAGAAAAGTCTGTAAATGTGTGTTGACATACTTTGGTCTTTCTTTCTGCAATGTGAGTTCAGTTAATAAAAAGTTAGGGAAAGAACTAGAGGTAAGAGAAAATTGTTTTCTTCTCTGGTGGGTCTGGCATTTAGGCAGATATGGGAACTTCAGAGAACAACTTCATCCTGTGCTTTAGGAGAGACAGGATTGAGAAACAGTAACAAGGGAAGGTCAGAGAGACATTGAGGCTGGTTTCTTGGTTCAGCATGTCAAAGCGTTGTACTCTGGGGTGTTGGTTTTTGAGCCCCAACAGAGGTCTGGGACCTATCTTTAGGACAAACAGAAAATTGTCCCGGCAGCTCTGGTCTTTCTCAGGCAGGCATGTTAATACAGGGCTGGAGCCATCCTACAGACATGGTCTTATGCTGCTAGAAGCCGGGCTAGAGTTTGGGACACTTCTCTTTAGTACAGGGGTTTGGGTGAAGTCATTACATGCTGAAAGTTCTGCAGTTCTTACCACAAGGTCTTCTATGGCGAATCTAACTTCTCACAGGGCCAACTTGTATGTAGAAAGTGAGTAGTTTATCCACTCATTCCACAAATATTAGTGGGGAGCTTTCTACATGCTGGGCACAATTTGAGAGCCAGAGAGTCTTAGAATTGTTTGCACTGTTCACTAGTTATTTTACTTGTATTAGTCTCACCGTAACTAAATAGTGAAATTCCTTGAGGTCAGAGACACTCTTATTCTTCTGTTTTCCATACCGTATGGAATTTAAAAGAGCCTATTAGTCACTTGAATTTATTAAATATAGTTGAGCAATATAACAAATAAAGAAAAACACGTTGAAACAGAATTTAAGTAACTTGAGAGTTGAGTAGAGAAGAAAAAGAAAAAAGAAAATACTGAAGTAATGAAATAGATTATTTAACTGCCCCTTCACAACTTTTATATCTTTTTTTGTGGTCTCCAGAATATTTGGTTTGAAAAAAAATCACTTATTAAAAAGTCTGAAGACCACTGATGAATTTCATAGGTCAAGAGAGGTGAAGTCAAACAAGGAGCCTCCCCTAGAAATGATTACACAGGATGATTAAGCCAAAGGGGACATGTTGCCCCAGGCAGCGCCTAATCAGAACACATGTGTTCCCTATCTTAGGCCCCAAATCCTTTGAACTCAGAGGAGCAAGTCAAGAGGTCTCCAAAACTGTGAGCTTGGAAGAGTTACAGTGTAGAAGATGAGGTTTGAGGAGAAAGTATTGAAGTTGATTCAACTCAAATTTCAGAACTGCTCTCTGAACTTCAGAGACTGGGAATTTGATGCCTAAAGAAGTTGTATCCTCACTGGCCTTTTTGACAAGAAGAAGAAACTAAAATTTACCCTAAAAGTTATGCTATCTCCTGTATTTTTGAAATATTCTGAAAAATATTTGCTATTTGCTTTCTTAAATGTAAGGAAGGAATGAATCTCTGAGGTACATCATGTAGGTGATATTAAAACTACACTTTTTGGTGTGTCTGATTTAACATTGCTAAAAATAGTCAAAATTTCTACTGGTTTAACATGTACCCAAAGGCTAAGAATAGATGCAAAGAATTTTATTCTTTCTAGATGCAAGGAATATTCTCAGATCTTGCCAGCTCTGCAGCAAATGGAGGAGGTGGTTCTTGGATGTCAGACTTTGCTGGAGGGAGACCAGGCTGCGGTAGCCCAGTTGTAATGCTTTCCTCTGAGGTGTTGGCATCAGGGCTTGCTTCCACTGCTGTTTTCCCACAGTGATTTCTAAAGGCAGGCCAAGGTTGGGTAAGGGTCAGGGTTGGCACAGAACTGATGTCAGAAGCTGTAAGACATAGGGCTGCTTTTACAAAGATGCATGCATTTTTATCTAACAGCCTTTTCCCCTAAAATATCCTCAACATATATTCTATTTCTGTAGTTCTCAGCAGGGTGAGTTTTGTCTCCCAGGAGGAATTTAGCAGTATCTGGAGACATTTTTCATTGTCATAATTGGGGGAGTTTTCTACTGGCATCTAGTGGGTAAGAGACAGATATGCTACTAAACATCCTACAATGCACAGGGCAGCAGCCACAACAAAGAAGAATCCAATCCAATATGTCAATTGTGCCAAGGTTGGGAAACCTCATTATGTATTTCAAGACAGGAAAACCAGCTCCTGGCTTAGTGTGCTGACTAACACCTTACTGATCAGTGTGGTCTCTAGACAGCAGCATCACTTGGGAGTTCCTGAGAAATACAGACTCTCAGTTTCCCCACTTGGGATACTGGATCAGAATCTGCATTTTAACAAGGTCCCCAGGTGACTTATATACATCTTTAATATTGAGAAGCATTGATAGCCTTCTATGAGAACTACAAGGGCAAGGCAGTGAGACAAGTTCTTTAGCATGGCCAAGTTAAGAGGAGACAGTGCTGGCCCTACTTAGGCAGCATCTTTAAATTAAAAAAAAAAAAAAAATCCAACTTTTTTCTTGTTTTGTTTTGTGTTTTTAAATTTTCATTTAAGTTTCCTCTATTTTTTTTTCTATTTTGTCCTTTCCTTCCTTTCTTTTTTTCTGTTTTCTTTCCTTTCTCTTCTAGTTACTCTGCTTCATTATTTATCTTTATCTCACATGTATGTATGCAGTGCTCTTCCAGGTCCTTAATTTTGAGTTACTCGTGATACCAAAAATGAAAAAAATAAAAAAGGCAGATACTTATCTCTTTAATTAAAGGAAATGGTCCTAGTGGGTAGAATCTGGAAGGACAGTCATACTTTCTGAAATGTAATAACACAATTAAATTCTACCCTCCCTTCAGTGGTAAGATATTAAACAGGAAGGCAATAAAGCTCATCTGATACTAATTTGATTAGAAGCCTGTGCAATCAGTGTCTTTGATATACCTTTTGTCAACACAGCTTTAGGTTTTGAATAGGCAATCTAAAATCCTGGAAATCTACCATATTGACTTATCAGCAACATTTCTGCTGAACCTAGGTATAATAATGGGACTGATTAAAAATAAAATTTAGACTGTATACCATGCAATGTGACATAAATTTTAGTTCCATGTTTCTCTATAAAAATACAAGCTAAAATTTTAAATTATTAAAACAAACTTCAGTTTAACTTGCTAAACATTTACTTAGCACCTATTGTTTACAAAATGCTGGAATAAAAGTTGTGGAAAATTAGAAAAGATTAAGATATAATTTTGCCCTGGTTCATAAGCTGGTGTGTTTGTGTGTGTGTGTTTGTGTGTGTGTGTGTGTTGGAATGGACAGAATATGCAGTGGTCTATTCATGTTAAGTATAGTAATCCACATACCAACAAAGAACTATGGGAGTTTACAGAAAAATATTCATACTTAGTGTTACTTTGTTATAAAAAAATAGATTTTGAAGTAAAAAGGAAATTACTGAAGAGGTTCCAGCTCCTAAAAAGCTGTGGTTTTCTCAGCGACATTTTACAACCTGGTTAACAATTACATTAAGTTTTAGGGAAGTTTAAATAAGGAGCACAAATAGGCCCGATACTCTCAGTAAAGTAGCACTGCTATTTATACCTGTTTTCCCCAAAATTTCTTTAGACTTATATTTTAAAACACATCTTATCACAATCTTCATAGCTTTTTCTTTTTCTCATTTAAAACTACAGTGGTACCAAAGCAGAGAGATTTATTCTTTTTGATTGTGGATTAAAGCCATACACGGAAGACAATGAAGCCATTATGTAAGCATTGAAAAGACTTACCAAAAACCATATGTAATGGGTATTTTTATCAATGTAACTGAATAAAATTTATCTTGCTTAGAAATGACTTTTTAAATGTAATGCCTAGAATAGTTATTATGCAAATTTCTTCACCTGGCATCTATTAGAGACTTTAATAATACTCTAAAAATGAACTTCGACTTTTCCGTGGGATCTAATCAGTATGCAAAAGGACATATGCTATCTGGAAATGACAAGTAATGGGAAGGTTAGTCCTTTTGCTCATAACCTATGACCTTGTAAATGACTATTTGTGCCAAAAATTACATCAGTATCTGGATGAATTCCTAAATAAATTCAAATTAAATTGAGTCACACTGAAGCTTTATTCAATTAGAAAATAGCATTGAAAGTTTCATTAAAAAAAAGCTAGAGAGAACTGGTTTTATGTGATAAGTTTGATAGGGCAGGGCTCACCTGTTGAAATTGTAAGGTGTGTCTTCACTGTGTGATACTGAAGATCATTAAAGTAATTATGAATGTGTGTTCACTACTATATAAAACAAGTCTACTTCATTAATAATGGTGGCCTCAAATTTTACAAACATACTTTTATTTTCCCCAAGTTCTAGGAGTTATGTACTCCTCTCTGGTTTCAACCCTGTGCTCACTTCCTCATCCATGGCTTTTCTTTCACTTTTTCTTTTTCTTTTTTGACAGAGTCTCACTCTGTCACCTAGGCTAGAGAGCAATGGCGCGATCTCGGCTCATTGCAACCTCTGGCTCCTCTGTTCAAGCAATTCTCCTGTCTCAGCCTCCCAAGTAGCTGGGATTATAGGTGCCCACCACCACGCCCAGTTAATTTTGTGTGTGTGTGTGTGTGTGTGTGTGTGTGTGTGTGTGTTAGTAAGACAGGGTTTTGCCATGTTGGCCAGTGTGGTCTCAAACTCCTGACCTCAGGTGATCCACCCACCTCAGCCTCCCAAAGTGCTGGGATTACAGGCATGAGCCACCACGCTTGGCCCTCATCCATGGCTTTTCTACAGCCTCTAGTCACTTACTGCTGGGTTGCTTTTGGGTCCACATCAACACTTCGAGAAGCTAGTTTACATTTTTGTTGTTGTTGGTGGTGTGTTTGCTTTTTAAATGAGATAATGAAAAGGACTGGTTGGAACGCTGAAGATGTGCTGGCAACTTAGGGAATTAAAAACTGGTAAAGATTCTTGAAAAGAGTTCAAAAATTCTGCTTCTGAGAAAATAGATGTAAGGGAATTACAATTTAGAAAATACTAAACAGATGCATTTTGTTTTACTCTAGAATACTTTTATTTTTTTCTTCTAGTCTTTCACCTTTGAGCATCAACCATGAAGTCAAAAGCTTCAGAGAAAAGGAAGGTGGGTTCCATCTGGGTGCAGAGGTCAGTTGTATCCAACTGACGGAGGATATCACCAATATTTCTCCAGGCAAGTCCTGGACAAGAAGGAAGGTAAAGAGGAGAGCCGTTCTTGTGGCAGGAAGGAGGTAACAGAGGCAGCAGGAGCGGTGAGAAAGCCTGTCTGTGGGATCCTCTCTGGGCCACAGTGCTGAATATAGAGCCATTTTAGGAAGGATGAGAACAGAGGAAGGAAGAGAATATTATTCTTTTCCAGAAAAGTGTTTTTCTGCCTGGTTGCCTTCTGGAAAAAAGGGAAATCTCACAGAGATTCTTCTCATAGCAACATGGGCAACTGCGTGGTCAGGCAGGCCTGATTCCCCAGAATGCCCCCTGTTTCTAGAAGCTTCCATGATGCTGTAGAGAACTATCCAGATAGCTGATGATACTGGTGGGTGAACTTAATGGAAGGGGTAATGTGGGAGTATGTGTGTGTTGGAGGGGAAGTGACACCTGAAACAAGGGTAGGGTGGTTTGGGCATAGAATAGTAATGGAAGGTCGGGCACCATCAGAGTTGCCCATCTCCTGAACCAGCTGAGAAAGACCTAACAGTTCCTCAGGCCCAGGCCTGAACACTAGTTGCCAGCCAGGTACTCCAGGGATGAGGCAGGGGAGACAGAGAGTGAAGAATGGTGTGTGTGTTTGTGTCCGAGGCCCGCTGCCATTCACTCAACTGCCGTTTTGGAGAGGAGCAGAGGAAGTGAAGGAAATTTAACATGCTTAGCTTTCTCTGGATCCAGAGCTAACCAATGATGCTATTTACTTAATGGAGTTTATCAATTGGAATACATTTGTATTTTTTCCTCTCTTGGTGGGGTTGGTGCCCACAAAGAATATCAAGTATTACAGAAAATAAATCAGCAAAGGGCTTTCTGTGCACAGTAAGTGTAGGATGATAAAATTGGCAAGGCTGCTGTGTAGGTGTGGTCCACATTCCCCGGGGCCTATGGATGTCATTCACATAACTGAGTTTTACAGAGCTACAAGAATTTCTAAGTTGTAAAACCATATAGTAAATATAGAATGGTAGACAAGACCACCATCATTTAACATGGTAGAGAAGGCAATAGATCACAATTGTATTATTGCTGTGTTAAAGATTTTTGTAGTAAGAAGCTCTGCTCTGTAATTTTGGGGAATGTAACTTCCTGTGGGGAGATGTCGGGTGCTGCTGGGGTTTGGAACTCTCTAAATGGAAGCTGAGGAGAGCTGGAGAAGGCTGTGGGGGCTCCTCCTTATTCTTCCACAGTGGACTTGCTGTTTGTCTTCCTCTTTTCACCTCCAAGTTAATTCTTCCCATCTTTTCTGTGCTCTGTGAGCCTTTTGTCCTTGTCAGAAGTGCTAAGTGGGTAGACTGAGTGTGGGGACCCCAGAACACGGACCTCTCAGAGGCATCTTCTAAATCACAGATAACCACAGCTGTCACTGAAGAGAGCTCAAAGCCACTTCCTGTGAGAAGAGGACATTTCTTCTATAACACCTGTTCTGAGTCCAAATAAGGATAATCAAAATCTGAACAAGAAATTTTAATTTGTTCATTTCAGTTTGTTCTTCAATGCTGCATTGCAAAGCAATGTTCTCCATTTTTTGTTTTTGTTTTGGGAAACTACCGTTTCTTTCTTTTAAATGATTTTCGTTTCTTAAGGAGACTTGTTTAGCCCAAGATAGTTTTCTCCATCTTTGCCCCCGGCCCATTGGCGTCACTTCCCACAAGAGGGGAGCACTCATCCATTCTCTGGACATGAAAATCCCTTTGAAGTGCTGTTTATGCATCTATCATTCTCACTGTCAAGTTTCAGAATGCAAGTACAGTATTTATTCTGGCCCTCGTTGATTGAGTGGGCCGTGGTCTGCAGCATGGAGGGTGCCCCTTGATCAGACACCCTTCCCAGCTAAGTTCCCCAAGCCCTATGCCATGGGATCCCAGGAATTGGTTGGAAGGCAGGGAGGTGATGGGGATCTGGAGTGGTGAAGAGCATGGAGTTTCTATGTATTCCCAGCTTGGCTTATTCCAGTATACCAGTCTTGAAACTGTGAACATTTAGGGCCAGATCATTGTCTGTGGTGGGGCCTGTTCTGTGCACTATAGAATGCTGAGCAGCAACCCTAGCTTCCACTCTCTCAATGCCAGTAGCACCTCTCTCGTTGTGATAACCAAAAATATGTCCAGACAGGGCCGAGTGTTGTCCTCACATGAGACACTCTGCCATAGGTGAGCAACTGCTTACCTTGTGTTGTTCTCACATCTGGAGAAAGGATAATTGCCCGCCAATGTGGGGATCAAGGCAGATGGATAAGGGTCAAAGATGGAGGAAATCCTTGGGCTAAACAAAGCTTTCTAAGAAACTATTGTTAACTCTTTTTCAGTGTCATGGTTATGTTTTGAAGGATCTTGTTGGTTGTGTTTAGATCCTTCATTGCAACAAATGTACTGTGTCTATGTAAGACATTTACAATGGGGGCAACTGGGTGTGGGATGTTGGGAACTCTACTATCTTTACTGCATTTCTATAAACTAGAATTATTCTAAAATAAAATGTTTATGTAGAAAAAGAAAGTTCTGACCTCCATGGAAGAATTTCAAACAGCATTGAATCTTATGAGAGACTGTTGATGAATTTATGCCACTTAAACTTCACACACTGTCCTTCCACCCCATGAAATACAAGGTGTGGAAGTAGCTGTTTATAGAGCCCAAAGTAACCCAGTGTTAACGAAGTGCTGGGAAAGACCCAGGCAAGAAAGAAAAGGGAAATATGTTGAAAATGCCCCTTTGGAGCTTCCTGGGAAAAAGAATCACACATATTTCCCTCTCTACATAGACACTGATGGCAATGGGGATATAGATAGTTTCGATAATAAAATATCTTATTGATAAGGATAGCAAAATACATAGAAACAATATTGAGTTAATGAGCCTGTGATTTTTTTTTTTTTTAAATTTCAATAGTTTTTGGAGAACGGGTGGTGTTTGGTTTCATGGATAGGTTCTTTGGTGGTGATTTCTGAGATTTTGGTGTATTCATCACCCCAGAAGTGTACATTGTATCCAATGTATAATCTTTTATCCCTCACCTGCCTCCTACCATTCTCCCTGAGTCCCCACAGTCTATTGTATCATTCTCATGTCTTTGTATCCTTGTAGCTTAGCTCCAACTTATAAGTAAGAGCATAAGATGTTTGATTTTCCATTCCCAAGTTACTTCACAATGAGTAGTATTTCATGGGGTGTGTGTGTGTATACTCATATATATATCACACTATGTGTATACATATATATATCATATCATATCACATCATATATATCACATTTTCTTATCCACTTGCTAATTGATGGGCATTTAGGTTGGTTCCATGTTTTTGCAATCGTGAATTGTGCTGCTATAACCACGTGTATGCAAGTGTCTTTCTCATATAATGACTTCTCTTCCTTTCTGTAGACCCAGTAGCAGGATTGCTGGATCAAATGGTAGATCTACTTAGTTCTTTAGTTCTTTAAGGAATCTCCATACCGTCTTCCATAATAGTTGTACTAGTTTACATTGCCACCAGCAATGTAAAAGTGTTCCTTTTCACCATATCTATCCCAATATCTATTATTTCTTGATTATTTAATTATGGCCATATTTGCAGGAGTAAGGTGGTATTGCATTTCCGTTTTTGAGTTGCATTTTCCTGATAATTAGTGATGTTGAGCATTTGTTCATGTTTGTTAGCCATTTGTATATCTTCTTTGTAGAATTGTCTATTCATGTCCTTAGCCCACTTGTTGATGGGATTATTATCTTTTTTTTTTTTCTTGCTGATTTGTATGAGTTCCTTGAAGATTCTTGATATTGGTCCTTTGTTGGATGAATAATTTTTGAAAATTTTCTTCTGCTTTGTGGGTTGTCTGTTTACTCTGCCAATTATTTCTTTTGCTGTACAAGGATTTTTAGTTTAATTAAGTACCATTCATTTATCTTTGTTTTTGTTGCATTTGCTTTTGGGTTCTTGGTTATAAAGTCTTTGCCTAAGCCACTGTCTAGAAGGGATTTTCTGATGTTATCTTCTAGAATTTTTATGGATTCAGGTCTTAAATTTAAGTCTTTGATTCACTGTGAGTTGATTTTTGCATAATATGAGAGCTGAGGACCCAGTTTCATACTTCTACATGTTGCTTGCCAATTAACCAGCACCATTTGTTAAATAGGGTGTCCTTTTCTCACTTTATGTTTTTTTTTTTTTTTTTTTGCTTTGTTGAAGATCAGTTGGCCATAAGTATTTGGCTTTATTTCTGGGTTCTCTATTCTGTTCCATTGGTCCATGTGCCTATTTTTATACCAATATCATGCTGCTTTGATGACTATAGCCTTGTAGTTTGTTTGAAATTGAATAATATGATGGCTCCAGATTTCTCCTTTTTACTTAGTCTTCCTTTGGCTATGCAGGGTCTTTTTTGGTTTCATATAAATTTTAGGATTGGTTTTTCTAGTTCTGCGAGGAATGGTGATGGTATTTTAATGAGGATTGCATTGAATTTGTAGATTGCTTTGGCAGTGTGGTCATTTTCACAATATTGATTCTACCCATCCATGAGCATGGGATGTGTTTCCATTTGTTTGTGTTATCCATGATTTAATTCAGCAGAGTTTTGTAGATGTCTTTTTCCTTCTTGGTTGGAAATATTCCTAAGGATTTTACTTTTTTGTAGCTATTATACAAGGGGTTGAATTCTTGATTTGATTCTCAGCTTGGATGCTGTTGGTGTATACTAGTGCTATTGATTTGTGTACATTGAAACTTTTGTATCCTGAAACTTTACTGAATTCATTTATCAGATCTAGGAGCTTTTTGGATGAGGGGTTTTCTGGATATATGATTATATCATTGGCAAACAGTGACAGCTTGACTTCCTCTTAAATGATTTGGATGACCTTTATTTCTTTCTCTTGTCTGATTGCTCTCTCTCTAGGACTTCCGGTACTATGGTTAACAGAAGTGGTGAAAGTGGGCATCCTTGTCTTGCTTCAGTTCTCAGGGGGAATGCTTTCAACTTTTCCCCATTCAGCATAATGTTGTCTATGGGTTTGTCATAGATGGCTTTTATTACCTTAAGGTATGTCTTTTCTATGCGGATTTTGCTGAAGGTTTTAATCAGAATGGATGCTGGATTTTGTCACATGCTCTCTCTGCATCTAGTGACATGATAATATTATTTTGTTTTGAATTTTGTTTATGTGCTGTATCACATTTATTGACTTGTATATGTTATGCCATCCTTGTATCCCCTATATGAAACCCACTTAATCATTGTGGATTATCTTTTTGATATACTGTTGGATTTGGTTAGCTAAATTTTGTTGAAAATTTTTGTATCTGTGTTTATCAGGTATATTGGTCTGTAGTTTTATTTTTTGTTATGTCCTTTCCTGATTTTGGTATTAAGGTGATACTGGCTTCATAGAAAAATTTAGGGAAGATTCCCTCTTCCTCTATTTTGTGGAATACTGTCAATAGGATTGATACCAATTCTTTAGTGTCAAATAGAATTCAACTGTGAACCCATTTAGTCCTGGACTTTTTTTTATTGGCAAATTTTTATTACTGTGTTAATCTCACTGCTTGTTATTGGTCTGTTCAGAGTTTCTGATTCTTCCTGGTTTAATCTAGGAGGGTTGTATATTTCCAGGAATTTGTCTATCTCATCTGGGTTTTGTAGCTTGTGCACATAAATGTGTTTATAGTAGCCTTGAATGATCTTTTGTATTTCTGTGATATTGGTTGTCATATTTTCCATTTCACTTCTAATTGAGCTTACTTCAATCTTCTCTTTTCTTTTTTTGGTTAATCTCAATAATGATCTATCAATTTCGTTTATCTTTTCAAAGAACCAGCTTTTCGTTTCATTTATCTTTTGTATTTTTTTGTTTCAATTTCATTTAGTTTTACTCTGATCTTTGTTATTTTTTTTCTTCTTTTGAGTTTGGTTTGTTCTTATTTCTCTAGTTCCTGGAGATGTGACCTTAGACTTTCTATTTGTGCTCTTTTTGACTTTCCAGTGTAGGCATTTAATGCTATGAACTTTCCTCTTAGCACTGCTTTTGCCATACCTCAGAGGTTTTAATAGGTTGTGCTACTATTATTGTTAATTCAAAAAAGTTTTAAATTTCCATTCAGATTTCATTGTTTACTCAATGATCATCAGGAGCAGATTATTTAGTTTCAATATATTTCCATGGTTTTGCATGTTCCTTTTAGAGTTGATTTCCAATTTCATTTCACTGTGATCTGAGAGGATACTTGATATTATTTTGATTTTCTTAAATTTATTGACACTTGTTTTGTGGCCTGTCATATAGTCTATCTTGGAGAATGTTCCATGTGCTAATGAATAGACTGTATATTCTGCAATTGCTGGGTAGAATGTTCTGTAAATATCTGTTAAGTCCATTTGTTCTAGGGTATAGTTTAAATCCATTGTTTCTTTGTTGACTTTCTGTCTTGATGACCTGTCTAGTTCTGTCAGTGGAGTATTGAAGTCCCCCTTTAGTACTGTGTTGCCATCTATCTCATTTCTTAAGTCTAGTGGTAACTTTTAAAATAAAATTTGGAGCTCTGGTATTAGATGCCATATGTTTTTGAAACAGGAAAGGTTCCCTTGCTCCCCTTGCAGGGCATGCAATGGGAGTGTGGCTCACTTCTTCAATGCCTTGTTGCTCAAACCTTTAGAAGAGCCTAAAGATGGGCAGTCCATGGGGCTCCAACTTCATGGCAGTGTCTAGGGCTGAATGTTTACAGCTGAAACCCCAGTGGGCATGTGTTACAGGGTGCTCTTTTAGTTTAGCCATCCATAGGCAGCTTGTGTTAATCAGCTCAATTAGACTCCTGCCTTATTGCAAGGACACATTGCCCCCTTCCATTATTATTTAAAGGGACCATCTAACTGCCATTAGAATATAGACAATAACCAGTCTTAGCTGCTTCCTGCTAACAGGCAATGTTGTTTGGGGGAAAACAGCAGTCAGACTCCTTCCAGAGGTCTATCTAAGGGTTTCTAGCAATGCAGAGCCATCATCTGAGGCTCTGGTTCCTGATTGACCATTTGGAGTTTGATGGCTTCCAGACATGAGAGAAAAAAAAAAAGTTTTATAATGTTCAGTATGCATGGGTTAAACATGTGTATTATTCAAGGAAAGAATTTAGTGCCAAAGATTACGGAGATAAGAAGTGAAATATACTAACAGAGTGAGCTGTCTCACTCTGTTGAAAGGAATTAAACCTTGTATGGGAGCAGATAAACTGTAGAAGAGAGATAACTGTTCTTGTCAGTTAGGATTAAGCTGTCCCTCGACTGAATCAGGAGCTAGAGAGGTGTGCTTTACCAAGGCTTCTCTTAGCCTTTCTAGGAAGGCTGTGGGAATTTCATCAAATCTTTAGTCGATCATGGACAACTTAGTATAATTGAGGGTCTTGGTCTTAGTTCTACATAAGCCTGAAAGCATCTCCTCTTCCAATTTTCCACCTCATCGTTGGGATACCATTTAGGGTCATTCACTCGTACTGCTTCTCTTCCAGTTGGATAATATTCTACGCCTTCCCTGATGTGATATGTGATACAAAGCTCATCCCGAAATCTCTCTGCTGCTGGCAGAATGGGCTGTTTCTCAGTGCCCCTCAGGGTCCTATCAAAAGGTAACATAATGTCTCTCCAAGAGAGATCAAGTATTTGAGTGAAATTCTAGAAATCCTCTTTATTTCTGTCAGGGTCATCTGAAAACTTGCCAAGATCCCCCTTGATTTGCTTTAAGTCCTGTAGGGAGAAGGGGATCTGGACCTTACTGGGCCCAAATTCACTTGAGATAAAGGAGTGTCTTCAAGGCAGCGGATACTTGGTTGGTGAATACTTACCACTTCTGCTATTCTGTATCTTTTAAGTGGAGCATTTAGGACATTGACATTTAATGTTAGTACTGAGATGTGAGGTACTATTCTATTCATCATGCTAGTTGTTGACTGAATACCTTGTAATTTTATTTCTTTTTGTTATTGTTTTATAGGTCCTCTGAGATTTGTGCTCTGAGAAGTTTCTATTTTGAGGCTTTCTTTCAAGATTTAGAGCTCCTTTTATCTGTTCTCCTAGTGCTGGCTAGATAGTGGCAAATTCTCTCAGCTTTTGTCTAAAAATGTCTGTATCTTTCCTTCATTTATGAAGGTTAGTTTTGCTGAATACAAAATTGTCTTGTTTAAGGAGGCTGAAGATATGGCCCCAATCCTTTCTGGCTTGTACAGTTCTGCGGAGAAATCTGCTGTTAATCTGGTAGGTTTTCCTTTATAGGTTATCTGATGCTTTTGCCTCACGGCTCTTAAGATTCTTTCACCTTGACTTGAGATAACCTGATGACCATGTGCCTAGGTGATTTTTTTTGTGTGTGATAAATTTCCCAAGTGTTCTTGGAGCTCCTTGTATTTGGATGTCTACATCTCTAGCAAGCCCAGGGAAATTTTTCTCAATTATTTCCTCAAATAAATTTTCCAAACTTTTAGATTTCTCTTATTCCTCAGGAACACCAATTATTCTTAGTTTCAGTTATTTAACATAATCTCAAACTTCTTGGAGGCTTTGTTTATTCATTATTTTGTTCTTTTTTCTTTTTGTCTTTGTCAGATTAGGTAAATTTGAAAGACTTGTGTTTGAGCTCTGAAGTTCTTTCTTCTACTTGTTCAATTCTATTGTTGAAATTTTCCAGTGCATTTTCCATTTGTCCAAGTGTGTCTTTCATTTCCAAAAGTTGTGATTATTTTTTATTTATGTTCTATTTCTCTGGAGATTTTTTCATCCATATCCTATATTATTTTTCAAAATTTCTTTGTTTTTCACCTTTTTCTGGTGTCTCCTTGAGTAGCTTAATAGTTGACCTCCTGAATTTTTTTTCTGGCAATTGAGAGATTTCTTCTTGGTTTGGATCCATTGCTGGTGAGCTAGTGTGATGTTTTGGAGGTGTTATAGAACTTTGTTTTGTCATATTACAAAAATTGTTTTCCTGATTCCTTCTTATTTGGGTAGACTATGTCAGAGGAAAGATCTGGGACTCAAGGGCTGCTGCTCAGATTATTTAGTTCTGTGGGGTGATCCCTTGATGTGGTGCTGTCCCCCTTTCCCTAGAGATAAGGCTTTCTGACAGCCAGACTACAGATTGTTATTTCTCTTCTGGGTCTGCCTACCCAGCAGAGCTTGCATGCTTTGGGTTGTACTGGGGACTGTCTGCAAAGAGTTTTGTGCAAGCTCCATCTTCAAGTATCTCATCTGTGGATATCAGCACCTGCTCTAGTAGAGGTAGCAGGGGAATGAGGCAGACTCTGTGGGGGCACTTGGTGGTAGTTTCATTTACTATGCTTGTTTCCTCGAATGCTGGTTATGTTATCACTGAAGTTGTGACATGGACAGACTCAGGACCTCTGGTTAGCCAGGATTTATGGCAGTGGATTTCTGTTGTTTTCTCCTTCCTTGGAGCAGGGTTGTTTTGTTATGAGTTGCCATAACATCCTGAGTTGGTTGGTCTCCAAGCAGGAGGTGGTGCTTTCAAGAGGGCATCACCTGCAGTAGTACAGGGGGGATACAAGCTTGCCCTCAGGTGACCTAAGTACTCAAGTTTCTCAGGTGGTGGGTGGGGCTACAGAGCTCTCATGAGTTTATGTCTTTTGTCTTTGGCTACCAGGGCAGGTAGAGAAAGACCATCAAGTGGAGGCAGGGTTAGGCATGTCTGAGCTCAGACTGCCCTTCAGCAGGGCTTGCTGCAGCCACTATGGGGGATGCATAGGTGGTCCTGAGGCCAATGGAGTTATGTCCCAAGGGGGATTATGGCTGCCTCTGCTGCTTTGTACAGGTCACCAAGGAAGTGGGGGAAAGCTTGCATGGGTTTCAGGCCTCATGTCTCCCTGTCTGTCATGGCTTCTGTGCTCCTATCTGCACTTCCCATTTGCCTGCCCTGGATTCTGAACCAAGTTCAGCTGGGATTCTCCTCCTGGTGGCCTTTCCCAATTCCACTGGCTGTTTTCCCCAAGGATTCCTATAAGGTAAAGTCAGAAATGGCTTCCTTGGGGACCAGGAGTGTCTACAGGGCTTTTCCCACTGCTTCTTCTACTTTTGTATTTCATTGGCTCTCTAAATTCATTTCAGCTACAGGTAAGGTTAAATTCTTCTCCCATAATCTAGATTTTCAGGTTCCCCCCTGAGGATGTGTGTTCAGAGGTGGACTTCCTCTCTCTCATACTTTGGGCACTCATGGTTTTTCAGCTGTCTCATGGAGCTTGCAGCAGTAAGCTGCTTCTTTCAAAGGGTCTGTTAATTCTTCGTTTTCCTGGTATGCTCCTATGGTGGTTCTTGAGGCAAATGTGCATGATGTAAGTCTCCACATGCTGTTCTGTTCATCCAAGTGGGAGCTGCAAGTTAGTCCTGCCTCCTAGCCACCATTTTTTCACTCCCACTGAGCCTATGATCTTAAAACATTTCCAGGGGATTTTAAAGAGGTTGGACAGAAATATATTCAGGAACACTTGGAGTGAAAGATCCATTTTACGTGTTTGTAAATTGTGAGAGATGGGAAAGTTCTTCTTCAAAGTTTATATCTTAGATTACATTATAAGGAGTTACAATCTCTTGCTCTATGGCCATTATCCACTATTAGCATAAACATGTACCCATGTATATATATTCTCTAAACCAGCTACATCTTAAATCAGCTACCTTGACTCACTCCGGCATGTCTACACAGAACTGAGCAAGCTCCAAATCCTGGTGTGTGCCATTCCTGTAAGGTCTGACCATGCCGTGAACGGCAATGGCCACCCCCATGAACTGCACGTACACCTCTGGAGGGCCATCTGGAATTAGAAAACCTGAAATGGCTGTAAGATCGTAGAAAGAGGAAGAAATGATCAACCCCTGTGGCACCTAGTTAACTCTGAGACATTCTCTATTGTTTCTTATCCCAGCCTCAATTGACAAGGCAATTGGACTTTATAACCAATCTTGGCTCATGATGCCACACCCTACCACTCCCTCCCAGCTTGCAAAAAAATCACCAACTGTAAGTTCTGTAACTTTCCACTGCCCACCCCAAACCTATAAAACCCACTGCCCTCTGCTGACGCCCTTTTCTGCCTCAACCCACCTGTACTCAGGTGAATAAACAGCCATGTTGCTCACACAAAGCCTGCTTGGGGGTCTCTTCAATCAGAGCATGCGTTTAAACAATTCCTTATTTGGAAACCCTCCTGATCTCCAGACTAGCCTCTTCTTCTGCCTTGTCTTCTTTCCCCATTATCTATTCAGGAAATTTCCAATTTTTGGCCAATCCGGTCAAGCAAAGAATGTGAGGTCCTGTTCCGTCCAATGGAAACTGGACCCAGCAGTAGGGCAACTGTGTCAGGTTATGAAAGTTATAAATGTCCTTGTCTCCTTTGTTAAGGTGTGCTCTCCTGGCAAGACTGCAGGTGAGTTGCATCCTTCCTGCAGGAAGTAAACTAGCCTTGCTGAGTCATCCATTGTCTCAGCATGGACTTTTCCCAACATTATAAACCCGTTTCCAACATAAATTCTGCCAACAGACTCATCTGTCTTCAGCAAAAGGTAAAAGTGGACTTCATTTATGATTCTGAACAAGAATAAGGGGATAGCATTTTTGAGAAGGTAATTAATTTGCAAGATGTTGTCAATAAAGTATAAGGGAAAAGTGAGTATAGAAAAGTTTGTGCCATTGTGGATTAACTTCTGGATACAAGTCCTGTGCTTGACACATAGTTATTAAACAAGTAATTGAATCATTTTTATAGCATGCAAGAGAGTATGTTTCATAAAATAAACATTCAACAGCCACATGATTCGAGGGCTGTCTGATCCTAATTCCAGCTCTTCCCACTATATCATGCTACCTCTTGATTATATTGCTTAAGCACCTACATGGATGTGTTATGTTTGGGGTATTTTGCCAACATTTAAAATAGACTTGCCAAATGAAACTCCCGATGCCTCGTTAAAGTTGAATTTCAGGTAAACAACATTTTTTGGGGGTATAAGTATATTCCTAATATTATGCACGCGGTTCCCATCAGCTTCAACATTCCTTTCTTCCTCTTCTGTTAGAATCTATTCACATCAATTCATTTGCTTAACAAATATTTATCGAGTGGCTTCTCTGCGTGCTGTGTTCAAGGTACTGGGAAGAAGAGTAAACAAAACTAGCAATTTCCTGCCCTCACAGCGGAGGAGGAGGAGGAGCAAGAGGAGGAGGAGGAGGAGGTGGCTTCGAGTAAAACAAGCAAACACACACTGCACGGAATTTCAGGAATGGAAAGGGCATCAGAGAAAAAGCAAACAAAGGAAAGAGAATGAGGGGATGGTGGAAACAAAGTAAGGGATGCCTAATTCTGTTGCAGAGATGTCTGTGATGTGATGGTGACTTTTCATCAGAAACTGGAATTATATAAAATGCAAATCACATGGAACTCTGGGCAAGTCTGTCTACCTGGTCAGAGGGAATAGCAAGTAAATCCTGAATCTAATAAAATTCAAAATATTTGAAAGATATTGCCAGTTTTTAGAAGTGGCCTCTTTTTCCTCCCACTTGGCAATCGTTTCTTCATTGTCCATTTTCTGCAACAAATCAGCAGGGAACGCAGGGAACTGGGTAGCAGGCCTTGTCTGCTGCAGCGGGAGATATTTGGGGCAAAGCTCTGCTTGTTCTTGTGGGAGATGTTTCCGTGAAAATCCCCACTGGATGATAAGAGCCAGTGTCCTCTGAAGCAGGATTCATCACCCAGTGGGCTCCTCCGTGCAAAACTAAGGTCAGCTGTGGGATGTGCCACCCTTTAAACAGTGGAGAGCCCTGCAGTCAGGGTGCTACACAGTTCAACTCAATTAGATAGGATATTAGCTTTAACATACACAGCTTCTATTAGGCATGTTTCCCCGTAAAATACAGAATAAAGAGGCATGGAGTAGCAGTGACTTTCTTTTCTTTTTGATATTCAAAACATTATCCCATTGCTTCATTAAAAAAATATATAAATGCAAACAAAACAAACAATAAATACCATTTTCTATCTGTCAAATGAGCAAAAATGTTTTAAAATCTTAATATCTAACACCGGTAACGATGTGCTGAGGCAAGCACTTGTGAGAGTATAGATTTTGTTTTTTGTATTTACTCTTTTAAATTAAAAAATAAAAATCGTGTATGTTTATGTTGTACAACATGATGTTCTGAAATACGTATACATTGTGGAATGTCTAAATGAAATTAACTAACATTGAATGCTCCAGGGCTGGGCTCTCATTCCATCTCTATAGTGACTCTGATGTCTTCCAAATTTTGTATTTTCAACCCAGACTTCTCCCCTGAATGCCAGTCTCCCTATTCTGTAGCTCATCAGCACCACCCATGTCATCTGCCCCCAAACTCGTCTCTCTGTCACCATCACCTTGGTCCAAATCACCATAGTTTATGTAGTTAATTGCTGTAACTTACTAACTGGTCTCCTTGTCTCTACCTTTGTCCCTGTACAGTCTGTTGTGGAAAGTCATCAGAATGATTCTTTTTATGCATGTAGATCACGTCCTGCCTATGCTTAAAATCCCAACTTCTCTCCATCTCATTCAGAGTGAAAGTCCAAGCCCGAGTCTGCCAAGGCCTTCTGCCCTCTCTCCTCGTTCCTCCCAACTCTGGCTCCTCCGGCTCACTTGTCTCAGCCACAGTGGTTTCCTTGCTGTTTCTCACCAGTCAGCGCTTGCAGCTGATGTCCCCTCCCTGCTTGGATTTGTCTTTCTTCAGATCAACATGTCCCTCAGCTCCCTAAGCTCTCTGCTTAGATGTCATCCAGTGTGCAGCCTCCTTGGCCACTCAATTTAAAATGGTCTCCACATGTATCCCAGTGTGCTGTATCCCTCTTCCGGGCTTTATTTCCTCCTAACACCCTTGACCCTGCCACACTCCAATGTGTATATAGGATGCATGGATTTGTTTCTCCTTCCTGTCCCAACCCTGTAACCTGTCAACTCCCTGAGGTCAAAGATTTCTGTTTTACTTCACAACAATATCCTTAGCACTTGGAAGGATACGCTGCATATCTTTATTAGTCTAGAAAAATAAATTAGGTTTTATCTTCTTATGTAGTTAGCCAAAGGCACAAAATAATTGGAATCAAGAATTAATCTGGCTGCCTTTAAAGAATGACTTTTCAAGAATCAGTTGCTCTTCCTGTTTAAGCTAATGGTTTATGAAGAATCTATTATAAATCATACTGCAAACATCATCCTACAAATAATGATAATTTAAGTAAATAGATATAATACAGAATGTGAATAAAAGCATGGTTTTCATTTGAAGTACTGATTATGATTAGAATTATTGAAATTCCATTCGTACATTTTCATGTGTTCAAACAAATTAAATAGAAAATTTATAACAATGTAATTTTTATATAATAATATAATATTGTGTTACATGCATAATGCAGTATTTAACTTTATTGTCTTTGTATTTTTCAGGAAGATTCTTCTAGTGAAAGTCAATTGAAATCTTGAGAGCTGAAGCCAGAGAAATAATAGATGGGCTAATATTGCCCTCTGGTGGAAATATTGAGACATGACAAATTGGAATCATTTATTAGCCCAGAGAATGTGCAGGAATTGAATGTTTCCACATTATTATGTGATCTTATAGTGTTGTGTTAGATTTTTTAAATTCAATATTTAGAATATGAATTATATTAGGTATCAAGGCTTGAATAAGCGACGTACAAAAATACATGATCAGTCACAGAGTAATAAAAGACTGATGTGCTGTTTCATTTCTCAAGCCAGCAGAAAGTTTGAAAACAAAGTGATAGTGTGAGCAAAAGGGCGTTCACATGGTTTGTAGAGACATAAAATGCCACCAGTTCTTAATCTGGGGTTGTTTTGGTTGGAGGGCTCCTAAATTGTATAAAAATGTGAACATATTTGCCCTTTTTTTCTGAGAAGAGATGCAAAATCCATCAGATTCTCAAACATTTATTCTCTCAAATGTTAAGAACAAACATTTAAAGTATTTGGGAGAATAATTTGGCAAAATGTGTAAGAAAGTGATGCATATGTGTATTCCAATATTGTTTTGAATGCATAATCACTATAAACCACCTAAACATTCAACAGTGGGGCATTTGAAATAAATCACATTCCAGCCCTATGATAGAGTCACTGTGGTTATTAACAATCGTGCTGCAGGATTAATGATATACAAATGTTCCTTATACACGATAAGGCAGCAAAAGCAGTTTGCCATTTAGTACATGTGATGTGATCCTGAGTTTATTGAAATGCAAATATATAATGTGCATGGGAAAATATTTGGGAGTATCCATGAAAAATGCCAATGCCAGTTATGGTTAACTAAATGCAGTGCATGTGCCTTTATTTTTAAATAACTTTACAATGGATATATTACTTTTATAATAAAAAGCATGATAAATATGATACAAAAAGGAATGATTACTTTTCTATGTGTTAAAAGATTTGACACAGGAGATTGTTAACTTTTAATTAATCAACTGAACTGAACAGTTACAAATTTGAAAAAGCACTTTAGAGGACTAGAACAATAATCATGTAATACTACATATTGTTTCTTTGTGCAGAAAGACTTTCTTAATATTCAAAAGCAGTTCAAAAATCTGTAAATTTCTAAGCAAATAGAAAAATCTGAGCTATTCAGGACTTTTACAAGACACTAGAGCCTTAGTAAATCTTTTCTAGAATAAGACACAGTGAAATAGAATAAATTAAAATGAAATAATTAAAAAAATAAGAGCATTAGCAAAGGCGAGTAAGCCACTTTAAATATATAAATAAACTCCGAAAATTTTTATTTTTTCTTATTTTTAGGAAAAAATGTTTATACTTCTATCACCTTTTAGGAGTGAAAGGAGCAAAGGAACTAGTAAGAAAGGCTTAGGCCAGGCACAGTGGCTCCCACCTGTAATCCCAGCACTTTGGAATGCTGAGGCGGGTGGATCACCTGAGATCAGGAGTTTGAGACCAGCCTGGCCAACATAGTTAAACCCCGTCTCTACTAAGAATACAAAAAATTAGCCAGGCATGGTGGCAGACACCTGTAATCCCAGCTACTCAGGAGGTTGAGGCAAGAGAATAGCTTGAACCCTGGAGGTGGAGGCTGCAGTGAGCCGAGATCACGCCACTGCACTCCAGCCTGGGCAACAACAGCAAAGCTCCATTAAAAAAAAAGGAAGGAAGGCAAGAAGGAAGGAAGGAGGGAAAGAAGGAAGGAGGGAAGGAAGGAAGGAGGGAAGGAAGGAAGGAGGGAGGGAGAGAAAGAAGGAAGGAAGAAAGGAAAGAAGGAAAGAAGGAAGGAAGGAAGGAATGCAGGCAGGCAGGCAGGCAGGCAGGCAGGCAGGCAGGTAGGCAAGCTTGGTAGAGAAGCAATTCCTGAACTGGATATTTTTTTCTTTTCAAACTACAAGTGACCAAACAGAACTTCAACAGTACAATGGTGCCATTGAAAGCCCTGATTTAAGTCTGTCTGTCTTTCCACTTGATATTGTATTGCAGGCGTGAGCTCTGCCTTCCCCTTGGCAGTGGCGAAGTGATATGGAGTGTGGGCAGGGAGGTGGCGCATTATAGGACTCAACACCATGCTCGTTTATACATAAGATTCCTACCCATTGGATCACTTGAGGAAAGGAGTTCAAGACCAGCCTGGCCAATATGGTGAGAACCCGTCTCTACTAAAAATACAAAAGTTAGCCAGGTGTGGTGGTGTGTGCCTGTAATCCCAGCTACTCGGGAGGCTGAGGCACAAGAATTGCTTGAACCCAGGAGGTGGAGGTTGCAGTGAGCCAAGATCACCCCACTGCACTCCAGCCTGGGTGACAGGGTGGGAGTCTGCCTCAAAACAAACAAACAAACAAACAAACAAACAAAATTCCTACCCAAAAGGACTCTGGAACAAAATGAGTGCAGCTGCTATGGTAAGTGAAACAGCGACTGATCTGGCAGGATCTTCAAGATACAAGGTAAAGAGAAGCCAGGCGCAGGGTAGTGCACTTGCTGTCTTTTGCTGTCTGTACCTATCGGTGTTTTTAGGTGTTTGTAAATGCAGAGACTAAAGGAATTGGCGGTAGGTAGGCATTGTCTCCAGGGACTGTGTCTGGGTAATTGGAAGGCACAGAGAGAGGTGTACTTTCTTTTCACTGCAAACCTTTTGTGCATCCAGCATTCCACCTTAAAAAAAAAAAAAAAAAAATTAAAAAAAAAAAAAAAAGATCCGTATATGGATCATTCTTCAAACAACAGAAAAAGGAAACCAAATTTAAAAAAAAATCTACCCAAAGAAAATTTTTTCATAATAAAAATTGTTCCAAGCCTCAGAGCTTGGCTCCTTTGTTTTGAGCAGGATCAAGTATTCATGTATCCAGCCGAAGCTCATCCTTAGATTTTTGATCAAGCTGTGCCATGTTTTTCATTTCCTTTGATGGGGTTTCTGAACTCCCATCTTGTCAATGAAGTAGTTTTTAGTTGAACTATTAATTGCAATTGATGAAAGTAAACAATGCAAGACATTAATTGTGGAGTTTCTACTTTAAAAACAATCAGGTAAAATTTCAGAACAAGATTTGCTGTTCAGTAGGAAGGTCAGATTCTTTTCCCTATACATTCAATGCTACATATTCATGCTCCAGTGCAGACTGCTTGCAATGTAAAGAGGCTGACAACCAGAGTTATAATTAGGTCCTGCTTGTTTCCCTTAGAGTTTACAGTCCAGAAAGTTCACGGAAATAATGAGAGTCTTAGAGCTTTTTGTTATGGGTTGAAATGTATACTCCAACACTCATCTGTTAAAGTCCTAATCCCCAGTACTTTAGAATGTGACCTTATTTGGAAATAAGGTCATTCATTACAGATGTAGGTGAAGATGAGGTCACACTGGAGTAAGGTGGGCTATAATCCAATATGACCATGTCCTTGTAAAAAGGAGAAGTATTTACACAGCCACACACACAGGGAGAACACCATGTGAAGATGAAGACAGAGACCAGACTAATGGTTCTACCAGACAAGGAATGCTGAAGATTGGCAGCAAACTACCAGATGCTAGGAGAGGGTAACGGCACAGATTCTTCCTCACAGCCATCAGAAGGAAGGACCCCTGCTAACACCGGATCTCTGGATCTCTGGCAATGATTCTTCCTCACAGCCATCAGAAGGAAGGACCCCTGCTAACGCCGGATCTCTGGATCTCTGGCAGTGATTCTTCCTCACATCCATCAGAAGGTAGGACCCCTGCTAACACCAGATCTCTGGATCTCTGGCAGTGATTCTTCCTCACAGCCATCAGAAGGTAGGACCCCTGCTAACACCAGATCTTTGGATCTCTGGCAGTGATTCTTCCTCACAGCCATCAGAAGGAAGGACCCCTGCTAACACAGGATCTTTGGATCTCTGGCAATGATTCTTCCTCACAGCCATCAGAAGGAAGGACCCCTGCTAACACTGGATCTCTGGATCTCTGGCACAGATTCTTCCTCACAGCCATCAGAAGGAATGACCCCTGCTAACACTGGGCTCTAGAACTGTGAGACAGTAAGTTCCTGTTGGTGAAGCTGCTTCATTAGTGGTAGTTTGTTGCAGCTGCCCTAGCAAACAACTACAAATTCCAGTCCAAGTGGAATCAAAAAGCAGAATAAACTTGGAAAAGAGAAGACAGACCATGACAGGGCGGCCAAATTATCCCCTCCTTTTAGAAATTTGTAATTTTTTTTAATGGTAAAAGACCACTCTGTGTGCAAATAGCAAAATCGAGAAGCCCTGGTTCCTAAATCGCCAAGAACCTTAACAGGTGTGATTGATTGAACATTGACCACAGGTGCCAGGCCTGGTGCTTGGTGCTTGGTGCTATAACTGGGTTATCTTTCCTTCTCACAAATAATGCACAAGGTTGATACAATTCTCTCCATTTTACTGAGCCTCAGAGAAATAAGGGAAAATCCCAGATGGGCACTGTCAAATTAAGAATTGCTAGACTGTAAATTCATCAACTGTAATTTTGAGATGTTTCTCCAATTTTTTTGAGTATGCAGGATTTAAATTGTTTTTAGAGATAGGCTCTCACTCTGTTGCCCAGGCTGGAGCACAGCAGTGCATTCACAGCTCACTGCAGCCTCAAACTCCTGGGCCCGAGTGATCCTTTCACTTCAGCCTCCGCAGCGCTAGGATTACAGGCAGGAGCCACCATTCCCAGACTGAATTTACCACTTTAGATAAAATTTAGAGTGGCAAAGCTGGCACTGGGAACAGGCTGAATGGTGGTACAGTCTTTAGAACCTCAAAAAAAAGGGGCTTATTGATGTGTGTGTGTGTGTCTGTGTGTGATTGTGTGTGTGTGTGTAGTGGACAATGGCAGTCTAAGTTTGTAGTAAATGATAAAAGTTGTCCTAATAAAATTGTTGTTTTGCTATGAGACTCTAAAGAACATGGCAATAATCCTTTAGCCTGTTCTTTATCATTTTAAGAATGGAAGGAAAATTCTACTCTAGGATAGCCTTAGTGACATCTGGTGATTTTGTAATCTGAAGTCAATTTATCAGGTCAAGCAGATTTTCCTGGGTAGGAAATACTATTTTCTTTTTCATTCACTTGTTGAACAGAGGAACAGAGTCTTCAAGTTATTTGCAGTTTCTACTCAGTTTTTTTTTAAATAGCAATCAGTTTTAAACTCTATAGCTTCCCATAGATTGTTCTATAATGCTAAAATTTATAATTTAATCCACTCCATATACGACATTTGGCCATAAGAAAATGGTATATGAGTTATAATACTTAGTGAATGTTTTGCAGAGTGGACTAAATAGTTATTCTGGGCACATCTGTGCCCTCCACAAGGTGAGAGAAAACTTGTTTTTATTCTAACTTGAACATATGCCGTGTTTTAAGGTAGATTTTTATTTAAATGCAAAACATTGTTAATTTAAATATCAAATAAAATGTCATTTGCTTTTATCTTCCCTTATGCATTCTAATTTAATTTTGTAATCTATTAGCTCTTTCCCCTTATTCATGGGAAATTAGTAAAACAACAAAAAGACATATAAATGTTTCATTTAAAATTTTCTCACATCTATGTAAAGTCTAGAAAATTGTTGTATTTAATGCTCCATGACAGTGGTATATTTTCTCACAATCTTCTCTCATGTAATTTGAGAGATTTGTATTTTTGCTCTAAAGACACAGGCTCTGAGCACTTTTTTTTTTGAGGTAGTCTATTGCCCAGGCTGGTGTGCAGTGGAGGGATCTCAGCTCACTGCAACTTCCTCTTCCCCGGTTCAAGTGATTCTTGTGTCTCGGCCTCCTGAATAGTTGGGACTACGGGCACACATCACTATTGCTGGCTAATTTTTTGTATTTTTCGTAGAGACAGGGGTCTCACCATGTTGGTCAGGCTGGTCTCGAACTCTTGACCCCAGGTGATCTGTCCGCCTCGGCCTTGCAAAGGAGTATTTTTTTTTTCTTTTTTCTGTTATACAACAGTGTATGTGAATAACTATGAGAAGCCATTAAAAGTCTTCTCTTTGGGGAATACAGAGTTTCTTTAAGTCACTTTTACAATAGCATTTACTGCCCTGTTTCTTTCAGGTGTGTGATTTCCAATTTACTCATATACGTTCTCTGATGAGCTGCCTAGAGGCCTATAATCCCGTTCCTATCTTCGGCACTGCCCAAATAGTTATTGGTCATGCAGCACAACAAAGCATTTTAGACAAGCCTCCTCTGTTCATCCAGACCCTTTGTATAAAAGAGCTTTGAAACCGATCCAGGCACAGATGGCCAGGTTTGACCAGTGTTCCCAGCCTGTGTGACATCCACCACCACCGCCATTTTCCACAGTGAGATAGATGGAGTGGAAAATACTATTAATCTTCAAAAACAGAATTCATGCATTATTTGGTCCCCAAGAACCAATAATTTTAAAACAATTTACCAACACAAACTGGGTGCCATTTTACAGAAGAATGACCTAGAACAGAAGAAATCTATTTTCTATTGCGTCCACAAAAGGCGTTGCATTGGACAATCAATTTGCTTGTGTTTTAGAAATCCCACCAAACCCTACGGTGCCTTAAAACAAACACAAAGACACCAGGAGGAAACTAGCATTAAGATCCTTTTCTTTTTTAGCTAGTTGTCATTCACTGCCTAAATCATTTCCCAGTTTATTTATTTATTTTTTTAACTAAAGCAGGTTACTGTTATTAAATTTTTCAGTACAAATAAGAACTGGGTTAAAAATTATTCAATGAATTCTAAAAATTGTTTTTAAATATCCTGTTTCTGATGATGAAAGCTATGCTTGGCAGCCTTGAACCTTGTCTTAGTTCAGGCTGCCATAAGAAAATATTATAGCTGGGCGTGATGGCTCATGCCTGTAATCCCAGCACTTTGGGGGTCTGAGGCAGGCAAATCACCTGAGGTCGGGAGTTTGAGGCTAGCCTGACCAACAAGGAGAAACCCAGTCTCTACTAATAATACAAAAAATTAGCTGCACGTGGTGGCGCACACCTGTAATCCCAGCTACTTGGGAGGCTGAGGCAGGAGAATCACTTGAACCTGGAAGGCGGAGGTTGCAGTGAGCCGAGATCACGCCACTACACTCCAGCCTGGGCAACAAGAGCGAAACTCTGTCTCAAAAAATTTTTTTCTTTTGGTAATTGATAATCAAATATAAGTGTGGTATATTTATATATTTGCCTTATAAATGTTAGCAGCAAAGTCTCAAAAATTTACCTTTGTCTCAGTGGTTTCAAGAAACCCAACCCTTAACACAAAATTATTAGAGAGATTCTAAAGCCATTGCGACGGGTTATAACTCCTTTCTGAATGAATGAATTATTCAAGAAAAGAATCTCATTTATATTCAAACATTTAAAAATTGCTCTTCCTCCTTGATTATTTGCTAATATATATATATTTTAAGTTGGTGCACTGTGTGGTAATTGCATTGAAAGAGATGGTAGTCTTTTTTTTTTTTTTTTTTTTTTTACAGAATCTCACTCAGTTGCCTAGGCTGGAGTGCAGCAGCATGATCTCAGCTCACTGCAACCTCCACCTTCCTGGTTCAAGAGATTCCCCTGCCTCAGTCTCCTGAGCAGCTGGGATTACAGGCATGTACCACTGCACCCAGCTAATTTTTGTATTTTTAGTAGAGACAGGGTTTTACCCTGTTCACCAGAGTGGTCTCAAACTCCTGATCTCAGGCAATCTGCCCACCTCGGTCTCCCAAAGTGCTGGGATTACAGGCTGGTAGTCTGTTTTAATATCTGCTACCTCAGTGATTATTAGTATTGATCTCTTGATTTGGCTGCATGGGAGAGGAGCCACTCATTTATTAGCAGAGCAAGTTTCGCAGGTGGAGAAAAGCCTTTCTTTGGTTACAGGTACTGGTTTCATGATAGTTTTCCTACTTCTGTTTCAAAAATCTAGTGGGCAACTTCATTGGGAAACAATTTTTTTATGGGTTTCTTGTGTTTCTGCATGTTTTGTATCCATTTTTGTTCCCAAATATTTTTCCAAGGATGTTTGTATGGTAAACAGTCTTGGAAGATAGCCATAGCGTCTATCTCTAACAGAGGACAGATTTGTTTGCTCTTCAGAATAAAAGGATAATGTCTCCTTCTGGAATAAAGGTTGGGCAAGTTTGGCAGCAGCCCTTTTATAAGACTGAGGGCTTCCTAAGATCAATGGTCATCAATTGGGATACAAAAACATGGGCGTAGGTAGCATCCATGCTGGCCAATGGACAGATCCCAGTAGAACTTGTGTGCTTTGGGAGATGGGAAAGGGAACTGAAGTGAACATGAGGCTCATGCTATCTGCTGTGCCTTGAAGAATAAAGTCCTTATTCTCTGACCCATGAGTTTTGAGAGTGTTTTTTTTTTTTTTTTTTTTTTTTTTGTCAGCAACCATGAAACTGTGTCTTAGATGTGTCTCAGTTCTTGAGACTTAATCTCAAGGAAAACCTATGTTGTGATTATTGTTATTTTTTCTTTAATATGTGTATTTTTTTGCCTGTATCCTTGTTTGGCAGGAGAACATTTATCCCAAAGACCCCCTTTCCCTCACTTCTGGTGAGTTCTGGCAAACACTTAGCTAGTATGATAGATTTTTGGTAAAATGGAGAGAAAAAAAAAGAGTATCAGAATAATATTCTGGCCACTGTATATAAAAATAAACATTTAGTATTAATTCAAGAAAGGTTTTCTGTGTTGACAATGTTTCCTTCTGCAGCTATTTAGCAAAGAGATATTGTTCTTCATCCACTATACATTTCTTTACATGTGCTATATCAAAAGAGCCCCAAACATCCTACTCCCAAACTGAGAGGAAGGCGTAACGGCAGTAGAGTGAAGTAATCATATGAAACTTCCCACAGATAACACTGATAAAATCTGAACAAAATATTTTAAAAAGTACCAAGTATGTAGAAGAATGGAAAATATCCAAAAACAAACGGAAACAAGGACCTAATATTATTTTTATCTCCCTTTCCCCACCTTTGGATGGCATTTGTAATTTTAATTTACTTTGACTTCTCATGCCTGTCTATGTCACAATAATATTTGAAGACAATGAAACAATACCAGGCTAACCTTAACTCCCCAAACCAGCCACTGCTAACCACCCATGGAATTCCAATTAAGTGGCCAAAGGCCATTTTGAATGTTAGACCTACATAACACTGCAAAACTGACTTTTATAAAGGAACAATTGGCTCAAACTTCTGGGTTCTCTTTCTTATTGTGATCTGAAGTTAGATGCCAGACCCATGGATATAGTGCGATGGTGACATAAAAGGGCTAGCTCAGGATAGATAGCCCAGTCTACGAATGTACCATAGCAGAGACTTGAGGCTGGTAGCAATGAAACTCCCATTGTACCAAACTTCCTATGAGTCAAGTGTACAAAAGTATAACCTAAGTATCAAAAAGAATTCATGGTCCCTAAGATCTAGAAAGGTTTGACTTAGTCTCTATTCCACACTCTGTAGAAAAGTCCAGTGCTGTTCCCAAGATTTCTGTGGACTCTCTAGGGACACACCCTCAGGACATCTCTGAGTCTGATTTCTTCTTTCTTGAGTTCTGGTTTTCCATTCTGTGCTTTGTGACTTTTTCCCCCTCCTCTCTGGCATCAATCTGAGTGTGAAATCAGCTCTTTGTTTTCTTTTAAAACTCCGCTCGATGTGTATGGATGTTAAAGGAAACATTATCACAAAATTTCAAACAAAGTAAAGCTGGATATTAGGCATCCCTGCTCTAAAATGGTTTTAGCCACTCTCTCATACTTCTTCTACTCCTCCCTTTCTCCTCCACCCTGTTCTCTCAGCATGAAATAAAACAATCTCCCCCCAAATCATCCTCCAGGTCTCCACTCCTTTCTCTCAGTTGTCATTCTCTTCAAACACACATTCTGGCCTCCCTTTAGCACAGGCCTCAGCAGAAACTCAGAAATCACCCCATTATTAGAGGTTCACAAAATTACTTTCTTAGGTTTGGGTTACAGGATATGCTTTTACTGCTTCACAAAAGATTTGTGTTTGTTTGTATGTTTTTATTACAAAATTGATAAACTCCTCTTATTTGACTGATAAGTTATTAAAGTTGCTATACATGCTTTTGGCAAATACATAAAAATATTAGGGTTCAGATACAGTTTGGTGCTGAAATTTCACTTCCATTCCTCCTTAATTATAGAGTTCGGGCAGAGGACAATATGCAAAGATTGGGAACTAGAAAGAAAACAACATGCCTGTTTATTAAATGATTATAATTACCAATGTACCAGTTATTGTCTGGGAGTACTCAGGCCTATACCTGTCTTGTACCAATGGGGTAGAACTCCTTAGAACTACCTTCCCAAGATCCCCTTGACAGCTGGTTTCCAGCCTGGTTCTTCTAATGGGCTGGACTCCTATGTAATGAGAGGGAGATGGCAGAAGTAACTTGAAGGTCCTAGACTTCTGGTCCCAGTTGCAGAGCTGACATGCACCTGTGAATGCTTGCAAGGTTCCAGTGGCAGCAGCAGTGAATGTGTGCTCTGTGATGGATGCCCATTGTTTAGGGCAGACCAGTGTGGCCTCCTGCAGGTCCTGGTCCCTGAGAGACATTACTTTCCCCTCATGTCTCCTCTAGGCCTTCCCCTCGTGTCTCCAACAGTGTTGTAGGTTAACTCTCTGGATTAGATTCTTTTCTGTTTTGAATAATTAGAGTGCTTTCTATTTTGCTGATTGAATTCTTGACTGTTATCCCCCTATAATATGGCTGTTCTGGCAAGCTAAATTAGAGGACAGGAGAGCTATAAGGCCAGAGGCTTGAATAGGCTTTTTCAAAACTAAGATGACTGGAACTGAAGAGAAGATTTTGAGCAGACTTACCTTCCCTGTCTAGGGAGGAGCTGCTGGAATGCAGAAAATGTTATGAACTTGCTCCAAAGAACCAGAGCCACATATACGTGCTAATTAGACTGAAAAACAGAATAGGAGAGAAACACCAGAACATGGCTGCAAGCCCTTAAGAAAAAGCAGTCTTATCTGTTCATAAAATGCAGGATAATGACCAATCCATTGATCATCATCTCCTTCTTACAGGAGGAAGAGTAAGGGGAATGGGTGGAAGTACTCAACATGCATGGGGAGAGCTGGAAACGTCTGCCTCTGAGCTGTGTTGGAAACCTGAGAAGGTAGGAGAAACTTTCTACATATAACAGAAAACTGAACTCATGCTATCAGCCTAGGAGGAATGAGAAGAGGCTTATGTTTTATAATTGAGATATTCACATGGTTAAAAGGATGAAATATGTTTTCATTGGCTTTCTCTTTTATCACCAACAAAAGCTGGCATGATTTCTGTGTGGCTGAGTTGGTGCCAGTGGGATCCCAAATCTCAAACAAAACCAAGGAGACCATTCTGACCATTCTGAAATTCATTGGAAAGGATGAATCTTTTTCTTGAAACAAAGATTTGATAGGATTTTGTACACACTTGTATTTGACCCTAAATAAAAGCCTCGACTTGACTGTTGGAATGCCAACTGGGCACCAGGAAAGAAAGAAACTACTCAAAGAGATCTTGATGAAACCATGTGCCCTGGGAGCGGTCAAGCTAGAGTGGCATGGAGCAGGGGGGATAATTGAAACAGTGTCTTTCCTGAACTATGTCATTTTCTATGTAGCTGTTGACATTTCTCCTAGTGTTTCATGACTGGTCATAAAGTTACCAATAGTTTCTTCCAGTGTTTTTCAGTGTAGCCAGCTTCTGTTTATTGTCTATTGTGTGCATGCTGATGCTATCCAAGAAGTCCCATTTTGCGAACCTCTTTTGGAAACTGTAAAGGTTGTCAACAGCTTCAAAATGATGCAGTGCTTCTTAGCCAAACAAAATTTGCCTGAAAGAAAAATCTCAATTTCTCATGTGTAGATAGGACCCCTGTGATGCCTGGCACCACCCTGGGCTTTACTGCTTTGTGATATGTCAGGTTGATTCATCGGTTTTGACATGGGCATGTGTTGGCATCAAAAGCCTTTTCAAAATTTTTGAAGGAAGTTTTTTGCTTACTGCTATGAAAAGTGTTACATTTATAATGGCATCATTTCAAGATGTTTTGTCAAGAGATGGGAGCCAGATAAAAAGTTCTTCTCTATTCCAAAGCTTACTGGCATTCCCAAGAGCAAATCTGTAATAAGTGTTTGGATCTCACATGGAAGTTTCCCTTTCTTGAGAGAAAAAGAAAGTAAATCTATTTTAAAAGTAATTTTGGCATGAGAATAGCTCATTTATGGCTTGACTTACATAGCAAATGTTTTTGGTTACATACTAGAGGTAAATCTTTTGATTCAAGGTTCTGCAGTGACATTGCACTACTGAAAAATTAGAGACTCTTTGACTAAGTTGTTGTTTGCTAGAGGTGGCCAAATATGTGAACTTTTTGATACTGGATGAAGATACACTTTTGTACTCTGGAAATGTGAAAGCCAAGGAGATAGTGATACATAGATTCCTGGCAATGTGGCAGAGTTCTTTTGAAAGTTATTTTATTCAAACAACCTTAAAATAGGAATCTGGATTTGCAATTTTTTTACTTGCTAACAAAAATAGCACCAGTAATTCAGGCTTTGCTAAAGATACCCTCATTGATATGAGGACAAAAGAGAAGACTTGACTTATATTCAGTTCAAAATCCTAGAGAATTCTGGTGTTGTTATGCACAAAATTATTCCAACCTGAGAAAATGAGTGATGGGTAACTCTGATTCCATTTACTGAAGAAAAAAAATGCTATAAAATTAAAAGCTGACCCCCAAATACCTTTTAGAGAAAAATTTGTCTAGACTCATACTTTGATAAATGTGTAACTGGGATAGATTTTGTTGCTGCTCAGTTTCTCTCAAATGTGAGAATTGGTGACTTTCCCCTCCAAGACTTCCAACTGTTGCCTGGTTTTAAGAATCTCTCTTTCTGGAAAACTTTGGAAAATCTCTGACTTTTGGGGGAAAAAGGCAATGTTTATACAGCACATTTTGGATGGTATATGCCAGATAAATGTCCTGCTGATCCATGGATGACAAGCCATCTTCCATCAGCAATGGGAAGAAACTGACATAGTGCCTCAGTGTGGTCATTGTGTTTCTGTGACTCCCACTGGAATGGCTGTGGGTGATGGCATTGGCTCAGCTTCCATCAGGCTTCCTATGGGAGATACTTTGGCAGCTTGGCTTTCCTTAATGGTGACTCTGGTCTTTCACTTCTTCTCCTTTCCTCTCCCACCATGATTCAGCCCTTCCTCCTACCTCCTCTCAGGTGATGCTCCAGAACACTCTCCCTTTCCTGTCGCCTCCCTATTCCAGGAACTTTCATCTAGTAAACATGGAGATTCAAGGGTAAATTTTCTGCATCTCCTTCAATTTTCTTTCAAATAAATTACTATGGATCAAACTCCATGTTCCGTTTCCCTTAAGGCCTTCCAGCTTTGACACCTAATAACCTATTTTGCATATAGAACAGAAATCAAAAGGTGAACATAAAATGAAAACCCCACATTATGTTTTTTCTTTTTGCATGTCTCCCTTTCTAATTCTAATGCTTTTCAAGGCAATATGGATGTCTCAGTTATTCTGGGAAGGGTCAGTACAGAGAAGTGGTACAGGAGCAACAAAAACAAGGTACAACAATGACTGTTGGGTAAAGAGGCAGCTTAGAGGTGTCTGGGTCCTAAAGCTTCAAAGATTGGTCATAACTGCTTTGTTTAGTAAAAAGAAAAAAATTAAGAGCCAGCAAAATGGTAGAGGTTTTGTTGATGATCAAGAACATCGCTTGGTGTGACTTCTACATGAGAATCCTTCCAAAGATCCAGTCAAATCTATCAGTGGTACAAAAGCTTGATATGTGGGAAGGGACTAAAATGGGGTGAGTGTTGGCTGGTATGGGGCAGAATGTAAGGATATCAGAGGTTACAGGTGGAGGAGGCAGGCAGATGCTAGTTGCTGCAGACCTAGCAGAAACCTTTAGGTAGAGCTTTGGCTTTCCACTGGCAATGAAATTACCTAGTATAAGTGACTTTACCTAATGATCAAGGAGGTAATGTAGCCTCCACCTATCTAGAGAGTTATAACAATGCACATCTTTGTGATTAAGCACTTTAATTAGAAACAAGAGATAGAAATAAAGTATGTTATGTCAATCATCACTATAATTTTAACTTCTTATCCTCATTAAACACCTTTGGATTTCTTATTTCTGAGTAGTCATCAAGTTCATTTTCATTTCATGCAAATAATTTTGATTCATTTAAAGGTTTTTAGAAAGTTGCCTTTAATTTCTACAAGAAAAAAAATGAAACAAGAAAATTTCTGCAAGAAAGAAATGAAACTGCACTAGTCAGAGTTGATAAAGCATAAAAGGCTTTTATTAAAATAATATAGGATTGCTCCTAGAGTTCCCAGGAGGGCTGGTGAACAAACTTTGCAAAGCCAGCAGGAACAGTGGCAGGCTGGGCAGCCAGAGCCGTGGCCAAGACTGCACCACAGGTCAACCTCGGGAAATCATATTGCTGCCTCTACAGGGAGCCAGACACCTCAGTTTCATTACTACCACCACAGCCACTAAGCACTTGACCCAGCTGCTGCTGCCCTCACCACTGTAATAGATTCTCTACTGGGGCTGCTTCTCTCCAAATTCACAATGCCAGCCTGCTGCACTTAATTGGCCAGGTCTGTGTCAGTACCCCATGACTTAAACTGCCAGGGGTGCTGGGGAATAAGCATCTGGGTTTTGGGGCTCCCATGCTGGGAAGTGGGCATAAGCAGTGAATGGAGTTAATAAAGGGATAATATAGCAGGAAGTAAAAAAAAATTACAATCATCTACAATAGTGAGAGAAATGATTTTTTATAAAGAGCAGTTTCTCTTCTATATTGCCTATGTGAAAGCAATAAATATCCAAGGCAGTAATATGAGTAGTATATTAAAATTAACATGGGTATTTTAAGACTCTTTTGGGAGGCGAGAGCAGGTCCATAAGTATATTAGTTTACTAGAGTCCCAAAACAAAAAACCACACCCTGAGTGGCTTGAATAACCAAAATTTAGTGTCTCACAGTTCTGGAGGCTAGAAGTCTCAAATCAATGTGTCAGACAGGTTGGTTTCTCCTGAGGACCTCTCTCCTTGGCTTACAGAGAACATGCTCCTGCTGTGCCTTCACATGGTCTTTCCTCTATATATCTATGTGTCCTAATATTCTTTTCTTATAAGGACAATAGTCATATTCCATTAGAGCCCAATAGTCTAAATGACTTCATTTTAACTTAATTATCTTTTTAAAGCCACTATCTTCAAATACAGTCACATTATGAGATGTGGTGGGCGGGGGGTTAGGATTTCTGGGGCCATACTCTGTTAGTGAGGATGTTGGGAAACAGAGTCTTTCTTACATTGCCAATGGGAAGGTAGAGTTGTCTGATCCCTGTGGAGGAAATTTGACAATATTACATAGCAAAGTTACTCATGCATATTTCTAATAGGAATCTGTCCCAAAGATGTATGCCTAGTTTAAACTCTTCCTCTTGAATGAAAGCACAATCTACAAATATGATAGGCTATCACTGTCATGGTTAGGTTACCTTATAGGGTGAAGGTAAAAACATTTTTCAGATGTAATTAAGACCCCTAATCAACTAACTCAGAAATAACAAAAGGGAGAGTACACTAGGTAGACCTGACCTAATCAGAAAAGAGAACATCTCTTAATGGCTTTGGAGAAGTAAATAATCATTTTTGAAATACCATTTGACCCAGCAATCCTATTACTGGGTATATACCCAAAGAATTATAAATCATTCTATCATAAAGACACATGTACACATATGTTTATTGCAGCACTATTCACAATAGCAAAGACTTGGAACCAGCCCAATTGCCCATCAATGATAGACTGGATAAAGAAAATGTGGCACATATATACCATGGAATACTATGCAGTCATAAAAAAGGATGAGTTCATGTCCTTTGCAGGGACATGGGTGAAGCTGGAAACCATCATTCTCAGCAAACTAACACAAGAACAGAAAACCAAACACCACGTGTTCTCTCACGTAAGTGGGAGTTGAACAATGAGAACACAGGGACACAGGGAGGAGAACATCACACACTGGGGACTCTTGTGGGGGAGACTAGGGGAGGGATAGCATTAGAAGAAATACCTAATAGATGATGGGGTGACGGATGCAGCCAACCATCATGGCACGTGTATACTTATGTAACTTAACATGTTCTGCACATGTACTCCAGAACTTAAAGTACGATAATAAAAAAATAAATAAAAAGAGTTATAAAGGAAGACTGTGAACAACTGTATGCAACAAATAAGATAACAAATGAAATGGATAAATTCTTCAACACAAATTACTGAAACTGGAATAAGAGAAGATACAAAATCTGTGTAAATCTTTAACAAATAAAGATCTTTAACACTCTCTTTAATTTCAGCCTGGGGGAAAAAAGATCTTTAACAAAAATTTAGTTGAATGAATAAAGTTTTAGATACAAACTGCTAAAGCTGGCACAAGAGAAAATAGAAAATCTGTATAGACCTTTAATAAATAGTGGCAGGAAATTAGTAATAAAAAACCTGTTCATTAAAGAGAACCCCAGAGACATATGTCTTCACTGGTAAATTTCATGGGACACTTAAAGGAGAATTATGTCAATTCTTCACAAAGTGTCTGAGAACACAGAAGCAGAAGGAACACTACCAACTTAGTCTATGAGGTTAGGAATATCTTAATACCAAAACCAGGCAAAAATATCACAAAAAAAGAAAATTGCATGACAATATCTCATAAATATGATGCAAAAATCACCAACAAATTACTAGAAAACTGAACACATCAACATATAAAAACAATGATATGTTATAATCAAATAGGATTTATCCCTGGAATACCCAGTTGTTTTCATATCTAAAATTCAGTTATGTATTAATAATTTACAATATTCACAGAATAAAAAACAAAACTAGACCATTGTCTCAACAGATGCAGAAAAAGCATTAGACAAAATTGAACATCTTTTCATGATAAAAATATTCAACAAACTAGGAATAGAGGGAAACTTCTTTAACCCAATAAAGGGCACTTATGAAAAACCCATAGGTTACAAAAAGACTAAGAGACTAAATACTTCCCTCCAAGATGAGGAACAATACATGATCATCCACTTTTGCCACTTCCATTCAATGTTGTACTGGAGTTTCTAGCCAGGAAAATTGGGCAAGAAAAACAGAATAAGAAAGGTATCCAGATTGTGAAAGAATAAGTCAAAAAATGTGTATTTAGAGACTATATGATGTTATACATAGAAAATACTAAAGATAGCATTTAAAAATAGACCCACTAAAAAACTGTTAGACCTAATAAGTTTAGCAAGGTTGCAGGATATAAGATTAATATAAAAAATCAGTTGATCAGTTGTATTTTATATAATGGCAATGATTAAACCTAAAATGAAATTAAGAAAATAATTCCATTTATAGTAGTACCAAAAAAATTTAGGAATAAATTTAACAAATAAGTGAAAACTTCTACTCTGAAAAATATAAAGCATTATGAAAAAAATTAAAGAAGAGAGAAGTAAAAAGCTTACTATTTCAGGGCAAGCTATATCAAAACCCCAGTGGATATTTTGCATAAATTGACAAGCTGACTTTGAAATTCATATAGAAGTTCATATGGAAATGAAAGTACAGCCAAAATGATCTTGAAAAATAAAAAGTAGTAGGACTTACTCTTCCTGATTTCAAAACTTACTACAAAATTACAATAATCAAGACAGTATGGTACTGGAAGAAGGTTAGCTATACAGATCAGTGGAATAGAATTGAGAGTTCAGAAATAAACCTTTATATTTATAGATAATTGATTTTTGACAAAAATTTCAAGACAATTAGGGAAAGAATCATTTAACAAGTGGTGATGAAGCAACTGGACTTTTTTACACATAAAAAACAGAACCTGGACCTGAATGTCATACCATTTACAAAAAATAATTCAAAATAGAAATGTAAGAGCTAAAATGTAAAACTCCTGGAAGAAAACACAGGCATAAATCTATGAACTTGGACTAGGTAATAGTTTTTCAGATATGATAGCTTCAAAGGACACAATCAAGAAAACAAAAAGACAACCAAAAGAATGAGAAAAATTTTTATCCAGAATATATAATAAACTCTTTAACTCAATAATAAAAAGATGATTCCCAATTAAAAATTGGAAAATAATCTGAATAGATGTTTTTCTTAAGAAGATATAAAAATGGTTCATAAGCACATAAATACCTAATACCATCCACCAACAGAAAAATGCAAATAAAAACTGCTATCAGATAACACTTCACACAAAACATAATCAAAGATTGTAGAAACTGGAACCTTCATAAACTGCTAGTGTATGTACAGAGTGTAAAATAATGCAGCCTCCTTGGAAAACAATCTTGCAGTTTCTCGAAAGATTAGCATAAAACTATAATATGACCCAACAACTCTCCTCCTAGTTATATATGCAAAAGAATTAAAAACAGGCCCACATAAACACTTGTATACAAATGTTCATAGCAGCATTATTCATATTAGCCAAACTTTGGAATCAATCCAAATGTCCAACAATGATAAATGAACAAACAAAATATGACAGTTTACAAAATGACATATTCTTCATCCATTAAGAGGAATGAAGTACTGATATACACTACAATAAAGATGAACCAAAAAAAGCATGTTCAATGAAAGGAGGCAGATGGAAAGGTCACATGTTGTATGAGTCTATTTATATAAAATGTCTACTGTGGAAACATCTCTAGAGTCAGAAAATAGATTAGTAATTATGTGGGAGAAGTGGGGAGTTTCTGTCGGTGGATCTGAGCTTTCCCTTTGGGGTGAAGAGAGTTTTAAAATTCATTATGTGATGGTCACACTTGTCTATGAATATACTAAAAACCATTGAATTGTATGCTTTAAGTGGGTGAAGTGTATGATATGTGACTTTAACGAAGTCATGATGAAAGGGCATAGGAGCCAAGTAGGAGGGAGCTCCCTCGTGGACGGGACAATGTAAGCATCGAAAGGAATGACTGCATCACATTGAAACACAACACATATAAAAATCAATGAGTTTGTAATGATACCAAACCAAAACTAACAAAATATCTCACTATTCACCACTGGAGGTTGCCAGAGCATCAATTATTTCTCTGAAAAAGTGAGCAAGGAAAATAATCAAGCTCATTTGCCTTACCTGTATGAATAGTATATGTATGTAATCAAATGGCTTACGAGGGAAAATTCTTCTTTATAGAAGACTTATAGCTAATAGATACAGACAGAGTAGCAGTATTAGAAATTTACTTATTTTGCAAGTCCTAATGAAATAATGCTTCCAGGCAACATTCATGTATAAATGACAAAAGCATGAGGTACAATGTGGATGAAATAATTTTACAGAGGAGAGGTCAGGCTGATGCAACCTGAACCCTCTGATTTCATATTTGGAAAAATAGTTTTATTGACTAATAATTCACATACAATAAAAAAGTCACCCTTTAAATGATAAAATTCAGCGGTTTTTAGTGTAGTCACAGAGTTGTGCAACCATCACTTCTCTGTCAAAAGACAAAATTATGACAAATTTAGTTGAAAGATATCAATTGGCTTTTATGTGCAATTTCAAAATTGAATACAACCTTGTTCTGATGAGCTGAGCAGAGAAAGTTGACCTCATAGACAGAAAAGGTCTGAAGAAAGTAAAACCAGGGAACAAAACAAGGATTGGTCATTTCAAAGTCACTTTCTCTGTAAAGGGTAAAGCAGAGAGGACTTTCTTACCATGCCAGGTAAAAGTGGCCTGTGTGGGGATTTGACTGTTATCCCTCCCTTCTGATTTCTTGAAGGTCAGATGAACAACTTAGTTTCAGCATGGTAACATGGAACTTCAATACAAGTGATTCCATTTTGGTTAGGTCTGTTGGATCTTGTGCAGGAGCTCAGTCCAAACCAATGGTCTTGCATAAATGTTATTTAACAACTGCTTAATTTCTAAACATTTTGTCACTCCAAAAAAGAGTTATTAGCTCCATAGTTATTAGCAGTAATTCGCCATTCCTCCCTCCTACCAGTTTTTGGCAACCACAAATCTACGTTTTCTCTCTGTGGATTTGTTATTCTGGAAATCTGTATAAACAGAATCTTGAACTATGTTTTCTTTCAGTTACTATAATGTTTTCATGTTTGTCCATGTTGTAGCATGTATCTGTACTTTATTCCTTTTAATGGTTAAATAGCATTCCATTGTATGGATGTACTACATTTTGTTTATTTGTTCATTAGTTGATGGACATTCGGGTTGTTTCAATTTTTGGCTCTTGTGAAAAATACTTCTAAGAGCATTTATGTACGTATTCTTTGTGTGGACATATGTTTTCTGTTCTCTTGGTTCTATACCTAAGGGTGGAATTGCTGGGTCATATGATAGTTTATGTTTAACTTTAAAAAGAGGTTTCATCTTAATATTACTAAAAGTGGTGTTAATCCTAAAGAGGAGGCAAATAAGCACTTAGTCAGAAATGGGGGTTGTAACTCACCGAGGTAGCCTTCAGACTGCAGCACCAGCGAGAGTCAATAGGGCTTTTAGATTACCTGTTTGTCAGATTATTTCACCAGTTGATTAAACAAAGAAGTCTTTACTCGTTAGTGAAACAGTGCATTTACATCAGTTAGTCAGGGAAAGCTACATACAGTACGTCCTTAAAGACTGAAGATCAATTTCATTGTCGAGGGCATAGATGTTTGTGAAGGAAAGGTTTTTACAGTTTCTTTGTCAGTTTCAAAGTTCATCAGCAATTCAGTGTGGAGTCAGTAGCCCAAGGTGGAGTCACTGATGTCAAACCTGGAACATTGCTAAGCTCACAGTGGGAAAATCCAGTATTATGCACATTAGAATGAGATGCAAAAAATTGCACAGCATACATACAAATTATTCTGGTCAAAACAATTGAACTGAATATAATAAAGCATCTAGATCAGGGATCTGCAAGCTTTTTTCTGTAAAGGGTCAGGTAGTAAATATTTTAGGTTTTGTAAACCATACAATCTGCATCATATCGTCTCAACTCAGCTAGTGTAGCATGAAAGGAGTTATAGACAATATGTAAATAAATGGCATGAATGGCTTTGGTCCAGTAAAAGTTTATTTACAAAGTCCACAGCAAGTCAGATTTGACCCATGGACCATGGTATGCCAACAGATTTGAAATCTCATAACCATTTGCAGGAAACTGGTGACTTGGTTTGTCCAAAAAATGGTCAATGGCATGAAAAGGGCATACATTCCACTTCTTCCATAAGTGCTTCCCTTTTGTTCTCATGCAACACGTTTCTTGATTGGGAAATGAAAAGGAAGCCTGAGTGTATTGGAAAGCACAAACTGACTTCAATGTATCTTTTAGTGGCCTCACTATGCTGCCCCTTCTGCTGGTGATAAAGGGTCCCTCTATCTGGGCCAATTATAGTTCTCCATCCCTATTGCTACAGTAATCACTCACAGTTGTGAATATTTGCTCTAATGTAGACCAATCAGAGTTTTTCCCTTAGCACTTTTTTTTTTTTTTTTCTAGTGAAGTGCTCTGGTTGTGAGCATATGAGAGTATACAAGGCCCAAAATGACTCTCATCAGAGTTTCAGGTTTGAGTGGCCACTGATCTTGAGAAAATAAAGCTAACCTGAAAAGAGGAGTGAGGTGTATGTGTGTATGTGTATGTGTTTGTGTTTATGTTTATGTGGGAGAGACAGAGACAGAGGCAGAGAAAGGCAGAGATAGGCAGAGAGAGAGAGAGAGAGAGAGAGAGAGAGAGAGAATGAGAAGTGGGGGGACATATTATTGGCAACTAAAGAGTTCTATTTAATTGTTCACTTCTAAAATTTTTTTGAGAAGATAAAAAGTAATATGTATAAAATTCCTGGCATCATGTGCATTAAATCATAAATTGCTTACTCTATCTCCTCTATTAATTAGTTTCTCATGTTTAAATGCCTGGTTTTACAAGTTGACTGCCAGCTCCATGTAGGTGGGAAACACATTCTACACTTCCTTGCTTTCCACAGTATTTAATGTAAGCTAAATTAAATTCTGTGAAAAAGATGCTCTATATTGACATGTAAGAATATGAAGTTGTATTATTTGATTAGCAGCAGAATGACCTTTATATCTTCTAATGAAAATAGACTCCTTTTCTGTGAATTTATCACAGGTTAGAAGTGACATTTTAATTGAAGAGTGCTTTAGAAGTATTATTATTGTTTTTACATTTAATGGAAGAAATATTGTTAAATTCTGAAGAAACTTTTTCTTGGAAGTTCATGAATGAAAAGTTATTGTGCATGCAATTTAGACTCTAATGTTGAATATTTAAGGCATATTTTCAGCTTAATTGCTGGAAAGCAATATCACCACAAGTTGAAATCGTTTTAAAATACAGGAAGACTTAAAACTATAGCGAACATGTCATTTGGAATAATTGGCATTCTAAACAAAGTCTGAAAGAAGTCATTAGAGGTATTTAAAACAATTAGTTGATGATTTTTAAAAGACCCATACAAGTTGAATTTATTTACTTTATACATTTAATGGCTTTAAATATATAATACTAAAATTACTGTTCTAGTTTTTAAATAAGTAAATGAAATTCTTCTATTTTTTTCTAAAAACCAAATTGCCTAGAACACTAAAATATCTGTTGCTGTTCTAAATATAATGCTTAGTTAGTTACCAAATTTGATGCCAGACCCACATTAAAAAGTTTTAAAGCAAATATATTCTAGTTATAATACCTAGGTAAGGTATAGCCTATAGCTTTTTTTTTTTATAGTTAATGCTAATTTTAAAAACTCTTTAAAATTTTATTGTGCATACATTGAAATTTTAAAAACATTATGTTTATTTTTATTGGACATAAAATTGAACCCATTTATGGTGGACAATGTGTTTTGATACATGCAAACAATATGTAATGATGAAATCAGGGTAATTAGTATACCTGTCACCTCAAACATTTATTTCTTTGCGGTGGAAACATTCAAAATCCTCTTTTCTAAGTATTTGGAGATACACAATATCTTATTGTTGATTATGGCCACGCTACTATGAAATAGAACACCAGAACTTATTCTTCCTTTCTAGTTGTAACTTCATGCAAATAGACCAACCTTTTCCTATCTTCCCTGCTTTCCTACCTGGTAATGCTCATTTTCTAACTCTCAGGAAATATTATAATTAAATAAAAATTTGTCACCTCAATAATAGATATTTCTTTATTTGTATTTATGCATAAAATTAATTTTAAAAAGTGTCCTAAGGATATATTTTTGTTTTTTGCTTCATGTGAGCATAATTTGATTTACAAAAGTTATGGGAAGAGAAACCATATTGTGAGTTTGTCATATATGACCTTTATTATGTTGATGTATGTTCCTTCTGTAAGTACTCTTTGACAATTTTTATGAAGAGATGTTAAATTTTATAAAATGTTTCTTCTGCATCTATTGAGATGATTACATAGTTTTTGTTCTTCATTTTGTTGATGTGATAGATCACATTTATTGATTTGTGTATGTTAAATCATCTTTGTATCCCTGGGATAAATCCCATTTGACCATGATGTACAATCTTTCTGTTGTGCTGCTGGAGTCAGTTTGCTAACATTTTTTTGGAATTTTTTGAGTCTGTTTTCATTAGGGCTATTGGTCTGCAGTTTTGTTTTTTTTGTGTGTCCTTGTCTGTTTTTGGCATTAGGATAATGCTGGCCTCATAGAATGAGTTAGAAAGAATTCCCTCTTCAACTTTTTGGAATAGTTTGAGAGGAATTTGTTTTATTTCTTTCAAAGTTCTGTAAAATCAGTAGTAAATTCATTTGGTCCTGGGCTTTTTTAAAAAGGAAATCGGGAGACTTTTATCATTAATTTAATCTTGTTACTCGTTATTGGTAAACTCAGATTTTCTATATCTTACTGGTTCAATCTTTGTAGGTTATATGTGTCCAGAAATTTATCTATTTCCTCTATGTTTTTCAACTTGTTGACAGTTTTTTCATAAACATCTCTAATGATTCTTTGCATTTCTGTGGCATAAGTTGTTCTTTCTTCTTCTTTTTAATTTTTGATTTTATCTATTTGGTTCTGCTCTCTGATTTTCTTAGTGTAGCAATTATTTGTCAATTTTGTTTATCTTTACGTAAAAACCAACTTTTTCATTGATGTTTTGTACTGTTTTTTAGTTTCAATTAAAAAAATTCTGCTCTAGGCTGGGTGCAGTGGCTCACACCTGTAATCCCAGCACTTTGGGAGGCTGAGGCAGGTAGATCACGAGGTCAAGAGATTGAGACCATCCTAGCCAACATGGTAAAACTCCATCTCTATTAAAAGTACAAAAAATTAGCTGGGTGTGGTGATGGGTGCCAGTAGTCCGAGCTACTCAGGAGGCCGAGGCAGGAGAATTGCTTGAACCCAGGAGGCCGAGCTTGCAGTCAGCCAAGATCGTGCCACTGCACTCCAGCCTTGGGACAGAATAAGTTTCTGTCTCAAAAAAAAGAAAAAAAAGAAAAAAAAAATTCTGCTCTAATTTTGGTTTGTTCTTGCTTTTCTAGTTCCTTGAGCTACATGATTTGGTTATTTGTTTGAAATCCTTTAATGTAGGTGTTTATTGCTATAACCTTTCCTCTTGGCACTGCTTTTGCTGTATCCCATACATTTTGGTATATTGTGTTTTAATTTTCATTTGTTTCAAGAAATTCTTTCATTTCCTTTTTATTTATTAACTTAATAGTCATCCAGGACACTGTTTTAAATTTACATATATTTATACAGAAGTTCCTCTTTTTATTGATTTCTATTTTTCTCATTTTCGTCTGAGAAGATAGCTGCTATGATTTTGATTAAAACATTCATTAAGACTCATTTTTTTTCTCTAATGTATGGCCTTTCCAATATTCCATGTGCTGATTGGAAGAATCTGCATTCTGCAACTGTTTGATGAAATGTCAGGTAAATGTCTATTAGGTCATACTGGAGTATAGTACACTTTAAGTTGATGTTTCTATGTTGATTTTTTGTCTAGATGACCTGTTGAATGCTGGGAGTAGGATATTGAAGTTCTTAACTTTTATTCAACTATAGTTGAGTCTTGTTATTTTTATTAATTCAGCTGGTCTATTTCTTTTGATTGCAGAATTTTTCTTTTTCTAGAGATGGGGGTTTTGCGATGGTGCCCAGGCTAAAGTGCAGTGACTATTCACAGGCATGATCCCACTTCTGATTCACATCACATGGGAAACATTTTTTTAATGTGTTTAAGTATTGTTTAATTTCACAACTGAAAATTTGGCATTTTTATGTTCCAGCCTTCATCCCTTTCTGAAAGGAGAGGATTGAAGGCCCAGGATGGCTGGCTATGGGCACAGAGAAGTCAGCCTATTTTGTGCAAAGGAAACCAGGTTCTGAAACTTTAGTATTCTGACTCTTCAACTAAATTTTAATTGTAGATATAAAAGATCAATACTGGAAGATAACCAGGATTGGAAATGAATGCAATAACTACCAAAATAGGAAAATACCAAAAAGATAAATGAATTATGGTAATAGAAAAAATAGCTAACATTTGTTTTTCCATAGTTTAAAAAATTTCTTCACATACATTATCTCCTTTAATGGATACTTGTTATAGTCCCTGAAAAAAAATAGGTATGCAATAAAAGCTTGCTGAATGGAGGAATTAGAATTCTTACCAGTGTCCAGCACATGGTAATCACTCTATGTTTGGAGACAATTCTCCATTTGTCTCTTACATTTCTGCATAGTGAGCAGAGGAATTGACTTCCTTGTTATGAACTATTTCTTCAAAAATGTGAAGTAAACTGGCTTGGAAGGTAGTGATAGTGTCTCCTCCAGAGCCGTAGGAAGGCTTGCTTACTACCAAATATAACAAATATGTCTTCTCTAGGAGCAAAAGTCACACAAGTTTACCTCCTATTATAGAAGATTTGGGATGTTATGCTGAGGGTTTCTCACCTGTGATATACTATACTACACAGAAGGTATCATTTGGCCCTCTTGATTTTACATTGTAGAAATTAAGCTTTGAGGAACTGGCATGAATGTTGATATTCTGTTATAGGCATTGCTCTGAGCAGTAAACTGTCTGTCTCTGATCCAGAAGTCTCATTTTTTCCTACCTGGATCCATTAGACTGTGAAAGGCTAATGTGTTAATTTGTAAGTAGGTTAAAGCCTCAGATCCTTCACAGTTTTTGATTCTTTATACATGCTTTTGCACTAGTTTGCATAATCTCATAAAAGCTTAAAAAGTCAGAATAAGTAGCAAAATAGATGAACAAAATCTAACAAAAATTACTTCCCTAACTGTGCAGAACAAAGCTACTGTCTTATCTTTTACTGAGGAAAAATAGAAACCATCTTGCAGTTGGGAAGAATAAGAGAAGTGAAAAAGGTAGAAGGCCAAAGCAATTATAGAAATGAGAAGAAAACATAGACATTGGAAGACAATAGAATGCAAGCATGTGAGAAGTTAATTGTAATCTTAAGGAGAAGTTGATCTAGGAAGATTTCAAAGAAATATTGTGCCATTATGCTGGTGTTGCTTCTTCATCAATCTCTGGAAGGACTAACAAAATACTACAGAGAGTGGTTGTTTCTGAGAAGGAGGAGAATGGGGTGGGAGAGAGAGTGCACTTTGAGTATTTTAAATTTTGTACCATCTGCAGCTAGATTTATTTTAAAAACACATATATAATTTAATTTAAAAAACCTTTAAATGACCTTTAAAGTAAAGAAACACTAATATTTTTAGATTAAAAAATTATATAACAAAAATATATCTTTTTAAAAAGATTTACTGAGGACACTTCTTTTCAGGGTTTCTGGCAGTTTGGTTTTATGGAGGTAAAGACATCTTTACCTTTGAAACTGACTACTTTTGTTAAGAAAATTCTTCAGAATAGGCTCTTTCATTCTAAGTATGTAAGATAAGCAAATACCCACCTAAAGCTCTTGGATCAAAGTATAAGGTTACCTTGAATCAGAATGCATGCATTGTGCTCTGTTTTATGATGTCAACCGGATATACATATTTTACTTCTAAAAGAGGGGACAGAAGTAGTTTTCCTCAAAGATATTCAATAGGGACTACTAGTGCCCTGTACTGGGTTTGTTTAAGACTGAATGATTAAGAATTTGAGATAGTCTTGTCAGGAGTGTAGTGCTTGCTTGTAGTTGTGCTTTGGGATGTCAAAGAGGTATAGTTTAGCCAGGCTTAGAGTCATTCATAAGGGAGGCTGGCTTTGGGAACAGAATGTGTGTCTTCCTTGAGTTCCCTGGCCCAGCACCAGGAGGAGAATTGAAATAGCAAATTGGTCTGAATAGCTCTGATGACCATTGGCAGAAACCAAAGGAGTGGTTGGCTGTCTGAGGAGGCTCAGATAGTAGCCACCAGGAATTAACATTTTAAATTAATTAAACTATGCTGGAGGTCCTTAGGAATATCTCAGGGGAAGAGCCATGAGAAAAAGATGGAGTCTTTTTGCATTGTAGAAAGGGGCTTGGAATTATACTGATAGTGAGAAGACCTTTTCTGGTACTCTACAGTGTTAAAATTGAACATTATGACTATTTATTTAAACATGTTTAGATTTGTTTAAACATTCTCATCCTTTAGTAATTTAACCACTTAAGACATTGATAAAGTCAGGACTCCTCCTTGAATCTAAGAGGGATTTGACATGGCTAGAGTAAAAGTGTGGGTTGAGCCAGCAGATGTCTATTTGCAGGGGAGGCTTAAGGAATATTACATGGGGAAGAATGGGTCAGTTTGCTGAAAATATCAACAGTCTTTAGTGAAAAAGACTTAGTCATCAGTAAAGATGACACACTCAGAATAGAGTGTAGTTGGCATTGGACTCCTGTTTGAGCCCCATGTCATTCAGAAAAGCTATAGGAAACAGGAAGGACTGTTTCAGGGCAAGTTTGTAAAATATTGAGGTCACCCCAGCAGCTTTGTAATCCTGCTAACAAAAGCAAACACTAAGAGGAGACTGTTTTTCTTCTGCTTTGCATAGGTTAAGTCTCTGAGAAAGCCAGACAGTTCTGTTGTAAGCATCACCAACATGATGAACTCAGTGCAGAGCCTTCTTCCCAAAGATGCTCACTTCCACACTGAAGCCTCATTGAGTACACATTATTGGTAGAGACTGGGTCACTTGCCTGAGTCCTAGCTGCAAGGGAGGCTGTTTCCCAGGTTCTGCCTTGACGATGCAGGACTCTTAAGCTTAAACATTTGCCAAACAAAAAGAGAAAAGCTGGTCAGTCAGGACATCTACAAATGTCTACAACAATGTGTACCTCTGAAGTTAAGCTGCAAGTATTTGAAGTTGTGGGGTGAGGTATCAAAAAGTCAGCCTCAGATCTGGTTGGCATGTGAGTCATAGGGTACCCAGTACCTTACTACCCAGTAAGAATTTACCAACACCAGTATAGGTTTGAAAAGGAAAGTTTTATTAGGTAGAAAGAATATTGCTGAAGAGTGCAGTGGGGTGCCTCAGCAGCAGAGGACTGAGGTGACTGGAGTGGATTTTTTCTTGGGAACATTTATGGTCCTTAACATAACCCTGCCTTTACTAAAAATACAAAAATTAGCTGGGTGTGGTGGTGTGTGCCTGTAGTCCCAGCTACTTGGGAGGCTGAGGCAGGAGAATCCCCTGAACCTGGGAGGCGGAGGTTGCAGTGAGCTGAGATTGTGCCACTGCACTCCAGCCTGGCAACAGAGAGAGACTTCATTTCAAAAAAAAAAAAAAAAAAAAAAGAGCTTAAGGGTCATTTGGACCACTTTAGCCACATAGGTCATGGTAAATAATTACATGTGTGTATGTCTAGACATTTGGTGCCTTAATGTCAGCAAAGATTGCACAATGAGTTTCAACATGCATGCATTCTGGAGATGTGTAGAAATTCTAGTTACTTAAATGTTTTTAGGAAAGAAGCCTGGTACCAGATGCTGGCTTTAAATAATAAGGAAGTCTAATTACTTCTAAATTCCCCAGATAAGGAGTTTTGCTTCTGGATGGCCTGCTTGATGGTCACCAGGTGATCTTTTCTCTCCTCAGAAGTTCCTATTTAATATGCAAATATAATAGTTTTGAAAATGTCTTAGTTATATCAACCTGTTACTAGTTATATGTACCTATTACTTTTGTTATGGATAATCACCTAGAACAGGGGTCTTAAATCTAAGCAGGATCCAGACATTTATAGTGTTACTGTGTAGGAGAGGAAAAATTATTTTGCCTCTATCCTCCATAGTTCTTAGTTGAAACAGATTTCTGTAATGAAAAGCAAATTAACAAGAGAAAAACAAGCAAATTTTAAAAACATGTCTTATTCTGACTGGGTGAATACAACAAAAATACGTCAGACTGGGCAATTTATAAACAACAGAAATTTATTCCTCACAATTCTTGAGGCCAGGAAGCCCAAGATCAAGGCATCAGCAGATCTGGTGTCTGTTGAGGGCCTGTTTCTTGTAGATGGTCCTTCCTCTGTGTGCTCCCATGGTGGAAGGGGTGAATACTGTGTCCCCCTTTCAATCTCTTTTGTAAGGGAACTAATAGCGTTCATCAGGGCCCACTACTTAATACCCATCACAATGCAGATTAGGTTTCAAGATGAATTTTGTAGGAACACAAATTCAGACCACAGCACGTGCACACATCCTATATACATGAGAGATAACTCAGCGGAAGGAGTGAATCTCTAAAGTAGATCTCAAAGGGGTGGTTTAAACTTCAGGCTTAAATACCATCATTCTCTGAAACAAAGAAAGAAGGATGAAAAGGCCTGGTTAAGATGAGAAGGCTGAGAAAGGAACAAAGCTAAAGGTTGCTATGCATATTTGAGTCAATGCTTTCTCCAGTGATTGAGAGTTCTGGGGATTTAGTCATCATTTTCTTCTGGGTACAGGGGGGAGATATCCTTACAAATGGAGGTTTCTATTAGATGTAAATTTCTCTTACAAAAGGGCAACTTTTCAGAACTGTTCCTGTGTCTGCACTTCCTCAAAGTAACCAACTCAAAATAATTATATTCCAGAATGGCATATTTGGGGATGGTATATTCTGATCTCCAACAGTCATATTTTGGGATGCCATGTCCTGGGCTCACTTATGTAGAAAATGGTGGGTTAACATTGAGGAAAGTGAAGCTAACATGCGTAAGGACTAAGAACCCTCCTGAGAGAGGAATTCATTCTTAGGGTGTAAGTTGCCCCTTAGAAAGGGTAATTTTAATATGTTCATGTTATTTAAATTCATCCCCCAGGCTAGTCTCATTGGACTCATATGTGGTACAAGAGAGAGAAATGGAAAATGTTTTTTACTTTGTTAAAAGAAAAAATTAGAAACATTAAATTTAACAGAGTTTGAGCAAAGACTGATTAATCAATCAGGCAGCCTGCAGAACCAGAATAGGTTCAGAGAAATTCCAAGGCTGTCACATGACCAGATAACATTTATTGACAGGAAAAGGGAAGTGAGGTATAGAAAACAGAAGTGAGATACAGAAACAGCTGGATTGGGTGCAGCTGGTCTTTGCCTTACTTGAACTTGCTGTGATTGGCTGAGACTCAGTTACTTTTTATTAGGAGTAGGTTACAGTCTATTTACACATCAAATTACATTACAGTTCATAATGGGGAAACCTTTACGCTGAATCTAAATATGTAAACCTTTAGGCTGAACTTAAATATGTAAATATGAATTTAAATAAATATGTAAATATCTAAGGAATAGCTTACAGTCTGTTTACACATCAAGTTAGGTTATAGTTCATTATGTACAGAATAACCTTTAGGCTGAACTTAAATAAGTAAGGAGGCAGCTTTACGTCAAACTTAATTTAACAACTTAAATCTCTTGAAAACATCAAGGAAATAAGCAGTTTACACTCAAGCTTCTCCAAAAGGGCCTAACACAAGGGAGAAAAGTACATTTCCAGCTTCACAATGCACCATCATCCTCCATCGCTGGAGGAGCATAGATGGTGTCCAAGACAGACTCAGGGAAGGATGAGATACAGTAGCCATGTGGGGCCCATGCTGTCACTTGGCAAGACAGCCACCAGGAATCCTAGACATAATTGGGAGTGGTCTTAGGACATGCATATACAAGCAAGGAAAATTTTATAAAATTACTCTTAAGGTGACCTAGAACCTGGAGAAAATCAGTTTATACATGTGTTTTATTTTTGATCTATCGCTATTTTCTTGGAATTGTTTTGCTGCTAAATAGGACTATTTCCAGATACACAAAGTCACTATTCAGATTGAATTCAAATAACTGCAAAAGGTTTTCATTTTAAATGGAACTTTACCATGTATTTAAAATAAACACTAAGATATTAATGTATATTAGTGATGGATGCATATTAGCAAATATTAATTGGCTTTATAGAGGAAAAGTATACATATGTAAGACTTAAAGCAAATATATGATATAAAAGAAACTATTTTTAGTGATTAAATTAAATTGCTGGCATATTGCAATATTTCAAATGTCCCTTGTGGGAGATTTGCTTATATTCTGGAACTTTACTTTATTGGAAAAAAAACCCTCAATGTTATAAAACTTGAATATTTTCAGGAAGTAAAAAGCATTTTCAAATATAAGTTGTTCAAGGAACATTAGGTCTCTTATTGCTTGAATCAATGGGGAAAAAGCTAAATGGTTTTAAAAAAGGTTTGAAGCAACCAAAAAGATAATCTTTCTTTTCTTCTGGCCGTCAACTTAAATGATGAAGTATAGTGAAATGCCTAGTTGTTAAATTTTGACTTTATTTACACATTAAATTACAAAAATAGAAGGAAGCTCTTTGCCATTTAAATTTTCCACTGTGAGGTTTATAACTTTACCAGAGCTGAAAACAAATGAATATTTTTGCAATAAGATTTTCAATAAGAGAGAGGATAAAGCAAAAACTTCACGGCAATTAAAATCTTATAAAGAATAAAATTAATTTCAAACTGCTTGGAACTTTCAGAACTCCATGTTACCAATGAAACTTTAATTTTTAAACAGGTAAGTTTAAGGAAAAAATTATATTCTTAAAAACAAAAGGCTCTAAAAGAGCAAGATTTTCTGTTGTAAGGGAAGCTTTCTCCTTTAATTCCTTTATTTATTGTGTTTGATCAAAGTAGTCAGGGTCAAGTGTACAGAACTGTTACATGAGATACACATCTGGAGAGTAAAGGTCAGTGAAAGATAAAGTGAGTAAGGTAGAGAGGCTTTCTGGACTGAAGCCCAACAGGACAAATTTACTTGGAAAGAATGAAAGCTGACAAGCTTCAGTTCAGAGTCAGGAACATGATCTACTTGGTGATGCAGCTGTTTTATGAAAGGAGCTTTATTCTGGGCCTTCATTGTTATCTTCCTAATAAATTACTTTGAGTACAAATGCTATCTTGAAGAGCACAAAACACTTTACAGAGTCATTTTGGAGGATATTTGTGTCTGTGTATATATATACACACACACACACAAATAATATATATATATGCATATGTATATACATGAATGATATTCCAGTACTAATAATTTGAATTTAACCTTAACATACTTCGTTTTCTCAATTTTAATACATGAAATGATGGCCATTGAATAAAAGGTAGTATTTAGAGGCTGTATTAGTGCAAAAATACCAATTTTCAGGTTAAGATGCCCATTCATATGGATAGTGCATTTTATTGCAAAATAAATCAGAAATCAGAGGCACAGCTTAGGGTTGAATTTTATTCCAGAGTTCCTGATCTATATCTCCCAGCAGGAATGATAAATTAGGGCAGCTGCAATTGGTTCCAAGTTTTCTAGGATCTTGAATGACTGGAAACTTGGTGGTATTCAAAGAAGCATCTCTGTTTAAATCACTTACCTGACTACACATACCCTTTCATCAAGCAAAATAACTAAGAGTGTTTTCATACCTTTATGCCTCCATTAGATTGCGCTTTGTAACATGATTTCTTCAGTGTGGCTTCCTTTGATTTTTTTAAAACTGAATTTTTTTTCAAAAAAAACTTTGTATTGCATTTAGTGTAAATACTTTCTTTTACCCTGGAATATGTCCTCTTTCATCTTTTTGATATTTAAGAAATGTTTTCCCTGACACAGATTGTATTATTTGTCAATCATTCTTTTTCTCCCACACTTGCTGTGGTTCACTGTGGGTATAATATTGATCTTGGGATTGACCACATGTCTTGCTTGGGCTAATGGAATATGGAAAAAATGACTATACAAATTCTAATCTAAGAGACATTGTATATTCTCTCACCCTCTTGCATTCTGCCATCTGCTACAAGTTGCGTATGCACTGGAAAGCTTTTAGTTCCAATATGATAGACATATAGATCAGAAATAAGATCTACAGCTTGAAGTAGAATTACCTGGCCACCTTGTAAAATTTTGGGAAATAAATGAATGCTTTTTGTTGCAAGCCACTGAGATTTTTAGACACGTTTGTTATGCAGCAATATCAGAGAAGAATCTGACTAATACATCCTCAACTTTTAATTTTTCAAAATCTGAACTCCATAGACAAATGAAAGAATAATAGAATGAGTATCTCTATGCTCTTCACTTAACTCAACCATTGTTAACATTGTATTATTTTTATTCCATCTATCTCTTATTTTTGGGAGACCATTGAAAAATTGTAGGCATCTGATACTTTCATAAATACTTTAATTTATAGAATGTCTAAGAATAAGAACTGTCTTAGACAGTATAGTCTCCTATAATAAAAATACCATGCAATGGTGGTTTAAACAACAGAAATTTATTTCTTTTAGTTCTGAAGGCTGAGAGGTCCAAGATCAAGGTGATGGCCAGTTTGGTTCCTGGTGAGGGCCCTGTTCCTCACATGGTGGAGAGAGAGAGGTGTCATCTCTCTTGTATCTTTTCTTATAAGGGCACTAATTACCCCTCAAAGACACTAGCCTAATACCATTACCATGGGAATTAGGGTTTGGACATAAGAATTTTGGGAGAACATAAAGATTCAGTCCACAGCATAGCATTCTTTACTTTTCATTAGTTCAACTTAAGGTAGTTTATAAATGATTAGAAATTATCTTAAATTTATCTTAAAAGAAATGCATAAAAATGTTTGAAGCAAGGTAATCTACTACTATAGAAAAGGTAGTAATAGTGTAGGCACATGGTGTATAAAAAGCAACCATAGCCAACCCATAGTGAGTTGAAACTGTCCAACAACTGCTTGGAAAACATTATTTTCAATTTTATTAAATGTAAGTAAAGATAATGATTTATAAGTGCAGCTACATATATTTTATCAGCATTACTGAGGGCTCAGGCAATGAAGTGTTTTAAGCTATCTAAGTTTAGTGGCACATAAATCCATCCAGTGCCAGCATGCTAGGGAGTGTAGAGAATTATAGGCTGGCATGAATTCCTAATGTGACTCAGCATAATGTGTGTTGCCTGCTGAACAGTTTCAAATGAATTGAAGATTTCCATGGGCCACACTCCTTTAAACTTCATGCTCAAGGTTGTTTCTTGTACGTTAGCAATAAAGACCTGAATAAATACCCAGAAAGGAGGAAGGAAAAGAAATCACAGACATATGTGGTTTAGAAAGGTAAAATAGCGTAGAACAAACTTCTGAGCTGGACTTTGGCACCAGATAGACCTGGGTTTTAATGCTAGGTCTATCTAGGTCTATCCTTCCTTTCCTAGTTATCTTTGGCAGTTTTTTTTTTTTTTTTTTTTTTTTTTAGATGGAGTTTTGCTCTTGTTGTCCTGGCTGGAGTGCAATGGTGCAGTCTCGGCTCACTACAACCTCCCCCTCATGGGTTTAACCAATTCTTCTGCCTTGCCCTCCAGGCAGCTGGGATTACAGGCACCTGACACCACTTCTGGTTATTTTTGTATTTTTAGTAGAGAGAGGGTTTTACCACGTTGGCCAGGCTCGTCTCAAATTCCTTGGTCTCCCAAAGTGCTGGGATTATAGGTGTGAGCCACTGCACCCAACAATGGGCCAAATTTTAAACTTTCTATATGCTTGGTTTTCTCATCTATAAAATGGAAATAATACCTCAGTAGGTTTCATTTACTAGTAAATTATTAATTAAATACAATTATTAACGTGTTTATATTCACAGCATCCTCTGTAACCTTCCTGGTCCGCAATAGACATGAGCCTTTGCTCATTTAATTTGCCTTCCTTTCCCCATGCCTAAAAGACAAAGGGCTTTCAGGCTGATTTGGTAATAACAGAGGAAAAATAAGATAAAAATCAGTGTGAGAGCAGCAAAGTGATCATGCCCGTGCAGGAGACAGCATTCATTAGGGGGACAGAACTCATTGGGAGGATGATCACAGGGGTGGGATGTGGCCAGGGGGTGAAAAAGGACTTCTGGGGCACAGCTCAGTTAGAAGGGAAGCACTGTGTCCATGAGCCCTCATATATTGTAGTAGATATAGGTCTGGATTGGAATCTGGATTTAATTGCAAACCATCCCATGTTCTGGACTGTGAAAGTTGTAGTTTAACAGGAAACATGTGTACAGTCTTAAGGCAGTGTCTTGCACGTGGAAGTGGTTGGTAAATGGGCATTTTAGTGCATGTTTAGAGACAGTAAGCATCTTAGAGCCACCTAGCCAGTGGTTCTCCAACTTTAACTGTGAAAACCACTGAAGGTGCTTGTATATATCATGGCTCCTGGCTCCCACATCCATGGGTTCTGGTTTTGGTCTGAGGTGAGACAGAAGCTTCCTTTTTCTTTATTTTTATTTGTTTCTTGCTTTATTCTTTTTTTTTTTTT